>NW_022196909.1:18501091-18532407 GCF_008632895.1 Mastomys coucha
CTCCATCAGCCCATGGGTCCTGACTCCTGCTCTGGACTGCACCTCCATCAGCCCATGGGTCCTGGCTGCTCCTCAGAACTTGTGCCTCTATCAGTACAATTGGTCTTGGCTGCTGAGGAAAAGAATCCCAGTCCTTTTTGTCTAAGCAGGTTCTGGAAAAATAGATAACAAGAACCCTTGAAGACGTTTCTTGTGTGCTCAGATGGTTGCAGCCAGTTCTGCTTTGCAACCAAGAATTGAATCCACAGAAATACAAAAAGAAAAGACCTCAAAGTCCACAGCCCACAAAAGCACAGAAGGGCAGCTAGAACTACTCATGTTACTACCCACTGCACCTTGTAGTAAACAAAAGAAACCTTTCTTTTGAAAACACACACACACACACACAATTGAAATTAAATTTTAGACCCTGAATATTATTTGTGCAGTACCTGAATAAGTTTTTAAAAAAGAAAGAAGAGAGGAAAAAGAAACAAAGAAAGAAGGGAAAGAAGGAAGGAAGAACAGAAAGGAGGAAGGAAGGAAGGGGGAAGGAAGGAAAGAAAAAAGGAAAGAAAGAAGAAAAGAGAAAGGAAGAAAAAGAAAGCAAGAGAGAGAAAGAAAGAGAGAAAGAAAAAGCAAGAGAGAGAAAGAAAGAAAGAGAGAAAGAAAGAAAGAGAAAGAAGGAGAGAGAGAAAGGGAGGAAGGAAGGAAGAAGGAGAGAGAGAAAGGAAGGAAGGAAGAAGGAAAGAAAAAGAAAAGTTGGCTACTTCTACCTTTGTTGGAACACAGACTACTGTATAGTTTTATATGATGTCAAACATTAGATTTAGTTGATTGTTTACAGTCACCAAACCTGCCTTTTGTTTTGGTACCCAGGCAACAGAGCCCACAACTAAAGGAGCTCTGCAGATTCCTAATGTGCTTTTGTATCTTGGCCAGGATGAGTTTTACAAATGAGGATAAACAAACTCATCTGCTTATAATTTCCTAATGTAAACATGCCTGCCCTGTGGGCTCCCGAAGCCTCTTCATTGGAATACGCCCTCTCTGCTCTTTGTCCAGGGTATGGGTTAGGGCTAAATATGTGGACTGTGTTTATGATGTAGCAAATAGCTTCCAAAACACAATCCTCCTAGTATCTTCCTGTGGCCGGGAGCCTTCCTTTTTCCTCTTAAAGAAACACCTCAAGGTTTTTTTTTTTTTCAACTCATTTAGTGACATTTTGACATGATAGCAAAGAGCAGATCAACTAGGATTAGAATTCCGAAGGGCCTCCCAACTGTGGCAAGATAAACATCCTCTGTTGGTAGAATTTGTTACATAAAATGTTAACTTTTAATAGCAATTATAACTCAGCCAAATAGTTTCTAGCCCAAGAAAGAAGAGCATGTGTTTCACTCAGATGGTAGGCCAGTAAGGGGAAAGGTATGTGGTTAGACTTCTCTCTAATATGGAAGTAACTGTGCCATTTTGGTGAGGAAAAGAGCGGTCAATAAGTCAAATGAGATGGGTGATATGGCTAAGCTGATGGATGGGTCAGTTAGGGGCAGAACTCACTCACATGAAAATAGAACCTGCCTGGTTTTCCCTCGTCCCAATCCCCTACCCCTAGTTTCTGCACCACAGTGGTGGTGTCAGGGGCCTGTTCTGTCTGTGGCATGGCCATTTGCAGGTCAGCTGACCCCTGGCATAAAGCTGAGTGACTTTAGCTCAATGTTCTAATAAGAATTTGAGTGTTATTCAATCAGGCTTCCTCTGAGTTTAGAGACACATTTCAGTAGCACATACATCCACACAAAAACAATCTTTTGTTATACACCCTCACACACACACACACACACACACACACACACACACCCCACACACATCCTCAACTGACAACTTAAATTCTCTAATTTGTACACTCAACTTTCTGCAGCACAATGAATTCCTAATTCATTGTGTTCCCATAGTTTCTTAAATTTGAGAAAAAGGGAAGAATGCCCATATAGTACCAGGGATGGTGAATACTTAAGACATGGATGATTTTTTTTGTTTTCTCATTCAGTGGAATGATAACCAAGCCTTTTATTTTAGCCCTCAATTATAAATGACCAGAGAATGACTCTGAACTTTTGACAGGAAACAACAGTGTAAGTGCATCTGACACTGATGTATAAAGGGCTCCCATTCATACAAAGTAGTTTTTAAACTGCGTAATCGAATCATAACCTTACCAGATGGGGCTGTCAGCTAGAATAGGGCCTGGGCATCTGCCTTATCAAGGGCAGTTTACATTGTGTAAAGGCTAACATTCTCGCTAAGTATTTGAGAGATAGTAGTTGAGTTTTGCAGCTCTCCCTCCAGGGCTGAGTCTCACCTCCCCTCTCTCCTACCCCAAAGTCCCAGCCCACACTCCCTGAGGTCAGCAGGGGATCCTTGCCTCTCTGACTGAAGGATATTACAAAGTCTGCTCTTAGTCTTCACGGCTTTAGACAGAATTTCCGCTCAATTTTCCATTTCACTTTGCCCTTTGATGTCTGAAGCTTGTTATTTACCTTCTGAGTCCCTGGATAAGCCGCACCTCTTGTCTCTGAGGTTCTTTCCCGCACATGTCCCAAGATGCAAACAATCTCCGGCGTCTATAAATTCTGCTTGGCAGAGATGTCTTCACATCTGTAATTTCATCTTGTTTGTCATCTCAGTGGCTCAGGCGGTTGTCATTTCTCACCTAGATGGATGATCACAGAGCCTGTAATATGGTCTCCCTCCCAAAGAATACCTATTTATCTCTTTCAGGGCATTCCTTCATTTCAGACATTTGCTCAAACACCTCAAGTGGCTTTTGTGTGTGTGTGTGTGTGTGTGTGTGTGTGTGTGTGTGTGTGTGTGGCTATAGGGATAACAAAGAATCTCCATATGGAGAAAAGAGAGGGGAGGTAGACTGATGGGGGTGGGGGTGGGGGTGGGGTAGGGTGAGGGTGGAGGTGTGGATAGTGCATTTATGTACAGGTCATTCTTTGTGTGTTGTGTTCTACTTTTCCTGCTTAGCCATGTGGCCATATTCTCTTTATTTCCACACCTCCTTTCTGTCTACCCTTTGGTTAACATATATTTGCTTTATGGCTTGCTTAGCACCATCCATTCTCAAGCCCGATTCTGTAGAAGGAGTATCTTCCCAGAGCTTCTCTATTAAATTACTCATGACTTGGTTTTATAGAATATATGTACCCCATGCTCTATATAAGTTATTAGGATGCATAGCTCCCTTAGCCTTGAATCTATATGGCAGGCATTGTGTAAATGTTTGAATGGTTATTGGAGAAGAGAATATGACTTCTCAGTGTTTCTAAGATGTTGGCCTTATTCTCTAGCACTCTACGGATGCAAACCTGATAAAACCATTCACTTCCTGATAAAAATCATCCACGTGTGAGCACAGAGGGCATCATGACAGTTTCCTTTGCCATTTCCCTTGCTTTGGCCCATGTGATAATCCACACTTAAGACATTCTAGCTTATCCTACTGTGTTGATTAGTCCTGGTGGCCAACTTGATTGGACCTGGAATCAACTAATAGATATGCCCATGAGTGGATCTATGCAAGTATTTCCTGGAGAGGTTAACTGAGGAAAATGACCCTCCTTTAGAGCTGGCATCACCATCTGTGGTGGTCCAGGTATAAGAAGGTCTGAGAGAATGAAACAACCTCTTGCTTTTAGACTGTGCCTGAGCCTATTGCTTGTGAGCAACATCCATCCTGTTGCTACCTCTGCTGTAGCCAGCCTCTGCTGACACCCAAAGCCAGCTGAACTGCAACTCTCCAGGGATCTTTTGTATCTTCAGCATCAGCTTTGTGGACGACTTAACAGTTTCTTGGGTTCTCAGCCTTTCCAGAGTGCAGATAACAATTGTTGGATTATGTAACATGTGTTGTTGTAAGTTGATCTAATAAATCCATTTAGGTGTATGTGTATGTGTCTATATATATATAATGTGTATATATATAATGTATATATATATGGTATATATATATACACACATACACCTATATATACCTATAGACATATATAAAGAATACACACACACACACACAAACATATATTTCCAGTGGTTATCCTAGAAATGACTCATGGAAGATTTCTGGCACAATCAGAAATAAAATTAATTTTTGTATTCCAGATAAGAGCTGAGGTCCAGAGAGGATACTGACCTATTGGCATTTACTCATATGTTCTCTGGTGAAGTTGGTGTGAATCCATGTGTACTAAATTCTAATTTCATGCTTTGCCCTCCATACACTCTGCCATGTTGAACTGTTCGCACAGGGCATTTTATGATTATACTATGAAACATGGGAGTACCTTTTAGAATCTGTCATGGTGGACTTAAACTAGGTTTATTAGCAGTTTCTTTCTTTCTTTCTTCTGTCTCATTTCTTCTAATACCTCCTCTTATAAAAGCTTCCCCAGTGAATCGGCTTGTATATTTTAGATGTACTTTAGTGTAAGTTTGTGTACTAGCTGGTTTTATGTCAAATTGGTACAAGATAGAGTCATCAGAGAAGAGGTTGCCTAAACTGAGAAAAATCCCTCCATAGATCCAGCTAGAGGGCCTTTTCTTAGTTAGTGGTTAGTGGAAGAGGGATTAGCCATTGTAGGTAGTGTATCCCTAGGCTGCTGATTCTAGGTTTTATAAAAAAGCAGGTTGAGCAAGCCAAGATGAGCAAGCCAGTAAGCTGCACTTCTCTATGGCCTCTGCATTGGCTCATGCCTCCAGGTTCCTGTCCTGATAAGTTCTAACCTTCGCTGCTTTCTTTATGATGAACTGCTATACAGAACTGTGAGTGAAAAAAAAAAAACCCTTTTCTTCCCAATTTGACTTGGTCATGGTGTTTCAGCACAGTAATAGTGACCCTAACTAAGGCAAGTTGGTGCCAAAACAGTGGGGTATTGCTGTGACAGTTTTGACCATGTATTTGGGAGGGAGGTTGTAGAAGGACTTTGGAACTTTAGGCTAGGAAAGTCATTGAATGTTAAGAGGAGTGGGATGCTCTGTGGAAGCTTGGAAGATAAGAATGCTGAAAAAATTACAGAAGATGGGGGTGTGCCTTACGCCATTTCAGAGTGGAGTAAAAGACTCTAGCAGGTCATTTGTGTAAAGAATCTGTGGTGTCTGATCATCTGGAGCTGAAGAAGTGGCTAGGATCACAAGAGACCAGAACCACTAAAGTGAAGCCTTTGCTTCAACAATAGATACTAATCAGCTTTGGCTGGAGAGGCTCCTCTGATTACTTGAAGAAAGAGACCTGTATCACTGAGGTAAAATCTTCTGGGAAGTGTTCCTCGGGGTCATCACGCAAAAGCTGTGGTTCAGAACTGGCCAAGGCTGTACATCCCATTGGCAGTCAAACTTGGCCATCCAGGCGGTACTCGTTTTGAAGACATGAAGGACCTTCATGGGGAACAGCTGAGCCTCGGCACTGTGTGGCAGGGCTGAAGAGAAACCCTGAGCAACTATTGGTGAAGGCGAACCCCAGGTGCTACACAAGAGCCCAGCAGTTTTGGGGATGTCAGTAGTATGGGATGACCACCAAGAAAAACAGCAACAGAGGAATAGAGCCAGCTGGAGCCTGGGAGACAAGCTGTGTGCTACAGAGCACAAAGACAGAGCCATGATCCAAGCCCTATGGAGGAGTCCAGAGGATTGCGAGTACATCTCAGGCACACGGCATTAAGTTACTTATATTGTTGTAGTTTTGCTTTGCTTTACTTTGATTGGGACTGGGCCCTGGTTCTCCCCCACTGAAGTAAGAAAGACTTTATTTTTGATTTTACAGGAGCCCATAGTTGACTTTGAGTTTTAAAAGACTTAGATTTTTTAAAAGAGACTGGATAGTATAAAGAGAGTCCTTTCCTGGTTTCCCCTCCAAAAAACAAACCCTGTTCCCTTTCCCCTCCCCCTTCTCATCAACCCAACCTCTCCTGCTTCATGGCTCTGGCATTCCCAAACACTGGGGCATAGAACCTTCACAGGACCAAGGGCCTCTCGTCTCACTGATGACCATCCTCTGATATACATATGCTGCTGGAGCCATGAGTCCCACCATGGCTGGTTGGTGGTTTAATTCCTGGGAGCTCTTGAGGGTACTGGTTAGTTCATATTGTTTTTCTTCCTAAGGGGCTGCAAACCCTTCAGCTCCTTGGGTCTTTTCTCTAGCTCCTTCAATGGGGACCCTGTGCTCAGTCCAATGAATGGCTGTGAGGCTCTACTTCTGTATTAATTAGTTGGGCACTGGCAGAGCCTCTCAGGAGACAGCTATATCAGGCTTCTGTCAGCCAGCACTTGTTGGCATCCACAATAGTGCCTGCGTTTGATAATTGAATATGGGAAGGATTCTCAGGTGGAACAGTCTCTGGATTGTCCTTCCTTCAGACTCTGCTCCATAGTTAGTCTCTGCAAATCCTTCCATGGGTATTTGGTTCCCACTTCCAAGAAGGATCAAAGTGACCACACTTTGGTCTTCCTTCTTCTTGAGTTTCTTGTGGTTTGTGGATTATATTTTGAGTATTCCGACCTTCTGGGCTAATATCCACTTATCAGTGAGTGCATACCATGTGTGCTCTTTTGTGATTGGGTTACCTCACTCAGGATGATATCCTCCAGATCCATCCATTTACCTAAGAATTTCATAAATTCATTGTTTTTAATAGCTGAGTAGTACTCCATTGTATAGGTGTACCACATTTTCTGTACCCATTCCTCTGTTGAGGGACATCTGGGTTGTTTCCAGTTTCTGACTATTATAAACAAGGCTGCTATGAACATAGTGGATCATGTTCCCTTATTGCATGTTGGAACATCTTCTGGGAATATGCCCAGGAGTGGGATAGCTGGGTCCTCTGGTACTACTGTGTCCAATTTCCTGAGGAACCGCCAAACTGATTTCCAGAGTGCTTGTATTATTAGACTGTGAATATAAACACAGAAATATAGTCAGGCTCAGGCTCAGAAGAAACCCACAAATGCATAGTAGCTAGGGTGAATGGATGTACTTCAGCACAGACAACGCTCTGAAGATTTTCTTTTCTCAGTGTTGCTTGACTTTACCCACTTTCTCATCCTCACTTCATTTCTCTTACCCAGTTTAACTCCCTGTCTTACCTAGGTTACTCTAATTGATTCATGGCTTATGTTCTACCTCTCGTCTTATTGTCTCTAGTCAGATTTGATATTTTAGCCAGTGACCTGTGGTATAAATTTGGCATATGACCGTACATATTTAAATCTGAGCACATTTCTGTAGCACCTTTGGAAAGCCATCCTCCAAGGAGGGTGTTCTTCTTCCTTTCGCCTCTAGGAGGCAGCAACGACATTTTGACAAATGTCTCGAATTAGGCAGGGTGCTCTGTAGCAAAAGCCAATACTGTGCAAGCATGTGAATGTGTGCATGTGCGTGTGCGTGTGCATGTGTGTGTGCGTGTGGGTGTGCGTGTATGTGTGTGTGTGTGTGTGTGTGTGTGTGTGTGTGTGTGTGTGTGTGTGTGATGAAAGGGGAACTTTCTTGTTTGGCTTACACATAAGTTATAGGTCATTCTATAGTGGCCATCTGTACATCAGAAAAGCAGAAAACCAGATTTCTAATCTAGAAGATAGGAAATCCTAATAATCTCGGTCTGTCCTTGAAAGCCCTAGCTCCTTGGAGAGCTTTTGAAGAACTGAATTTATAGAGAAAGAGGAGGAAGTTCCAAGAAGCTGGCGTCTGATGTCAGTAGGTGGCTGCTGCAAGGGATGTGTGCACCCATGATGGGGCCTGCAGGCACCAGCAAGTGGCTTTCCTTCTTTTTATCCAGGCTATGAGCCTGCTAGAAGTGGCTGCCTTTATGCACAGCAGGCCATCCCTCTATGCCCCTCCTATCTGGAAGCCAACCTACTTCCCCCCTGTAACCTATGCTTTACCAGTTTAAGACATCTTGCAAATCAGTTAACAACCAAGGCCAATCGTCACTTCCTGTGGGGTTACCTTCTTCCTGGTCAAGCCTAGATACTTCAAATATGAGGTCAGCAGGGGTCAGCACTCTCCCCCTTCTCAACCTGGGGCCATAAAGAGGGATCCCCTCACTATCAACACTAGCAAAAATTTATTACCCGGACAGTTATCAGGCTTCACTCTGTGTTTGACTTTATAAAGTTCCCCCCATACACACATCCTGGCCCTATAGCCCCTGAGTATATAGATGAAGTATCTTCCAACACCCCTGTCCTGGCCACAGTCACACACACTTTGCTCCAGAGACCCTGGCCACCTCCCCAGGGGCATAAATATCCCCTTTATCTGATCCAATAATGTTCCCAGGTGTGTTTTTCCCCTTACTCATCCTTGGCAGAGATCCTGCACTGCATCCACCTGCCTGTTCCCTTCCACCAGCCCATCTCTGTGTGCAACAGCAATTCCCCTCTTGTTTCTGGACATGAGATTTTTGAGAGGCATTGTCAGCGGAGTAACAGCCAAAGCAGTGTAGATCTCCCCGAGGCCATGGCTTCTAAGGAACAAGTGTGATTTTCGTGTGTACATTTCATGTTTTCTTGTTGGAAAGAGATGGGGCTTTGGGGGTTGATGTAGCTGCAAGGAGGAAGAAGGCCAAGTTCCTGAGTGCTGCCAAAGGAACAGAATAGTCTGTGTCATACTTGTATGGTGAGAAAGCATGTTTCTCTTGTGTTCGGGTCAATATACACGCGGTGGCCTAATTGTTTAAGCAGTTGGCCTGCTTATGAGCAAATGTCTTTCTTATCTTTAAGACAGAGTTTAAATTCTGTACTGTAGCTGATGAGGTCCTGGAAGCTTGGTTATATCCAAGACAGAATTGAAACCCTTTCTTTTATTCAAGAGAGAGTTTAAATTTAAATATGGCTTATGGGTTCCTGGGGAGTCCTCAGCCTCCTTCCCGTGGTTATGGCCACAGGTTTCAGGGCAGTTTCGCAATGGCTTCAGATTCTGCTCCCTCACTGGAGAGTGCTTAACCTCTTCTGTCTCCATTTACCTTTAGTAAAAGGAGACCATTTTTGGCGAGTTATGAAAGTCTGACATTTCAGTGAGATAGCTTACCACTTTTACAGGTGCCAGCAGAGGCCAGGAGGCTCCTAGTTCAGATAGAACAGCCAGCCATCAGTCAGCATCAGCATCAGAGCTTTTCTAGTCCTCCAACATCTTCAGGGCAATGCTAGTCCAGGGATGTCCTGCAGATAGCAAGTTTGCATCACAACTCTTAAACCCTGAGCTTAGGCTTCCTGACTCCTTTCGCTGGGCTACAAGCAAAGAAGCCTGAACATTGTGCCAGCAGGCAACATTATTTTTATAATAGATAGCAAACAAGGTCTGCCCTCTGCTTGGGAGGAGACTTGGTCTTTGCGAAGGTTGTTTGTAATTCCAGCCTCCTTGAGAAAACAACTTGGAATGAAAACTACCAGTGCCTTTGTTCATGAAATGTGCAGAAATCTAAGACAACTATAGAGCAATGCCTCCCAACAATATTGGCTCTGCCACTGGATTGCTATGAGGATAGATCAGTCACTCCCTGAAATGATTTAGAGTGGTGCATGGCATATAAACCCTTAAGAAATGAACCATTATCCCTCTGTATTCTGTCTTAGTTAGGGTTTCTATTCCTGCGACAAAATACCATGACCAAAGGCAAGTGGAGGAGAAAAGGGGTTATTTGTCTTACACTTCCATATCATTGTTCATCATCAAAGAAAATCAACTCAAACAGGACAGGAACCTGGAAGCAGGACCTGATGTAGAGGCGATGGAGGGATGCTGTTTACTGGCTTGCTCTCTATAACTTGCTCAACCTGCTTTGTTATCGAACTCAAGACCACCAATCCAGAAATGACACCACCCACAATGGGCTGGGCACTCCCCTATCAATAACTAAGAAAATTCTCTATAGGCTGGCCCACAGCCTGATCTTATGGAGGTATTACTTAATAGAGTGTTTCTTCTCTCAGATGACTATTGGTTGTGTCAAACTGACATAATTTAGCCAACATAACAGAACCTCTGTCAACTTGACACTCAAACCCATTGCTGTTCAACTGCAATCACTCAAACCCATTGCTGTTCAACTGCAATCTTTCTGTTTTTTTTATTCATCCTCAAGATCTCACATTAAAAACACAAATATCTTTTAAAGGTCCCATAATCTTCTTCAAATTCAAACACATTAAAATTTCAGTCTCTTTAAAATATCCAACTTCTGTAAAATTCCAAAATATCTTTTGAAAGTTCGAAGTCTTTTCAGCTATGGGTTCCTGTAAAAATTAAAATTAAAATAAAAATTAAATCAAATACCTTCTCACTCAGGGCACAGTCAACTTCTTAACAAAGCAAAACCAGACTCCAAACTGTAAAGAAAGGAACAGCCAATGTCCTAAACCCACTCATGATCTTCTGGGCTCCTCCAAGGGGCTTGGGTCACTTTTCTAGCTCTGTGCTCTACAGCACACATACCTTGTCTTTTAGGCTCTGGCTGGCTCTACTCCACTGCTGCTGCTATTCTTGGTGGTCATCCCTTGGTACAGGCATCTGAAAAACTCCTGGGGTTTTCTGCAACTGGGCTTTACTTTCGCAAATAGCCTATCATAAGCTCTCTTCAAAGTTCCAAGTTTCAACTTCTCTGCATATCCCCCTTCAGTTCTAGCCTTCAACTGCCACTGAGGCTGCCCCAATGTCTTCTCCTGACTTCTCACATTGACAGGTCTCAGTGCTCTCCATAGCTCCTTCAAAACAAATACTGCCTTGTTGACTCTTATACTACGAAATTTGACTATTCATCTTTGGGACACAGCTTCTGTGTACTTACTCTCAGGAAACATTTCCCAGAAGATTTTACATCAACTATGCTGTCTCTTCTTATCCACGGCTAATTTCTTAGCTCCAGCTAACCATCATCAATTGTCCCAGTAACGCAGAGGTTATACTTCATTGGTGCTGGTCTCTTATTAAGCAGAGTTGACTTCCCAGCCCCAGCTGACCAGAAAAAAAGAATCTTAATTCAAAATAGCAAACAGTCCCGATATGGTAAATTTCCTTCTGAAACAAGCCAGGTCTACCTCTTCTACATTGCTCTCAACATTCGTATTGTTCAAGTTCCTACAAAACACCCCCCCTGAACTCTTAACGCTCAATGGTTTTTCTAGCCCAAGGTTCCAAAGTCCTTCCACAATCATTCCCTAAACATGGTCATGTTTGTCACAGTAATAACCCACTCTACCGGCACCAATGTGTCTTAGTTGGCTTTTCTGTTACTGTGAAAAAACACCATGACCAAAAATCAAATTGTAGAGGAAAGGGTTTATTTGGCTTTTACTTCCGCATTACTGTTCATCATTGAAGAAAGTCAGGACAGAAACTCAAACATGGCAGGAACCTGGAGGCAGGAGCTGATGTAGATTCCATGGAGGGGTGCTGCTTACTGGCTTGCTCCCCATCACTTGCTCAGTCTGCTTTCTTATAGGACCATTAGTCCAGTATAGGATATGCCTTCCCACATCAACCACTAATTAAAAAAATGCTGTACAGCCTGGCCCACAGCTTGATCTTATGGAGGCATTTTCTCAACTGAGGTTCCTTCCTCTCAGATGACTACAGTTTTATATCAAGTTGACATAAATGTAATCTGGTCATAGACTTAACTCCCACCTCCTTTATGTCAACCATTCTAGATTTCCTCAAACTGATCAGTGGTAGGATGCTTGACTCTCTCTCACACCTACCCTACTTTTGCTTCTCCACTTTTTGTCCCAACCCATGGCCCTGAGTGCCCCTGCTTGTGTGTTACTTATAAGCACTTTGCTTCCTTCTTTGATAACATTTAGCAATCCTCAGCGTTGGCATTTGCTAAAGTGCCTTCAGTAGCCCCCAGATATAAGCTCTGGGAGAGTAGACAGTACATGAATCAATGGGTAGTCATTCTGCTTAGCTTAAGAAACAGTGTCGTCTGCCGATGAATTTCCTTGACCCCCAACTCTAAGAACCTCCATATTTTGCATACAGCTTTTAAAATTTTCAAAGCACAGAAAGACAATCTGAATGTTGCCTGAATCAGTTGAGTCCAGTGGGTTGATCAGCTATGGTATGGAGTAAAAAAGGGTAGGAATAGCTAATGACTAATCCCAAAATAGGGATATCAAACTGACAGTCACCACCATGGATTGCCTCTTGAGAACAAGCCAAACCTGCACTTTGTTCAGACTCCAGACTTTTCTCCTCTTTTCTTTCCCCACACCTCTCTAGAACTATTCTTGTATTAAGTTATATCCCATCTTTGTACCTATCTTTCTCCATTGTGATTTGTGACTCTGCAGCCCACATCTGCTCTAGCAGTGAGAAGTGTTGGAGGAAGTCCATAGGAGAGGGGTCAGGGAAGGAATTTGCTCTGTCCTGCAGCTGTCTGTCTTTGTCTGTGTTACTTCTGTCCCTCCTTTTCTCATCTCTTCATTCTAGTACTTGAATCAACTTCCAGTCTTTTCAATGCTTACAGAAATAGACTTGTAACATGTGCTCAGACACCAGCATCAGTATTGGCCAGGAGATGATGCCTGTCCTAGAGTGTAGAGATGCTGATGTAAGGGTCTCTTCCACTGAGCACAGAGACAGTAGAACCAACATTTCTGTGCTTTATTCTCAAAGGCCTGAGCATCCCCTGTAGTGCATCTCCTGGGACTTTGTGCTTGATTCTAACTTTTCTCCAGCTCTCAAGTGGAAGCTGCTTTCTGAGATCCCCACCTCTGTGATCATGTTTTCTCCCCCCCCCCTTCTTCCCTCCCTGCCTGCCTTCCTCCCTCCTCATTTAACTTTGTAATAGTTGTCTCTGTGAGACACTGGTGTGATTTCTGCTCCTTGACTATGAATTGGCTGGTATAAGGTACATTTTTACTAAAATGTAAATCTTACCACATTATTCATTTGTTTAAAGTGCTCCAGCAAATGTCCATGCTTATAGCAGTGATGTTCACAATAGTCCAGGACAGAAACAACCAAAATGCCAAAGTGAAATAAATGAAATGTGGTGTAGCTATGAGATATTCATTAATCTTGAAAAGGAACAAAAATCTAATACAAGTTCTAACACAGATTAACTCAGAGAATATTGTATTAACAAAATTAGGGCTGATAGGGCAAACACTGTGTCCTTGTACCTGAGAGACAGGTATATGACAATTAGGCAAATAGGGACAGTCAGAAGTGACTGATAACTGGGGGTTGTGAAAATGGAGTTACTGTTTAATGAGTAAACAATTTTTCCTTGTAATGGTGAAAGCATTTTGGAAATTGACTATGGTCATACAATCTGAATATGATGAATGTCATAGAATTGAATACCTAAAATGGCAAATTTAGTGATGTTTTACATTCTTCACTACAACAAAAAGAGTAACATCCTAAGGATGGAACAATATCTCAATGGTTGAGCACATACTCTTCTTGCAGAGAACCTGAGTTTAGTTCCCAGCATCCACATCAGGCAGCACACAACTGCTTATAACTCCAGCTCCAGAATGATGTGGCCTCTGTGGTACACGTACTAATGTGACCTCCCCCCGCACACACACACACCCATAATTTTTTAAAAGCCTGGACTTCAATGTGGATATTCTCCTCAACTTTTTCCTTCTCCTTTCCATTTTTTAAAATCATGATATAGTGCAGTCTGAACTTTGAACTTCTGATCTTCTAGCTGAAATTTGTCGTGCATGCACCACCATTCCTGGTTAAGATGGATATCCTTTTCAAATCACTTTCTGATTTATGCTGGTCATCCATATGCCATTTTTCTTTTTATTCCATTGATGAAATCCAGAAATGTTAGGGTTGACACTACTCTACAGATAGGCAGGGCACATAGAAAGCACATGACATACCTCTGGTCCTCTACTTTGTTTTAGAAGAATTACTTATTTTTACATGAAAGATTTGGGATCACATATTACCCCAAAAACTGTGACTGAAGGAGAGTTACTGGGGCAAAAACACATACTTAAAAGTCTAGAAAATCCTTCTTGCCTTGGTCAGTTCTCTCTCCATCACGGCATTCCAGTGAGGGAGCCTTTGTAAGGTTTTCCTCACACTCTGCTTCACTTGATGAATGACCACAGTTTAGATAGTTTGCCTAAGAGTGAAACTATGTCAAGAAGTGGCAGGTCAGCCTGATACTCGCTTTTGCTTGGTGAGGCATATACAGCAACTTACTGTCAGATGGCTTCAGGTAAACCTCCTCAAACTCTATATGATCCCAGTTTCTCAGCTCAGAGAAGATCCATTTCCTCAGAGAAATTCAATATTAGTTTAATCTTATTGGCTGTGTAACATTTAATTAAAATCGTCTCCATAAAGTTTGCTGATAAATGATAAATTTGTCTAAGTATTGACAAAATGAGATAATACTTTAAAAATAACTACTATAATTAATATTGCCCTTAGGAAGTCCATGTGTCTAGGGCATTTCAAAAGAAAATCTAGTCGCAATCTGAGAGAGAGTGAGAGAGAGAGAGAGAGAGAGAGAGAGAGAGAGAGAGAGAGAGAGAGAGAGAGAGAAAGGGAGGGAGGGAGGGAGGGAGGGAGGGAGAGAGGGAGAGAGAGAGAAAGAAAGGGAGGGAGGGGGAGGGAGGGAGGGAGAGAGGGAGAGAGAGAGAGAGAGAGAGAGAGAAAGAGAGAGAGAGAGTAGTTTTCATTTAATTTCTAAAGTGGAGGTTAAACAATAAATGAGTTCTGAGGATATTAACTACTTTCTGGATCTTTCAGTCACAGACTCACAGATTCATAGTGACTTGGGACACACTGAGGGACAGGAATGACACTAAGGAAGAATGAAACATCTTCAGCTTCACATTCCCAGCCTGTCTCTAGTTCTACTCAGTAGGTGATTGCCATTGTATATCTCCATCTTACTCTCTGTACAGTAGGGATAACAAATGCTTGCCTCAGAAAGTTTACCTTCTTACTTATCTAAGAACAGTATCTATATTATACTAAACACTTCATTTTATTGGTTATTTTATTTATTGAAATTTCAAATTATATCTACCTTCTCAGTGTCCCATCCACAGCCCTTATCCCCTCATCCTTTCCTCTGTCTCTATGAGGGACACTACCCACCTACCCACTCCTGCCTCAGTGCCCTAGCATTCCCCTGCCCCAGGTCTTCCAGCCTTCACAGGACCAAGGGTCTCCCATCCCAGGGATGCCCAATAAAGCAATCCTCTGCTACAAATCCAGGTGGAGCCATGTGTCCCCACAAAGTTGGTGGTTTAGTCACTAGGAGCTGTTGGGAGGTCTGGTTGGTTGATATTGTTGTTTTTCCTATGAGGTTGCAAACCCTTTAAGCTCCTTCAGTCCTTGTCCTAACTTCTCCATTGGGGTCCCCACATTCAGTCAAATGGTTGGCTGCATGCATTCACGTCTGTACTGATCAAGCTCTGGTAGAACCTCTCAGAGGACAGCTATACCAGGCTCTCGTTGTCATGTGCTTCTTGGCTCAACAATAGTGTCTGGGTTTGGTGTCTGCAGAGGGGCAGTCTCTGGATGGTCTTTCCTTCAGTTTCTGCTCCACTCTTTGTCCCTGCACTTCCTTTTGAAAGCAGGATTCTAGATTAATATTTTTGAGGTGGGTGGATAGCCCTAACCCTCAACTGGAAATGGCACAGATATGGCCTCTTCAGGTTCCATCTCTGTTTTGTTGGGTATTTTGGCTAATGTCCTCCCTGTTGGGTCCTGGGAGCCTCTTGGGTCCCTGGTATCAAGGACTTTCTAGTGACTACCTCCAGAGCCCCCCTTCCCAATTGCTACTCTTCTACTTTCAAATTTCTGACCCACTGTACTTCTCCTCCATCCCCTTCCTTATCTGAACCAGCCCCCCCTTTTTTCCTCCCTCTCCATTCTCCCTCTCAGCTCTCTCTTTCCCTCTACTTCCCAAGATTATTTTCTTCTCCCTTCTGAGTAGGACTGTAGCATCCACACTTTGGTGCAGTTTTCTTTCTTCTTGGGTTTTATATGGGCTGTGAATTGTATCATGTGTATTCAGAGCTTCTTTTGACTAGTATCCACTTATCAGTGAGTACGTACCATGTATGGTTTTTTGTGACTGGTTACCTCATTCAGGATGACATTTTCTAGTTCAATCCATTTGCCTGTGAATTTCATGAACTCATGATTTTTAATACCTGAGTAGTAAGTACTGCATTGTATAAATGTACCACATTTTCTGTATCCATTCCCCTGTTGAGGGACATTTGATTGTTTCCAGCTTCTGGCTATTATAAATAAAGCTGCTATGAACATAGTGTAGCTTTTGT
Source organism: Mastomys coucha (assembly GCF_008632895.1). Lineage (NCBI taxonomy): Eukaryota > Metazoa > Chordata > Mammalia > Rodentia > Muridae > Mastomys > Mastomys coucha. Next base: position 18,517,406 of record NW_022196909.1, read on the forward strand.
CCTGTTACATGTTGGAGCATCTTCTGGGTATATGCCTAGGAGTGATATAGCTGGGTCCTAGGTAAAACTATTTCCAATTTTCTGAGGAACTACCAGACTGATTTCCATAGTGGTTCTACTAGCTTGCAATCTCACCAGTAATGGAGGAGTGTTCCTCTTTCTCCCCATCCACACCAGCATCTGCCGTCACCTGAATTTTTTATCTTAGCCATTCTGACTGGTGTAAGGTGGAATCTCAGGGTTTTTTTTTTTTTTTGATTTGCATTTCCCTGATGACTAAGGATGTTAAACATTTCTTTAAGTGCTTCTTAGCCATTTGAGATTCCTTAGTTGAGAATTTTCTGCTTAGCTCTGTCCCCCATTTTTTAAATAGGGTTTTTTGGCTCTCTGGAATCTAACTTTTTGACTTCTTGGTGTATTTTGGATGTTAGCCCTCTATTGGATGTAGGGTTGGAACAGATCTTTTCCCAATCTGTGGGTTGCCATTTTGTCCTATTGACAATGTCCTTAGCCTTACAGAAGCTTTGCAATTGTATGAGGTCCCACTGTCCATTCTTGATCTTAGAGTATAAGCCGTTGGTGTTCTGTTCAGGAAATTTTCCCCTGTGCTCTTGTGTTCCAGACTTTTCTCCACTTTCTCTTCTATTAGATTCAGTGTATCTGGTTTTATATGAAGGTCCTTGATCCACTTGGACTTGAGCTTTGTACAAGGAGATAAGAATGGGTCAATTTGCATTCTTCTTCATGACAGTTAGTTGAACCATCAACATTTGTTGAAAATACTGTCTTTTTTTCCACTGGATGGTTTTGGTTCCTTTGTCAAAAATTAAGTGATCAAAGGCGTGTGGGATCATTTCTGGGTCTTCAGTTCTGTTCCATTGACCTACCTGTCTTTCCCTGTATAAATACCATGCAATTTTTACCACTATTGCTCTGTAGTACAGCTTGAGATCAGGTATGGTGATTCCCCCAGTGTAACCCTCCTGGTTTGAGGGCTGCCTCTCATAACCACACCTCTCTGCCCACCTCCTGCTATTTGCCACACCTCACTCCTGGTTCCAGTTACATCGGAAGTCCTGCCTCTACAGAGACCAAAGAAGTTGCTGATTGGGCCAGCATGCTGAAGAACTTGGGGGAGGGGTTTTGCCTCACCTATTCTACCTGTTGGCTTGTAACAAAGAGATCATTAAATTCAAGATGGCTGAGTGATCATAACTCCTGTCTAATTTTTATAGAACCTTCCACGTGGGTAAGGTATAATTATGGCTATCCTACCTCCTCCCAACTCCATATTCCAGGTATCCCATTCTTTAATGTTGCCACTGGATGGCAACACCCCAGAATTCTTTTATTGTTAACAATGGTTTTTGCTATCCTGGGTTTTTTGTTATTCCAGATAAATTTGTGAATTGCTCTTTCTATCTCTGTGAAGAATTGAATTGGGATATTGATGGGCATTACATTGAATCTGTAGATTGCTTTTGGTTAGATAGCCATTTTTACTATATTAATCCTGCCAATCCATGAGTATGGCAGATCTTTGCATCTTCTGAGGTTTTCTTCAGTTTCTTTCTTCAGAGACTTGTAGTTTTTGTCATACAGATCATTCACTTGCTTGGTTAGAGTCACACCAAGATATTTTATATTATTTGTGATTGTTGTAAAGAGTGTCGTTTCCCTATTTTTTTCTCAGCCCATCTATCCTTTGAATAGATAAAGGCTACTGATTTGTTTGGGTTAATTTTGTATCCAGCCACTTTGCATAAGTTGTTTATCAGCTGTAGAACTTCTCTGGGAGATTTTTGGGTCACTTATGTATACTATCATATCATTCACATATAGTGATATCTCGACTTCCTCATTTCCAATTTTTATCCCTTTGATCTCCTTTTCTTGTCCAATTGCTCTAGCTAGGACTTCAAATACTATATTGAATAGATAGGGGGAGTTTGCTTCAAGTTTCTCTCCATTTAGTTTGATGTTGATTATTGGCTTGCTGTATATTGCTTTTATTATATTTAGGTTTAGACCTTGAACTCCTGATCTCTCCAATATTTTGATCATGAACAGATGTATTTTGTCAAAGGCCTTTTCAGAATCTAATGATACAATCATGTGTTTTTTAATTTGAGTTTGTTTATATAGTGGATTACGTTGATGGATTTCTGTATGTTGTACCATCCCTCCATTCTTGGGATGAAGCCTACTTGATCATGGTGAATGAACATTTTGACGTGTTCTTGGATTCTGTTTGCCTGAATTTTATTGAGTATTTTTGCATCAATATTCATGAGGGAAATTGGTCTGAAGTTCTCTTTCTTTGTCAGGTCTTTGTGTGGCTTAGGTATCAGTGTAACTGTAGCTTCATGAATGTATAGGGTAGTGTTCCTTCTATTTCTGTTTTATGAAATACTTTGAGAAATATTGGTATTAGGTCTGATAAAATTTTGCACTGAAACTATCTGGTCCTGGCGATTTTTGGTTGGGAGACTTTTAATGACTGCTTCTGTTTCCTTAGGGGTTATGGGACTGTTTAGATGGATTATCTGATCCTGATTTAACTTTGGTACCTGGTATCTGTCAAGAAAATTATCCATTTCATCTAGATTTTCCAGTTCTGTTGAATATACGCTTTTATAGTAGGATCTGGTAAGTTTTTTAATTTCTTCAATTTCTGTTGTTATGTCTCCCTTCTCATTTCTGATTTTGTTAATTTGGGTACTGTCTCTATGCCCTCTGGTTAGTCTGCCTAAGGGTTTAATCTATCTTGTTGATTTTCTCAAAAAACAATCTCCTGGTTTTGTTGATTCTTTGTATAGTTCTCTTTGTTTTAACTTAGTTGATTTCAGCCCTGAGTTTGATTATTTCCTGCCATCTACTTCTCTTGAGTGTACTTACTTCTTTTTGTTCTAGAGATTTCAGATGTGCTATTAAGCTGCTAGTGTGTGCTCTCTTCAATTTCTTTATGGAAGCATTCAGAGCTATGAGTTTTCCTCTTAGCACTGCTTTCATTCTGTCCCATAAGTTTGGGTATGTTGTGGCTTCATTTTCATTAAATTCTAAAAAAATGTTTCATTTCTTTCCTTCTTTGTTCTCTGACTAAGTTATCATCGAGTAGAGAGTTGTTCAGCTTTCATATCTATGTGGGCTTCCTTTTGTTTTTTGTTGTTTTTGAAGACCATCCTTAGTCTTTGGTGTTCTGATAGGACACACAAGATTATTTCAATCTGCTTGTATTGGTTGAGGTTTGTTTTGTGTCAATTATATGGTCAATTTTGGAGACAATACTGTGAGATGCTGAGAAAAAATTGTATTCTTTTCTTTTTGGGTGAAATGTTCTGTATGTGTGTGCAAAGTCCAGTTATGGTTCATAACTTCTGTCAGTTTCACTGTGTCTCTGTTTAGTTTCTGTCTCCATGATCTGTCCATCATTGGCGACAGTGGGATCTTAAAGTCTCCTACTATTATTGTGTAAGGTTCAATGTGTACTTTGAGTTTCCGTAGGTTTTTTTTTTTTTTTTTTTTTTTTACTTTTTATTTTTATCTTTTACAAATATGGGTGCCCTTGAATTTGGGGCATAGATGTTCAGAACTGAGAGTTCCTCTTGGTGGATTTTTTTCCATTAATGAGTATGTAATGTCCATCATCTTTTCTGACAACTTTTGGCTAAAAGTCTATTTTATTGGATACTAGAATTGCTACTCTAGCTTGTTTCTTGGGACCATTTGCCTGGAAAAAAATTCCCAGCCTTTTACTTTAAAGTAATATCTGTCTTTGTCACTGAAGTGTGTTTCCTGTGTTCAGCAAAATACTGGGTCCTGTTTATGTATCCAGCTTTTTTGTCTCTGTCTTTTTACTGAGGAATTGAGTCCATTGATGTTGAGAGATATTAACGACCAGTAATTGTTATTTCTTGTTATCTTTGTTGTTAGAGGTGAAATTATGCTTGTGTGGTTCTCTTCCTTTTGGTTTGTTGTGAGAAGATTAATTTCTTGCCTTTTCCTGGGTGTAGTTTCCCTCTGTGTGTTGGAGTTTTCCTCTTATCCTCTGTAGGGCTAGATTGGTGGAAAGATATTGTTTAAATTTGGTTTTGTCATAGAATATTGTGGTTTTACCCTCTGTGGTAATTGAGAGTTTTCCTGCATATAGTAGCCTGGGCTGGCATTTTTGTTCTCTTAGGGTCTTTATGGCATCTGTCCAAGATCTTCTGGCTTTTACAGTCTCTTTTGAGAAGTATGGTGTAATTCTGTTAGGTCTGTTTTTATATGTTACTTGACCTTTTCCCCTTATCGCTTTTAATATTTTTTCTTTGTTCTGTGTATTTGATGTTTTAATTATTATATGACAAGAGGAATCTCTTTTCTGGTCTCATCAGTTTGGTGTTCTGTAGCATTCTTGTATGTTTATGGGCATCTCTTTCTTTAGGTTAGGGAAGTTTTCTTCTATAATTTTGTTGAAGATGTTTGCTGGCCCCTTGAGTTAGGAATTTTCACCTCTTCTCTACCTATTATTCTTAGGTTCCATCTTTTCATTGTGTCCTGGATTTCTTGAATGTTTTGAATTAGGAGATTTTTGCTTTTGGTAGTTTCTTTGACTATTGTGTCAATGTGTTCTATGATATCTTCTATGCCTGAGATTCCCTCTTCTATCACTTGTATTCTGTTGGTGATGCCTGCATCTATGACTTCTGATCTCTTTCCTAGGTTTTCTACCTCCAGAGTTGTCTCCCTTTGGGATTTCTTTATTGTTTCTATTTCCATTTTCAGATCCTGAATGGTTTTGTTCAATTCCTTCACCTGTTTTTTTTGTTTGTTTGTTTGTTTTGTTTTGTTTTGTTTTTTGGTTTTTGGTTTTTTTAAGACAAGGTTTCTCTCTGTAGCCCTGGCTGTCCTGGAACTCACTCTGTAGACCAGGCTGGCCTCGAACTCAGAAATCCGCCTGCCTCTGCCTCCCAAGTGCTGGGATTAAAGACGTGCACCACCACCGCCCAGCTCCTTCACCTGTTTGATTCTGTTTTCCTGTATTTCTTTAGAGAGTTTGTGTGTTTCTTCTTTAAGGGCTTCTACCTGTTTACCTGTATTTCTTTAAGGGAGTTATTTATATCCTTCATAAAGTCCTCTATAATCATCATGGGATATGATTTTTAAATAAGAATCTTGCTTCTCCAGTGTGTTGGGGTATCCAGGGCTTGCTGTGGTAGGAGAACTGGGTTCTAATGATGCCAAATAACCTTGGTTTCTGTTGCTTATGTTCTCATGCCTGCCTCTTGCCATCTGGTTATCTCTGGTGTTAGCTGGTCCTGCTGTCTCACTGTAGTTTGTCCCTCCTGTGAACCTGTGAGCCTGTGGTCTTAGGTATATAAGCACTCCCTCCTCTTCAGGCAGGATTTGGTTATGGAGAGCTGTGGCTCAGGGTCAGCTCTAGGGCACAGATGTAAACTGGAAGGATCCTGTCCTAGACTGCTCGGCAGTTACTGTGACCTGTGGGGTCCTGGCAGGTCCCACTTGGGGCAGATATTGGAGCATTAGTAGTGATCTCATGTGTGATCTTAGATGTGGCAGTACTCCTGGGAGACCAGCACTCCAGGCAGGATTTTGGTATGGAGTGCTGTGGCACAGGGTTAGCTCCAGGGTGCAAATGGAGAATCTCATTTGATATTTTTGACAGTTTTTGCTTGTGTATACTGTTTAATAAACTCAGTCTTTAAGGGGCTAGTGCTGAAGATGGGCATATATCTATCTTCTCAAATTTTCAGTAAAAGAGAGAATATTGGGAAATTTGAGGGAAGGAACAAAATATTCTACTTGGAAGTGTGTCTAACAAGTAATTTCACATGCCAGGATCCAGCCCATCCACAAACTCTGATTCCTATATTTAAGCCCTTAAGGAAACCATTCTAATGCTAAGCCATGGATACAGCAGGTGAGGCTGGATATTGTGGCCTAAGACAGGTGCTTGCACCTTGCCCGTGTAGGCATTTAAATAGCACAGGGCAGACAAGGGTTAAATGGTACAATGTAATAGAATTTTCCTGGCAAGAGGCAACACACACATGTCTAGGCATCTCAGAAAGGTTAGGCCAAGACAGACCAAAGCAAGGATACCACCAAAATCTAGCTTAATGAACCAATAAATTTTATCAAGGTTATTTACAGAAGTATGAGTGAGCAATTATTATAGAAACAGAATTAACTCAAACAGCTACATCAATAAAGCATGGGTGACAGCTCACAAAAGCTGGAGACCTGGAGCACACTGCATACCCTAAAGGCAGCTCCTTTAGGTTGGATGGTCCCTTTCCAGGCACCTTGGTTGTTGTGAGCCTCTTCTAGGTGGCAAGGCTAGTCTTTATGTCTTCTAAGCAGTTTTGCTGGTCTCTGCTTCTTTCTGGCGCTTGTCTCGGGTTTTCTTTGCATCTTGGCTTGTCCGAGTGTGACTCTGAGCAGTATTTACTCTTTAGTTACTGTTGAGGAGGGAGGAGCCTAGTGAATCTGGTTAGTTTCAGGGACTTCCTGAAGCTATTTGAGTTGTTCACTGCTTGAGTTAATGAAGCTTCCCTGCTGGATGGTATGTTTCACATATGTGTCCCCACCAGAATATTCTTTTGTTTCACCTACTTGTGAACATCCTGTCCTAAAATATACTGCTGTTTTACTTTTCTTTTATAACCTAGGTCTTAACAGTTTCTCCAAAAACCTCAACACAAGAGACTTTTGAACCGAGATGTCTTGTTTATACCCAGTATGCCTGTTTTGAATTGACTCCATTGGTGATTAGACCCCTCTGTTCAAGGTTTCCTCCCTCTGAAAATAGGGATACCATTGCAGCCTACTTTACAGGACTGCTATGAGGATTCTCTGAGTTGATGATTGAGAAGTATTGAAAAAATGTCACCTAGAACCTGTTTAGCGCTATCTGTACAAATAGCCATAGACTCTTTGCATGTGCAATAAGCTGTTGTTTCCCTGCAACCTCAGATCTTTGGGAGGTAAACAGTGCATTGTTACCTAACAGTTTGCTTTCAGGATCTGTCAAGTTGATGTCTCACGCCCATTGAGTGTGTGTGATTTATTGGTAAACATTTCATGTCCTTCCCAAACAATAGTAGGAAAATGAGGGTATAGTCTCATCTGCTGGATGGTACGGTAAATCAGATGATTAGAAAGAATGTCTTTAGCATTTCCAGGAGACAGACAAAGGGAACAAATGGCATATACTGATCAATGGAAGGCAAAATAGGTGGCATGCCTAGCCACAGAATGGTTGGGAAAATGCCATAAGACAGTATTTGACACTGTAGGAGAGTATTTCAGTGAGAATGTAACATGGTTGGCATGGCTTCTGCTCAGCCCTGTTTTCTGGTCCCCATGGAGTTAGAATAAGCAATGTCCAAGAGGAAAAGTGTTAGGGTGCAGGAATAGCCACACAAACTACTCAGACACCAATCTCAGTCAGGCATGGATGGTTTATTGAACCCACACTCCAAGACTGATTCATCAGGGACACAGCCAGGAGTCAGGATCCAGAACTGCCTCCACTGGCAGTTCTTTTTTTTTTTTGTTTTTTTTGTTTTTTTTTTTGAGGGTTTCTAATCAAGGCTCATCTTTACTTTGGGGGTTCAGCATTTATATACAAGACAGTAAAACTGCATCTCTAGGTTACAATGACATTTGAATAACATAAGGAATTCGGGAGGAGTCAGGAAGAGTCTGAACAAAGTCAAGGAGGAAGCCCAAGGGAAGTTGGCTGTTGGGCTGAAGGTGGAGACTCAGGGTGTCTCGCAGGTCTCGACTCTGGGGAGTGGCCGGAGGCACAGTCCACAGTGGGGGAAGACATCAACAACAGATGTCCTTAGGCTGTATACGCGCCAGCCAGCAGGCTAGTCTCCTCTGGAATCCTCGAAGACAGAACTCAGAGTAGTGAGCCTTTGTTTCAGGTACAGCAGGCATGAGTTGAGTCTCTGGTCGCAAGCTCCGGTGTCTTATAGTTAAGGGACCCAACATGTGACAGGTACTTAGAATATTGTCAATGAACAAATGTAATTAATAAAAACATTTTAAAAGTTCTTATTCTAGTGAGAGGAAGATTAAATAAGGAAGACTAAAGACCTATTGTGAAAAGCACAGCTCCAGATGAGACACCCCATCCCACCCCATCCCCAACCCAGAGAGGGAAAAACCCACTGGGCCGTTTGCCCAGGGACTTTTTTTTTTTTAACTTTGTAATTATATTTATGTACAGAAAACTTAGTGTATATTTAACCCAATTTAGTGGCCAGTTCTTTAGCCTTTGCCTTTTCCAGCTTGACAATTCGAGCCACAGACTTAGGACCCAGGACGTTGCCTCCCCAGTGGCGACGGATCTCGTCATATCTGTCATTATAATTGGTCCTAATAGCTTCCACCAGCTTAGCCAGAGCACCCTTGTCTTCCGAGTTAACCTGTGTGAAGGCAACAGTGGTGCACGTCTTCCTGCAGACCAGGCGCCCCAGCCTAGCCTTTCCCTTGATGATGCAGTAGGGCACCCCTGCAGGAAAACCACCGGCTCAATGGGGTCTACATCATGGGCAATCACCACCAGTTGAGCCTTCTTATTTTCCACCAAGGTGGTAACTGTATTGACTCCTGGCAGTTCTTACAACCAGTTTTTATTATGGGAAAACCAATGAAGAGGTGCATTTGAAACCTTTGCAACATAAAGGCTGTCTAGACAAAGCAGTGTTATCTGACATTTAAGAGGATAGGCTGGGTCTAGTGGCAAGGAGTCTAGGAGATCTCCAGTCTACAAGGCTCTGTGACAAAGTACAACAAGAAGTTGTTTTTGTCAGGATAAGGAACAATAGGTCAAGTTAAGGTCATGTGCCACAAAATGAAGGTTGAGGGAATATGGCAAGCAATTGTCAAGTTTTGATATTTAACAAAAGGTGTTGAACAGAGATTTTCTTGGCAAAATGGCAGGAAGGGCTGACAAATGCCTTCAACAATGAAAACAAATCCTTCACCTCCATGCGGGATGCCAACACATCTTACCCCTTCGTTAGTCAGTGTGTGTGTGTGTGTGTGTGTGTGTGTTTTTCTCCCTGCCATCATAGGCTTTGCCACCTGGTGCGCATTAAGCAGTGCATTACTCTGAGCAATCATCGGCACACCAGCTGCTAGAATCAAACAATCAGGCAAAGGGATGGAAATAAAAATCTTCTCATACTTCACTCAACAAGTTAGGAGGGTCCTGTTGGAAGAGGCACCGAGTCTGGGATCTTGTTTTTCTCTTGATGACTCCTCTGAATTCCCATCCCTGTGGCTCTGCTTTTATGGCTATAAAGGGAAAACGTGGGATTCACTGACTCAAGAGTATTTTTAGCTTGGAATCCCGTGATCTAGTGTTCAGTGTGATGCCAGGCTATTTCTAAGTAGAATGAAGCTGTAGGTTTTTCACTACTGCTAGAAGATAACTGGCAGGAAGCAACTTAAGGGAGGGATGGCTTGTTCGGGTTTATGGTTTGAATGTAAGTGTGTCGTGGCAGGGAAGGTGTGGTAGTCTGGGCATGAGGTGGTTGGTCATACTGAAGTCACAGTCAGGAAATGGAATGTAAAAGTGCAATGAGTATTGGTGAACCCTGCTATTAAGATCTATCCTAGTTTGGTGCAAATGGAGGACTCCCTTTCTCAGGGGCTTCCTTTTCTCTGCCTGACCTTGCTTGGAGAATGTCTTTCAGCACAGATGCCTGGTCTTATTTTAGAGGATGACACTGGACAGGGCTTCCAGCAAGCACTGCATGACTCAGAGTAAGTCCTGCTCTTTCTTCCAACCCTATGGTAATTAGGCTCCTCTAACCCTAAGAGCTCTTGTGCATTTTACCCCTAGGACAATAAAATGAACTGTCTCTCTGAAGGTGACTACTGGAAGTTCTTTCTGTCATTCTCACAGCTAACTGAACTCTGCTAACCGCTTTTGCTCCCTGTGCCCTTGTGGGCCAGTGGCCACCGACCCATGAGAAAAAGGGGGACCAACACTAATAGACACCTATGGAATCATATGAACCACTGTTAGGAGACCCCACACATTGGTGGTTTTCTTTCAGATCCTGAATTAGGCACAAACCATACCCAAACACCTGTTTTCACAGAGGATCCTTTATTAAGCAGGGAAGAAATGTAAAAGTGGCTGCTTTCTTACTTAAAGCAGAAAAATGGAACTAAATCACCTTGCAGGTGTATCTTTTCAGAAGAGCAAAAGGGGAAGTCTATTGTAATGGGCTAGGATGCACAGGTATATTTTGATTAGGCGTGTTGATTAGGTGAACCAAAGGGGGCTCTTGATTACTGGACTTCAGTAGTTTGATAGCTGGATCTTAGTAGTCAGAATCAGGAGGACAAATTAGCCAAATAAGGCAATAGACCTTGGTGGTTAGCTTTAGGAGTGCAATCTAATGGTTTTTTACCAAGGCAGAGAAGATGAAGGCCCAGTGTCAGGCCTGACAGCATCATGCTTACAACCAGTGGAGGGATGAAGACACCAACCCACATCCAAAACCTTAGACCTTGCCTACAAGATGTGCAGAGATAAAGATGGAGCAGAAATTGAGGGAATGGCCAACCAATGACTGGCCAAATTTGATACACATGCCATGAAAGAGAGCCTACCTCCTACCTCTGACAGTATTAAAGATATTCTTCTACATTACAGACAGGTGCCTAGAATAACTGTCTTCCAAAAGGCTTCACCCAGAAACATCTGATGGAAACAGATGCAGAGACCCACAGCCCAACATTAGGTGGGGCGTGGATAACCTTGTGGAAGGGAGGAAGGAAGAATTGAAGGAGCCAAAGGGATCAAGACACCACATGAAAACTTTAAAATGACTAACTTGGGCCCAAAGGGGCTCACAGAGACTGAACCACCAACAAAAGAGCATGCATCCTAGGGACTGACTCAGGTTTCCTACACATATGTAAAAGATAAGCAGCTTGATCTTGTGGGACCTCTAACAACTGGAGCAGGGGCTATCACTGACTCTGTTCCTGCCTTTTAATTACTTTCTCCTACTGGGCTGTCTTGTATTTTAGGCTCAGTCCCACTGCAACTTGACATGCCAAGGTGGGTTGATATACTTGGGAGACCTCCCCTTCTCTGAGGAGAAAAGGAGGAGGTTGGAGGAGAGAGGGGAAGCTGTAGTTGGGATGTAAAGTAAATTCATTAATTAAATAAATGAAACAAGTAGGTGCATATTTATTGTTCCATGTTCTAGTTAGATTTAAAAAAAGTTACAAAGATTAAATGGTTTTTTAAAAAGAATCTTACAGTGTAGAGCCACATATTTTTTCTGTCTTAATGGAATGCTTAGTTTTTTTGGGGTAAACATATATAACATAATTTACCATTTATTCATTTTCAAGTACATAATTCAGTAGCATTAAATATAATCACACTGTGATACTTTTAACCCATAATAACTTAATTTCTGTAGATCTATACACTTGAGTATATTAAAATGAGTTAGGTCAACTACTTAAAGAGCTTATTTCTGGAGTGAGACTTGACTAAACAAATAGATGAGCTAAGATAGCCCCAGATTGTTAAGGCAGTAAACCTTCTTTGTTTCATTTCTTTTCCCCCTTTTCACTCTTTTCTATCCCTACTGTGTTGCTATCATGGTCAAAAGTGGTTTAAAGAAATAATCAATATAACAAGGGTGAAATAAATAGAAATATGTTGAAGAAGAGAAATGGAAAGGGCATGCATGTTAGATTGATGCAGAAGATGCCTTTCTAAGAATCTCATATGCATGCCAGAGAAAGGATTCCAATTTTATTGTGACCTTGCAAAAACAAGGGCACAAGAACAGGGAAATAAGGGCTGTTACAAGATTTTCAGTGCTGTGACATAAAACAAAACCATATTATCAATAGCCTAGCTTTTCTCAAAATTAAAGCCAAGATAAAAGTCCTCCAGTGGCTTATAATTGAGCAGAGACTGTGCGCTCTGATGCACATCCATCTATATAATCTGCACAGCAGTGAATCTTTACTCAGCATCTTATTAACAGCCTTCAGCACAAACTAGTGGCATTGCCCTAAAAGTTCAGTTCAGTAAGTTAACCTGTTTTCTGTGTTCAGCAGTTCGCTAACTCGCTTTAATTCAGACAAGATTTGAAGGGTCTTGAGTGAACTAAATCCTGATCTCCATAGTCCTTGAAATGCCCTAAGATTGCTAGGAAGACCTGCTACAACCTCACGTTGAGCTTTTGCATCCCTACAACCTGTATCGTTTGTTAAGTCCTGAGTGTCACAGTGTTCACAGTCTGTATGTGCATCTGAAGCATGGTAGGAGTACTGCTTGTGAGGATAAAGGCAAAAGATCATATAAGAGAATGTTAAGTTCTATTCAGATGAATAGAAGGCACAGTGGTGTGAAATATCTCCCGCTGCAATGGCTTGTTAAGCAAAAGTTAAAGAAGGTGAACCAGATTACATGTTTTATTATTGTTTTTTAGTTTTATTCTTTACCTGATCTATCATGTAATTTTTTCCTACCCTTCATCTCAATGTAACTGATATTATAGTTTAGGTTCTATTGTAGACCAGAAGAAATAATCAGTGTATTCACAAAGTGAAGATTAGCTAGCTCATTTGCCATGACTTTGAATGCTTTGAATATATATTTTAGTGTGAGGATATCTCTTATGGTGAGAGTATTGGCATGTGGTAAGTGAGGATATCTCTTATGGTGAGAGTATTGGCATGTGGCAAGGACCAATGGAAGGCCTGCCATTTTCTTGTACATGTCTTAGCTAACTGTTCATTATTACAGTCTTTCTTATGTAAGGTAGAGATATTTCTTAGGGAAATGGTAGTATATTAGTCTCTACAGCTAGCAACATGTGTCACAGCTAGTCCAGCCAATGACTAGCAAAGCATTTGCCTGTATCATTAGTTCCTTCCTATGTAGCTGTGGTGGTTAATCTTTATTGTCCATTTGACTTAATTTGGAAGAGCTAAGGAGTCATACCTCTAGACATATCATATGAGAGTGATTCCAGAGGGATAGCTCAGGAAGGAATGTAGTGGCAGCATACCAGGAGCTGTGGTTCTACAGGGAACCAAAATGGAACAAGGGGGAAAGAGAGCTGCATACCAGAATTCCCACCCCCTCTCTCCTTCTTGACTGTGGATACATTGTGACCAGCTGTGTCATGTTCCCACTGCCAGACATTCCTCACAATGATAAAATACATGCTCCCAAATTGGGAGCCAAACCAACCCCTCCTTCCTTAAGTGGCTTTTGTCATAGAAACATAGAAAATAAATAATATAAAGACTATTTTTTATTGGAGTAGATGGCTTTATGAACCTAATTCTTGAGTTTTCTTATTGGGCCTCTGCATTAAACAGCATTTTTAAAATAATATACTTCATTTTTGGGGGGTACTTTATGTGTATGTATGTGTGCATGGTGACTGTGTGGGTTTGTAGGCCACAGTGCACATGTAGAAGTCAGAGGACAATTTTGTAGAGATGATTCTCTCCTTTTACCTTTGTGTGGATTCTTAAGATTTAACTCAGGTCAGCCGCTTGCTCATCCAGTGCCTGTTTATGTTGGGCCCCTTTTTCAGCCATTTTTTTTTTTGTTGTTGTTGTTCATTTTTGTCTTTTTCTTTTCAACTCTTCCTCTCATCAGTTTTCAAAGAACAATCATAATGATCCAACTAGTAATGGATTCTTTCTCGTAAAATAAAAAGCTAGAGAAAAGGTCACTTTATTTATGTTCAGTGTTATCTAGAAAACAAGTCAGAGGCCGGTGATGGTGCAGGATGTAGCCTGAAATCAGCCATCTCAATGCCTAACCACAGCACACTGAACCAAAACACTTCAGATGGGATTTCTAGTTGGCCACTAGCTCATTAATTTAGGGAACTTAAAAAAATTTGATAGCTTTTACTCTGGAACTCAAGAGTTCTCTATATATAGAGTTCATAGAAGTGAAACAATCAGGAATCATATTGAAATTGGTTCTTGAATATCTTGGGGGCAGAGGATGCATTGTTTTCCAGATTACTATAGTGACTCGTGCTTACTAGTCAAGAGGAAAATCTTGGGCTGATGATAAGCATCTGAATAATTATACCCAGACTATTGGCTTTACACTATGATGCTGCGAGAGTTATTCTCCTAAATGTGAACTTGGATATGAACTTGTAAGTACTTACTCTTTTACAAATATTGCTTATGGATGCATCACTCAAATCTAGCCTCCATGTTCATATATGGCTCTCCTCTGTGGGCATATATTTTCTCTCTTGTTTCATATAATGATATTTGTCCTTGGGTTTAGGCTATCCCCAGGTAACCCATAGGATCTTATTATGATATCCTTTATTTAATTATATCTGCAAAAACTATCTTTTCCCAAAGAAGATCACACTCACAAGTTTCAGGTGCATACATGTTTTGAGAATCCAGAGTGCACTCACTGCAACATTAGGTTCATGTCTACCCAGTGTCTATTAATTCTCTTGTTAGCCGAGAGCTGACAGAACTAGTGATCTGGTTGTTTGCATTGTCCTCCTGTGTGTGCCATTGAATATCATACCATGGAAACTCCCTCCTTTTCCAGTTTTATTATAGTCAGTTCCAAAGGAAATTTCATTTCTCAAATTCCAAAAGGCAGAAGAGGCAAATGGCTATCTGTGGTGCCTATCAGTATACCAGCAGCGCATGCTGGCTTCCAGGCTCCCTCAGTGTCACAAGTACCTGTTATACATTTCAGAGTCTATGCACTATAGTTCTTCTAACCTCCTCCTCATGGCTTCCCCTGTCCCATCTACTCGTTCTCTTTATAACCCTGCTATTTTGGCTATGGTTTCTCTATTTCCCTCCTCCCTCCTATTCTCTCACAATCTCTGTGTCTTTCTGTTTTTTTTTTCTATCTCTCTGTCTCTTCTCTTTCTCTTCTCTTTCTCTTCTCTTCTCTTCTCTTCTCTTCTCTTCTCTTCTCTTCTCTT
>NW_022196909.1:18532679-18542204 GCF_008632895.1 Mastomys coucha
CCCTTCCCCTCCCCTTCTCTCCTCCCTTCCCTTCCTCTCCTTTCCTTTCTTCTCCTCTGTTATAGACTCTTCAAGATACCTCTGGCATATCTACCATAAACCTTCCTTAACTATACTATGGAGTGTTCGTGTCATCAGTTTATATACAATTGCTTGTGGCTCATTTATTACTAAGTCTTCATTCTTCATTCGACAAACTCAATGATTATCTACTAAGTATAAATGTCAATGAATACCTAATGGATTGCTTTCTCCATAGGGTTGGGAGGCAGTATGTTGATATATCATTCAATCATTAGAGGAAAATAAGATCTAAGAAAAATGAGAGCCACAGAGAAAAGGAGTTGGGAGGTGTTTCTGTAAACTAATGCTGAATCTGAGCTTTGCAGGGTAAGTCGGACTTACCTAGGCTAAAAAGAAGGGTCATGACTTCCAAGAGAAAAGAACATACCTAGTAGGCTATATGGATGAAAGGAGCTGGGTCACTAAACAGAAGTCAATTTGTCTGAAATAAAAGATCCTAGTGGAGAAACAAAACAAGAGGCTGAAGAATAGGGTAGGGTTCCACCTTTCTTGCCTCTTGTAGATCATATAGAAAGAACTGCTTGTGTTCATTCATGAATGATCTTACTTGCTTGCTGAATAGACATTTGGAAAAATAGAGAAAATAAAGCAGGAACTGGAATGGAAGTACAGGAAGGATAGGGGCCTAAGACTTGGATCTTTATTTTTTAATAATGATATACTGGTTATGATTTCTGCTCCCTCAACTCCTTCCCAAACCTTCCACTCATGCCCACATCTTTCTCTCTGTCACTTGAATACACACAGGTATCAAAACAATAATAATAAAATGACGTAAGATAAAATAAAACCAATTAACTAGAATAAGATAAAGCAAACAAAATACCAGGAGAAACTGAGCCAATGAAAAAGTTAAGAAACACATCTAGATCTAGAAACAGACCCATTTGCATACATAGAAATTCTATTAAAAACACAGCACTGGAAACCATAACATACACTCAAAAGACATGAAAGGAAATTAATAAAAGAATAATATAAATAATGTGAGATAAAGCATTATGAGACCAGAACCTCCTAAAGTCCCATTGAGGTATGGGCTACCTACTGCTGCGGATGGGGTGCGGGCTTAGGGTAGTTTGTATATGCAGTCAGGCATCATGGGAAAAAAACTAATTATCCTGTTGGAAGTGGTTCTCAATTGGAGATAGATTCTAGGTTAGTGACGGTCTTGTGTCCACTTCCCCTCTCAGCACTGAAACCCCATGTCGCTTAGACCCATGCAGGGACTGGGCTTGCTGCCACTGTCTCTGTGAGTTCATATGTACTCCAGTTTTGATGTATTTAGAAGATGTTATAGTTGGGGCTTCTCTTGTTAAGATAAAACCCTTTGGGGAGTTTGACCAAAGCAGCGTGCGAAGGAAAGGTTTTATTCAGTTTACACTTCCTCAAAGCAAGTCAGGACAGGAGCTCAAACAGAGAAGAAACCTGGATGCAGGACCCGATGTAGAGGTTGAAGGAGTGCTCCTTAGTGGCTTGCTCTCCATGACTTACTTAGCCCGCTTTCTTATAGAACCCAGGACTGTCAGCCCAGAGATGACACTACCCACAATGGGCTGGACCCTCACACGCCAATCACTAATTAAGAAAACGCCCTACAGGTCTGCCTATAGGGCAGGCCAATCTTACGGAGGCAGTTTTCTCAATTGAGGGTCCCTTCACTATGATGACTTTAGCTTGTGTCAAGTTGACATAAAAGTATCCAGATCAGAAGGCCTTGTTTCCTTGCTGTCCTCCATCTATCTCCTCTCCTACAAGGTTCCCTGAGCCTTGAGGGAATGGATCTGACGGCGACATCTCATTTAGTACAGAGTTTCCCAAGGACTCCTACTTTCTGCACATTGTCCAGCTGTGGGTCTCTGTATCTGTTCCCATCTCTTGCAAGGAGGAAGCGTCTCTGATGATGACTGAGCAAGACCCTGTTCCCGTGAGTGCAACAGAGAATTAAATATTAAGGAATGGGGATGTGAACGGCCTCCTGCGGGGACTGTAGTAGAAAGACAGAGGAAGGACAGCAGGCTGGACAATGGTGGCATCTGAGCAGTGTTTTAAGTGTTGAGTAGGGAACGGCTCAGAGGCAGTCGAGTAGAAGCAGGTGTGCGGGTGAAAGATACAGTGAGCCAAATCAGGATCGAGCAGTCAGCATGAGAAAATGAGGGTAGATTTGGTGGCATTTATAAAGGTAAATATACTTTGCCTGGCTGTATAATGAAGAAACAAATATCACTATTTATTTAAAGGTCCTGTGTGTTTGACTAGAATGTCTGAAAGAGTCTTCATCCAAACATTTTTTTGGTGGCTAAAAATATTTATTATGTATTTATTTTTATAATTGCCGTGGGGCTGTTACTGAAATAGAAGTTGGCTTTTCTGACCCCATGTAAATAGAACTTTAAATAAAAATGAAATTCCCAGCACAGGGTCTTTATTTATGGGTAGAACTTTCTAACTGGCACAGATGTTTATCTTCCTGCCTAGGGGTAGATGCTGGGAAAAGTTCAGTGTCATGGCTACATCAAGAGTATGATCACTTTTTTTCCCCCCTGTTTTGGGCTCATGTATGCTGGGTTGGGTGGCATGCTGGCAGCATCTTGGCATCAGCAATGGCTTCCCACAAGGAGTCTGGGACTCAGCTCTGGGATCAGAGCCAGTGGAAAGCCTCGGCACCGCATGAAGTGGAGGCACAAGACTGAAATAGCAGTGCTCAGGAGCTGAGGCAGCAGGACTATGGGTATATGGCCAACCCAGATGCCAGATGAGATTCTGCCTCAAAAATCAAAACCAAAGCAAAACCACAAAAGAACAAAGTCAAAAGTTAAAAAAAAAAAGAGGGAGGAGGGACAGTAAGAGAGGGAGAGGAAGAGTATAGAAGACACGTTCACACACACACACACACAAACACAGAGATACACACACACACACACAAACACAGAGATACACACACACATGCACAGAGAGGGAGAAGGGAGGGAGAGAAGGCAAGAGAGATGGAGAGGAGAGGGAGAGATAGAGATAGGGAGGAGGAGAGATTGGTCAAAGGCCACAGTTTCTGGTGGCTTGAATGATACGTTTGAATATAAAGGACATGTGTTGGCACTTGGAATCTTTATTTCTAAGGAGCCAAAATAGTGATCTTCTACAATGCAGGATGCCAGAATTACCATTTGAGTTCTTGCTATGACATTTGCAGTGTTCTGCTCTATCTGTCTTCTCCTTTCATTTGCAGAGCAACTGTTCAGGTGATGTCACTGATAGTCTTTTACCTCTAAGGAACAGGCATGTTAGGTAATTTCCCCAAAGTAGAGGGATGGGTTTTCTGCCTGTGTGCCTAACCAGTCATGACACTAGAGACTGGAATGCTAGTGCTTGTAGGTTATTCCACCTCAACCTTCATCTCTAGCTCCCCTAATCCTGCTGAATGGGGGTGGGGTGGGGTGGGGTAACTATTGATGTTTCATGTAGGCATCTGCCTAGAAGCTCTCTGCCCATGCTGCTCACTGCGTTCTCTTATTCTTTATCTTGTCTATCTGATCATTTCTCCTTACATCATTAAGTATACTTTTTCTACATCCGTTTCTGCTACCATCCTCTACCTTTTATTCCTTTTCAAAAAAATCTTTTATTACAGTGGCTGGAGAAATGGCTCAGGGGTTGAGAGCGCTGGCTCCTCTTTCAAAGGATCTGGATTTGCTTTCTAGCACTCACACAGTAGCTCACAACTCTCTCTAATTCTAGTTCTAGGGAATCAGACACCTTCTTCTTGTCTCTACCTGCAGCAGGCACACACACAATTCACAGACATGCATGCAAGCAAAACATACATGTATATATAATATTTTTCAATTAAAGTTTGAAAAAATTATGTGTGTCCATATGAACCAAAATGCATATGGAGGTCAGAGAGCAACTTGTGGAAACTGATTCTCCCTTCCCTTCATTGCAGGTCATCAGGTTTGGTGGGCAAGCCCCTTTACCCACTGTGCCATCTTGCTGGCTCATGACTTATTTTCTCTATAGCACTCTTTCTATTAAAACTTCTCTTAAAAAAAACTTTTCTTAAATTATTTTAAATCTTCTTTCACTAGAACATAAAACTTTGTTTCCTTTCCCAATGCTCCATTCTCTCTTGATCTGTGCCTGGTAGTCCATCAGTAATCAGTTGCTGAATAAAATGTTACTTCTTCACAGGGGGCCTACCGCATTGCCAGATCTAATGTGGCTACTTACCTGTCAGGTCACATTTTGATATCAGCATATTTCATTTTCCTTCTCTTGCTTCTCGATTCGGTGGAGTGATTTGTGGGATATGAGTTGATCTATACTTTGGACTTATGGTGCCTTTATTCTTCAATAAGAAGATTAGGCAGCCAGTTGGATGTAGATGGAGATTTGTTGGCTTGATGAGTTTTAAAGCTCACCTTGATTGTCTATAGAGTGGTTCAGGGTGGTGTTGTAGTTGGTTGCTGGGAAGATGCTGCTGGGGAGGCAAAGCAATTGTTAAAGAAGGCAACAGAGCATTAGCTTGGGAGGCAGAATATCCTAAGTGAGGAAGCTCTCTAAAGAGAAAGATCACCTGCTTTTATTTCTGAAGACTTACCTGTCAGGCCTTTAGTTCTTGGTGGTGATTCAATGATTGCTGAGTAATACAGTTTAATAGAATTTAGGGAAAATCTCTCTGGATTATTGATATATACCTAAGCCAAGAACATTTACGTGTTTGTGTGTCTTCCTAGCTGGTGTGGGTTTCAAACCCAGTATATTGATTCTAAGAGCAAACCCTGGTTTCTATACAGGGATTGTAGCCTGGGTTCTGTGAGTATCTATAGTCAGGAGTGGTGGAAAAGAGAGAGGAGTCTCAACAAGCAACATCACAAACATCATCACTACTTTTTGTTGCTCAAATGTGAGCCTACAGGAGGATGCTTTGCGGGAGCCATTCAGAAAGAAATTATAGCAGGGACTGACACATCCATATGCATCAAGATGTGTAGAATGATGAATGAGTTTGTGCGTAAATGAATGTATGCCCCACATGGGAAAGAGGTTGATTTCTAAAAGCCAAAATTTAGACAATGAATCTAAGCCACTGTTCACTTAATGTTTTCTGAGCAACAAGCATAAAGATGATTACTGGGATTTCAGGCTTAGATTGAAGCGTGGGGGTGATCAAACCTATTTGGTACAAGGGGTTGGTTGTCTTCTTGCCTTCCTTGGTCATGTGTCTGTAGGCAGGAATTATTTCCATGGCACCTGAAGAGGTTCAATAAATTTTAAGTAATGGTAATAATTGCGGTTTCACAGATGGCTGGCTACTTGCCAGTTTCCCAGCAAACTAGCAAAGCAATAAAACCATCTACTTGTTCGTAAAATGACTACTGTTCTAAATGAAATTACTAAGAGAGAGGAAATGGCCTAATCACTTAAATAATCAAACTAGTCTCATTATGGGGCTCCCTGGAAGCTTTTGTTTGAATTTTCCAATGTAGTTTTTGGCATTAAATGGGATTTCAAAAGCTAAATAGGTCACACATGCATACAAATGGTTGAGTGAATCACAGAACAGCTTTATGTTCCCAGGATTTTGCCTATCAGGCTCCTTTTTAATTAAAAGGGAGAATTGTCAAGGATAGCAGACAACTTAATGTAGGAAATTTGGCAGGCATAGGGAAGAATGATGACAGTTTGATTCATATTGCTTTTAACCATCAGCTAAGTGTGCTCTTCATTGTAGTCTAAGCATGGACACAGGGTGTGAAAACTAGAGGAAACGCTGGAGACAAAGCTGAGTCAAAACTTTCTGGTCCATTCCTGGCAGGAGCTCTTAATTAGAAGGGGAGATATTTACCCTTCAGAAGTTATAGCCTTATCACCAGTGGCAAAATTGTACAGATAACAGAACTATATAGAGAGCCATACATTCCTCAGCCAGACACCTGGTCTACAAGCTAGATGCTGTGCCTTCCTCACAAAGGGGATGGGTAAGGTTTTAAGGCTGTAGTATAAGAGATATTTAGGAGGAAGCCTGTAACTCATAAACCCCTGAAGTGTTACCCTGCTGAAGAAAGAAAGTAACACGTGTGTGCCCCAAACAGTCCTGGACTGAGTCTCCCTGGGAGAATCCGCAAAAAGAAAATCCACCCTGCTGTCCCTAACTGAACACACAGAGTGAGAGGTGTCCCTGCACTGTCCTTAGCCAGGAGGTCCTCCAGATGTGCACTTCTTAGCTTCAGCAGCTGATCTCTATATAAGCTTTGTGGTTGAGACTTCTCACCCACAAGGCATGCTTGCTTTCACTTTGGGCATTCTCCAGTGATGCATGTATGTTTCTATCAGTGTCCACCAAGAGCCACCTCTCAGCTGTCAATGGATGGAGGTCATCCCAAGGCAAAGGAACCTTATTCTTGTCTGAAATATTGGAGCAAAATGAACCCCTCAGTGTCAAATGTCCCCTGAAGGGTAATGATGGAGGGAAATCAAAGCAGTTGCAAAAGCAATAGCCCCTGCCTGTGTGGGGTAATTAATTCTGCCCATCACACTGATAAGCAACCCCCCTAGATTCGTTCGTGTGTGTGTGTGTGTGTGTGTGTGTGTGTGCATGCGTGCATGTGACAGTGTGTGTTGCTTGTCCTTTTTATTTTTTTTTTAAAAAATCTTTTATTCTGGTTTATTTGTTCATTTTTGTTGTTGTTTGCCTGTTCATTTTCCAAAGAGAGAGAAAGAAGGCGTGGAGTTGGGTGGGTGTAGCAGTGGAAAGGAGCTGTGGGAAGAGAACCATGATCAGAATATGTCATATGAAAAAAGTGTTAGCCGTAAAAAATATAAAGGCTTGTACAATATGAAAAAATAAATACTGCTTTATACACTGATTCATTTTCCCCATCTTCTCCCTTATCATTGGTTCTCATCCTTTTCTTGGGCAATTGCAATAGTTTGAGATATCGGGCATCTTTACAGGACGTCTGCCTATTCCTCTTGCGTGAGGCTGTACAAAACGATTCCACATTTGCCTTTACTGCCATCTCAGCCTGGACTTTCTGCTCCACTAGTTTGTCACTGATGAGAATTTTATTGAACTTCTCAGGAAGAAGTGTTCCTGCCCTGTTCTGTACCTCAGAACTCCAATGTGACTGTTCTTGATTTTGTTGTTGTTGTTGTTGTTGTGGTTGTGGTTAAAGTCATTTAGGAAAGCAAGAAGACCCAGTGGCTCATGAGTGGCTACATCTGAGGCAGTGTGTCTGGATGTGTGAATAGTTGTTTTAAAGGACGTGATAGGATTATTTTATTAAATAATCACACTGTAAAACCACTTTGGCTTCTAAGTGACTGATTTTACAATCAAACTGTGGTTTGATTCTAGTTTTTTGTTTTGTTTAGTTTTGTTTGTTTTTGCTTATAGTATTTTTCCCCCAGTGTATTTACCTGTCAATTGTACAAGGGTCTTGCATTAGTTAAACAGTATTATATCAACTCTTCCCATGGAAACACAAATATCAGTTCAACTCCAGATAGGGCACCAACAAGGAAATGGCTCCCCCCTACTATATTGCTGAACTATCTAATTTAATTGGGTTTACTTATAGAAGCTTGCTTGAGGGGCTACCTACGGGATTATGAGTAGCTTACAGGTAGGTTACTCCACCAAGGGGAGTCTCTTCCCGTCCCTAGAAAACATTAACTGCTGAGATAGCCTTAGGAAAAGGTGGGACCTCGAGTCTCTAGGTCCCCCCATGTCTCATAAGCATCCCTATGACTGAACAGTAGTGTTGTCAGTCTTGTGCAGGACTCCTTTAAGTAATCATAGCTGCTGAAAGTTAAGGAGGACAACAGTTCTATCACGCTTGCAGGGCCAGAATCCACAACAACTGTGAAACACTCTTACTATTGTTAGAGTTGGTTCCTATTAGTGATCCTGATGAAAGCAAATCTTATTTTATACAATGGGAAACTTTCAAATAAAAATTTTTTTTTTACATTTTTTTTTAAAATTTTGTGTGTAGAAGGAAAGGGACATGTGGAAGTTAGAAATAGAAATGCAAGAATTAGTTTTCTCCTTCTACCATGTAGACTCTGGACATCAAGCAAGCTTAGGTAATCAGATTCAGTGGCCAGAATCTTTTACTAATACATTTCACCGACTCTCAGATAAAATTCTGACAGTTAACTCATCCAAAAAAGATTTTTGAGAGAAGTTTTACCCAGTATGACAATGTAGACATAGATTCCTCTAATTATAATGAATTAAGAACATTTTCCTCATGTATATTTTATCTTCAAAGGAACAAAGTAATAAATAAAAACCTTAACATTAGAAATGAAGACATGTGGAAGGTTTTCTGACTGACTTAGTTCCTTTCACTTGTTCAGCCAATATGGTAAGACTAGTGCCATGAAAGCCACGTGACCCCACTGAAGCAAGGTATATGTGGTAGGAAAAGAATCTAGTACTTGAACTAAATCAGAACAACTTAGATTACTGCTGTAGGCTGGCCAATCTGGGCCTCCCTCAACCCTCGGGAGAAACGGGGTCCTAGTCAGGTCGACAAGGCGTAGGCGAAGAAATGATGGCAGAGACGACACATGAAGTACAGGATCTGAATGTATTTCTTAAAAATGGCATCAGACTTTTACAGTCATTGCAAAAGAGAAATGGTAAATCTGGCAGCTCAGCAGTTAAGGTACTTCTGAGGCCATCTAAAACATACTGGGTCTAAAGCAGGAGCTATCTCCTCTGGACTGGTGCTGCATCCCCTGGGCCCAAGCACTCTGGGCCCGGGGGACTGCGGATTGCATGAATCTGAGTCCTAATCCATCTAAGTTCTGGTTCTAGTCAGAGAGCGAGTCCCAGTGTGAGTCCCCAAGTGCCAGTCCTAGTGCGAGTCCTCTTATACAAAGTGAAAAGCAGGCTTAAGTAGCATACAGCAAGCAGGGCAGATGACAAGTCACATAGGAAGTGGGGGGGGGGGGTTACAGCAAGGGGTGCAAGACTGAGGTCATGTAGGCAAGTGACCGGCCACATCAAGGTCATTAGGGTCTGGTAGCCAGGTGTGAAGCAGGCAGAAGAGGAGTGGAGCCCTCCAGGTTGAGGCATTTTGGTATTCCTATGCTAATTCTCTGGTTCTGCTGGAGGCAATGACTAGGAGGTTCCGACCTAACACTTCTAGCTAATGTCCTTGAGTGAGGGAAGCCTTACTCTCTAGTATGTAAAACAGTTCTGTGTTCTGTGGGACTGCCCTGAGAATTCTAACTGTGTTAACAGTAAGCAATGGTGCCTGACCTCTGTCGCTAACTCTGAGAAAAACCTGTCTGGCAAGGCAGATTCCTTGAGATAAATTCCAAGCTTGAAACCATCTTTCAGCTATTTGGTTGTCAATTAAATCTTATTTGAATTGCAAGCACCACGTAATTGTGGGGTGAGAAAGTCATGCAGGGGTGTGTGTGTGG
>NW_022196909.1:18542269-18573781 GCF_008632895.1 Mastomys coucha
GGGGTGGGGGAAGAGCCAGTCTAGAGCAAGAGTGAGGTCAGGATGTGTTCAATCCCTGGAAATCTCATCCTGAGGCCAGCGGGAAAGTACTTATCTTCTTCCGAGCTCTAGGTCTCAGAGCATGTAGACTGTATACAGCCCCCACCTCTGCCATCCTCGAGGTAGTCATGTAGCCTGGTGGCCAAATTACAGGGTTAGCTCTCTCCCTCCAAGGACATGCCCAGCAAGCACCTGGGATCCCTCTTCATGCAAATGAAGTATTCCTAGAACCTGCCCACCAGCTGGTAATATACACTCACCCCAAAGACCCATTCTCCAAGGTTTATATAGTCCTCCTTATCCCTAACAATAGAGAACAATTTCACTAAAAACTCTCAGAGAAGGCTGTTTCTCTTGGCACTCACTCGGGCCAAGATTCTGTGGAACTCATTTCTCTGGATAAACTTGGTTCTTCTCATTCTAGCCCATTGCACAATGATGCCTGGATACCCGGAGTGCAGAACTAGGCTGGCACAATTGTTTTTACCAGGGAAGAAAAAGCGAATATTCTTTTACCCCTCTGCCATCTGTTTCTAGCAAATACTAACATCTTTCTCTGCATAGAAGGCAATGGTTCCCCCCAGCATCTGGTGAGTCAGAAAAAAATAAGTACCTGAAAGCCTAGCCCAGCCCAATAGGTAGGATGCCTTCCTCTCTCCTGAACGTAACCAGAGCTACATGTGGGACCTGAGATGCCAGTCTCAGTTGAACAGGAAAAAAAATCTCAGAACCTGTCAAATCTGACTTTCCCATATATGGCTCTAAGAGAATCCATTGCATCATTTATAAAATGTAGCCCAGGTTCAGATGGCCACACACAGGAGGAGTTTCTGCTGGTCAGTTTTCTGTCAGCTCAGGTGTAAGCCTTTTGATAGGAGTGTGCCTTTTGATTTTAGAACCACGCTGTGGTGACTCATCATAGCAGGAGTACATGACAGAGAAAACTCATTCACCTCATGGTCATGGACAAAAGGGAGAGTTCTACTCCAGGTACACCCTCAGTGGCTGAGGAACCTCCCACTAGATCTACCCTAAAATTTCTACCTTGTGCTGGTAGTGCCAAGAAGAGAGATCATCATTGTATGTGCCTTGAGGAGAAATTTTCAGATTCAATCTAGAGAAGATTCTCCTGTCTCTCCTGAGTCATGTGGATCTGAGGCAACAAGGGGAAGATCTCTGCAAATGACCTCAGAGTTTCTTTCTCTTAGATGTTATTCTTCCGTTGCTTATCTGGAACATGCCAGCTCAAATTTCAGTCATTATACCTTAACTTTTTAAATTGATTTATTTTTGTTGTACGCTTTTGATGTATGTCGGGAAGAGGGCATGTGAGCCACAGACTGTGTGTGGAGGTCAGAAGATAACTCGGTTTTCTCCTTCCACCTTTATATATCAATGCCTATAGTCAATGACATTCAGGTTTGAATGTCACACACCTACTGGTTGAGCCAGATCATCAGCCTCAGCCAATAGAAACTTTAAAATCATTACAGATTATGTAGTTGTAACTATAATTCGTGTCATTTATTCCATTGCACAGCTCTGGTCTATTAGAAAAACTTTATATATTTAATCCTCATGGCATGAGAGAGTCCTATAGTGAGAGCTATTTTATTGATGAGTTCATGGAAGCATTGATGAGTTACATAAAATGGCCAAAGTTACACATGCAGCAAGTGATGATGACAAAACCCAAAATCTAGTGTGTCTGGCTTCGAACACACTTAAGTACACAACAGCACAAAATGATTCATGGAAGTTCAGAAAAGTGGCTACACCAACAAAATCTTTGAGGAACTATGTACAAGAATCCTATTTTGGTTTTTCTCTTAACGTAGGAAAAGCAAAAACTGTCCTAGTAGAAAATGAGTCCTATTAAATCAGCCAGCATAAGAAAACTACACTAACCACACCTGTGGCTGATAAAAGAAAGGATCATAGGGAAATCCCTCTCTTTGATAAACTAACAGAAACAGTGGGTCAAACACCAACATGTCTGCTAGAAGGAAGGCATGGCCTGGTCCAGTGTCCCCGAGTTCTCCTATGAGGTTCAATTCCAGCCTGCAGAGGCTGATAGCCTCCAACATGCCTCTTGCGTTATCATAATGTGCCATGTTCTGTTATCATTTCTGTCTTCTTTCTGCTTAGCCTCGCAGGAGCATGTGGTACAGCTGAAAAGCCGCCCCCTCCCACCCCCTGCACTCTCTCTCTTCAAATAGCTCTTCTGCAGCATATAGAAAGAACCCCGTTCTGGTGTGCTGCCAGGACACCCCTTCCTACACCCATGGCTGGTTCTTCTTTTGCTTCTACGACCAGACAAGACGGTTGGATTCATGTCTCTATCCTTAACTCACTTCTGCTTTGCATCCACACTCATTCCTTCGGCTTCACACACCAGCTTTGTGTTGGTGCCTCCCATGCAGGAATCACCAGTGGAGATCTCTCTGCCTGTTCAACAGGCCGGGTCTGAACATCTAACAAGTCTCCCATGCGAACATATCCAAAGTAGAACTCACCCATCCCTTCAAACCCTACCATTCTTCCAGGGTTTTTTGTCCTTGCACAATATTCCTGGTGACTGGCCAATGCCTGAAATTCACCCTGGACATGTTCTTTGTATCAGCATCTACATTATCTTTACCAGCAAATGCCTGGGGTCCTGATTCTGACTCCTGGCCACAGATGCTTCTGCCTGTGTTCATGCTACCTTCTCTATCCTTGCCTGCCTCCTACACACTCTCTATCTGTACTCTCCATTCTCTACCATGTGATTTTTTTTTTTTTTTTTTTTGAGACAGGGTTTCTCCGTGTAGCTCTGGCTGTCCTAGAACTCACTCTGTAGACCAGGCTGGCCTTGAACTCAGAAATCCGCCTGCCTCTGCCTCCCAAGTGCTGAGATTAAAGGTGTGTGCCACCACTGCCCGGCCCATGTGATTTTTTTTTTTTATACAGACACCAAACCCAGACACTATTGTAGATGTCAAGAAGTACTTGCTGACAGGAGCCTGATATAGCTGTCTCCTGAGAGGCTCTGCCAGAGCCTGACAAATAAAGATGCAGATGCTTGCAGCCAACCATTGGACTGAGTATAGGGTCCACAGTGGAGGAGTTAGAGAAAGGACTGAGGGAGGTGAAGGGGTTTGCAACCCTATAGGAAGGAAAACAATATCAACCAACCAGACCCCCTCCCCCAGAGCTCCCAGGGACTAAACCACCAAGCAGAGAGTACACATGGAGCAAACATGGCTCCAGCTGCATATGTAGCAGAGGATGGCCTTGTCAGGCATCAAAAGGAGAGGCCCGTGGTTCTGTGAAGGCTGATGTCCCAGTGTAGGGCAATGCCAGGGTGGTGAAGTAGGAGTGGGTGGGTAGGTGGGGGAGCACCTTCATAGAAGCAGGGGGAGAGGGAATGGGTAGAGGACTTCCAGAGGTGAAACCTTGAAAGGGGATAATATTTGAAATGTAAATAAATAAAATTCCCAATAAAAAATAAATTAAAAAAAAAAAGAAAGTTGTATCCCCACAGCCTTCTTTAGTATCCTAAATTAAATGGCCAATGTGTCTAATTTGACTTTTTGAAACTACAGTTCAGTGACTCCGCTGTTCCTAATTTGGAACTATTTTTCCCTCTCGTTTTTATTTGGACTTGTACTACTTTCTCTGCTGCTTTTGCTATTTCTAGCATCTTGAGGGAATTGGCATCATGGTTGTCACAGTGCAGACAAACACACAAGAGAGCCAGCAGTGTGGTGCTTTCATAAAGCATTTATTTTTATTTGAAAACATTGTACAGTTGTTACATTGCCACAGCCAGTCCATGGGGGAACATGCAAATAGAAAAGGTAGATTGCTTGTTCAGCTTCCTAGTGTAAAGTTCTTTTTCTCTCTTCTTTCCTTTTCTTTTCTTTTCCTTTTTCTCTCTCTCTCTCTTTTAACATTTTGGTTCATATTTCCCATTGGGGTGTCAGGATTAGTGTGCTTCTTTATGTGGTGTGAAGATAGACTCCTACCCATGGGGTAAAATCTGCACTGATAGCTAGCTGGGGACGACTAAATGGTTACAAATCAAAAATAAATGCCAAACAAACAATACTACAAGCTTGTCAGAAGGTTAATAGCACAAGTTAGCAATACCTAAACTAAACATTGAAATATTTTCATGGGACACAGTGGTGCGAAGTTGTCCATTTCTTGGTCTACCTGGACATGTGTTCGAAGCTGTGGGGAGGTCTGACCAAGGCAAGCTTCATCCCCAGTGCAAGTCTCCGTTGAGAAAATGAAAACCACCACTCATCTCTGGTAGGGTTTAAGAGAGCTTGTGGTTCTCTTCTCATCAAGTTTATACAGAGGACTGTTCTCATTGATTGAGGTGAGAAGAGTGGTAAGTTAAGATGCCAAAACTCTTGCTGGTGTCTACTGAGGTTACAGAATCTCAGAAACTAAAACTGCTACAGTTAATATTCCCTATTCCCTCTTCCCGCCCCCTCTCAAACCACCAATGCTTTCAGAATGAAAACACCGTTCTTTGCAACTTTTTGTCTTTTTCCCTTAAGGGTCAATCCTAAACTCCTAGTCTTGGATGAGCCAATGTTACCAACTTTATGAATGGAGATAAACCAACACAGGTGCACTAATGTCTGATCATAAAGACACTGGATAACAAAAAGTATACAATGAGTTCATCCTGCTGTTCACACTTGGTTTCCATACAATGGAGTCAATTAAAATATCCTATAAAGTGGTCCAGACAGCCATCTTCAGCCATCAATTAATTGCAAACCTTTTCAAAATGTAACTTTAAAACTATTCCCAGCCTACTGAATGGACTTGGAAATAATTTCATCCACTTGTTTCTCATTAGAGTTTACAGAGTGTTTACAAATTAGTGTCATAAAAATGATTCAAAATGACAAAGACATTTGGCTTAAAATAAATACTAAAAATGCAATAAATCAAGTAAATTATGCAAACCAAAGGAATGTAAACATAAAAATAAAACCACAGTCATTAAAGGTCTTCGGATCTGAATGGACAAAATATTCAGAGAAAGGTATTTAATTGGCTTAAAAGCTAGCAGAGAGCAGATGTTGGCAAGGTTATTATGCGATGTGTAGCTTTAGCACAAACCTTTCTCACCCCCACCCACCCCACCCTAAGAAAGAAAACCTATTTCCAAAGGGGTTGAACTGATGTGAAAGTTGCACACCAGGAAAACAGTTTCATTTTCTATCTCCTAGGTCAGGACTAAACAACACATTAGAGGGGAAAGTTATATTTTCCAATGGGAAAAAAAATTGAAATTGAGTTACAGTATTCAAGCACATTACTTTTTTTTGTATATGTGCTGTTCCCATAAGACTTATCAAAATAGATCATGTGACTGCTCACAGAAGAAGGCAGGCAAAGAGGCCAGGGGCCTGCTGGTAGACAGCCTAAGATCTTCTGCCTGCCATGTTTAGGACTTATTGAGGTCCTACTTTGCAAGCTGGTCTTACTTTTATGAGACACCCCACCTCCCACAAAAAAATGTTTTGTTTTGCTTGCTTGCTTAAGATATGTTGACTTGAATTGTTTCAAATTACATAAACATTTATACAAACTCTGTAATTTCATCAAGGATCCATTTGAATGATATTGAAGTCAGCCAAGCTACCGAGAACTTCCACACTGACACATGAAATTTTTTTCTACGTTATAAAGGTATGCGGTATTTCTTAATTATCTGTGTTTGGAGCGGGGGGTGTGTGTGCGTGTGCGTGTGCGTGTGTGTGAAATATTCTTGAAGACAAGAGAACCTGATTAAACTAGTGATGTATTAAGCTTTACTGGGATGCTGTACAATTCTTTGTGAGTGGAGTTGCTTTTCCTTATATTCTGCTATTAGGTGGGTATTAAGTGTGATCAAATTGCCAGACTTTTCAATGGTGACATCTTTATCACTAAGTAACCAGAGCATGAGCTACTAACAGAGATTTCTCCATACTAGTACCTTGACTCAAAGAGGTGGGCTGAACAGTGGGGCTCCACAATAAAGATAATTTCCATGTCGGCATACTTCTAGAAAGGTGTAACTAAGAGGGTGGGGGCCATGGCTTTTCCAGTGCCTTGATTAATTTCCATGACATCGTTAGGAAAAAAAAATAAAAATAAAAACTAATTTTTGAGGAGAGCGATATAAAGAAAGACAGAAAAAGAAATTAAAAACAGATAACCCTAAACATAACCCATATTTCTAGGGTTTCTTTAAGCTGCAAAAATGGGACAGTCCCTATCATGTAATTACAGGGCTTGACTGGGTGAATCTCCTAGGCCAACAGAAAGCCAGTGGCCAGGAATAAGCAGAAAATGAAATATAAAATGGCTATAATGTTTGTTTTATATCTATTCCTAGAATAGAGAATTATATGGTCAGTTTCCCCTCCCCACAAGGGTCACAGCACAAAATCTTCATCGAACAGGCAATCCAACAGGTGACAGAGGAAACCATTAGCCACAAGATCACCAGGATGGGCAAGCTTCTGTGGCATGCATCACTCATATTAGTCTGTGCAAAACAAACAAACAAACAAACAAACAAACAAAATGTGTGATTCTTAAAAAGTGACTTGCCATAGAAAAGTGGGATTTATGTTGAGTAGGTGGAGGGTCTGGCAATAATTCCCATCAGGAATAAAAAACCTTCTGAAAGTTGGTGTAATAACAGTAACAATTGATAGTAAAGGTCATAGTAACAATGATACTTGTTTTTGATTCAAAAATTTTCACAGTAATCAATGGAGGGGTGGGGGCTGGGTCAGGATACGCACTATCAAAGCCTCTCTCTGAGTCAGGTGGATTGAAGCCTGTGTCTCCAGTGGTCTTCAGCTTCTTCCTTTGACGAAAGGAGGATTGGCTACCTTGCGGTCCACCCGTGAAACTGCACCTACTAAATACCTTTCTCTATGTACAATACAGAGATGATGGGCAAACACACGGCCTCTGAGTTGTCCTCAGTGGGTAGGGCAGGTCTCCCCCTAGGCCACACGTACATGGGGCTCTTCTTCTGTCTCCTGGCCCAGGCTGGTGTAGGTGACTGAGGGCTCTACCTGAGCCGTGCTGGGTAAGTCCGCGACAGGTCCTGAAGGGTTCCGGAACTGCTTGTACACGCGGGGATCCTGGGCTATGTATGTGGAGGTGGAGGAATACAGCACCAGCCCGATGAGGATGGTGAAGAAAGACAGGAGGTAAAGACCTGAAAACTGAAACACAAAAGCAAGGTGATTTAGCAGCAGTGTAGCCACTGACAGATTGATGTTGTCCTGGGTCAGAGAAGCTGCCCAGCTCCGGAACATGCAACTTGACGAGGTAGCTGATACTCTTGATGGAAATCACTTTCCATGTTCTCCTAAACTGGCTTTGTCTTATTGATTCCCTTTGTCTTTTTTTTTTTTCCAGGCCTTGTGGCTAATGAGAGGAACATTTAGCTAATTGTCCTTAAAATGCCCATCTGAGTACCTGAATTGCTTGGGAAGGCTAGTTAAGCACAAATTAGAATACATCAAATTCAAAGCAAAAAAAAAAAAAAAAATCTCCAACATCACTCAGTAAAGAGTTGGTTGTCTATGGCCTCATTAAACCTAGAAGAAATATAGATATTTCTTGAAGGGTATAATGAAGCTACCAGCAAAGAAGCCTCACTGACAACAGTGGCGGGGCACTTGTTTCACATTAATCCAAAGCAGACGTGATTTGTCTCTCCAGTAAGAACTATTATTGACCTCAGTAATTATCGCTGTAAGATAAGATTATCCTTGAACAGGGAGAGTCAATAAAACACAACATCCCTCCCCTTGTCATCAAAAAGCAAACCAATCAGGATTATACGTACTGTGTTATTGTTCTTCCTAAGCCATTTGATTGACAGTTCAGAGGGGTCTTTATTTTGGTGTTGTCGTTTGTTTTGTTGCTTTGCTGTGTGTGTGTGTGTGTGTGTGTGTGTGTGTGTGTGTGTGTTGAAAGAGTGATTGGTAGAAGTTTATAACATCAAGAATGCCTTTGAGAAGTTATGACCCTGGATCTTCTTTGGGAGATATGTTGGGTTGTTTATCAGGGGAGAATAAGGTTAAAAAAAACAATAAGTATTGCCGATTTTTCTTACTTTTTTATTCTTGACTCATTTACTCACTCACTTCATGGTTTCTTACAATGCCTTCCATGTCTAAAACATGCAACTACATATGAAGGAAATAGAGCTGTAGAAATAAGCCTAGCTCTTACCAACAAGGATTTAATAGGCCATGGGGAAAAAGAAGTACACACAGACCAAAACAATATAATACAATTAGGGCACACCAAACCTTATTTTAGTCAATTGCAATCAGCTCACTTGTAGAGAGAGACTTTCCTGTTCATTGTGTGGAAGCTTCACTTATCGATAAAAATGCCTAGACGCAATGAGGAAATAGGAGGTGGGAGTTCTGGCAGAGAGTGGATTCTGGAATAGAGATGGATATAGGAAAGGAGATTGGACTTCAGTGATGATGGAGATGGTCACATGAAACTGAGGACCAGATACATGGTATGAACTAGAATAGAATAAATGGGTAATTAAGTTATGAGCTAGTCGGGGAACAAGTCTAGGGATTAGCCTAGACATTTATTCATAATGAAGAAGTCTCTGAGTTATCAGTTTGGGAACAAAGGGGATGAGTGAAAAAACACAGCTACAGATGGCTCTGACTACACCCAACCTTGGACACTCATGAGAATGCCCCTCATAGGCTCATATGTTTGAATACCTGGTCCTCAATTTGTGAAGGATTAGGAGAGGTGGCCTTCTTAGAGGAAGTGTGTCACTGGGGCCAGGCTTTGAGGTTTCAAAAGCTCGTGACATCCTCAGTTAGCTCTGTTTGCTTCTAAGTTGTCCCAAGATGCATGAGTTCCCAGTTACTGCTCCAGGGCCATGTCTTCCTGCCTGCTGCCACCCTGTCCACCATGATGATCATGGACCCCCTCTCCAAAGCTGCAAGTCCCAAATGAATGCTTTCTTCTATATGTTGCCTTGGGCATGACATCGTATCACAGTAATAGAACAGTAACTAAAACAACCATATCTTCCATCTCTGATAGAAAAGATCTATTGTATTTTCATTTTCTAATTTTTTTTTTAGGTCATACTTTAGAACAGCTGTTCTCAACCCGTGGTTTGTGACACATTTGCTACTTGAAGGACCATTTCACAGGGGTCACACTCCACACATCCTGCATATCAGATATTTACATTCTGATTCATAACCGTAGCAAAATTACAATTATGAGGTAGCAACAAAAAATAGTTTTATGGTTGGGGGTTCACCATGACATACAGGCACTGTATTAGACGGTGGCAGCATTAGGAAGGTTGAGAACCACTCTTTTTAGAAGTAGCAGGTCATAAACAAAGATTCACTGATGCTAGAAGAGGAGAAGGCAGGAAAGGAATACAGAGCTTAACGGTAAGTTACAAGGTGATTGTAAACAAGCTAAGGAGATGCTGGTTCAACAGTGGAAAGGCAATTTTGGAAATGACACAGGAAAAAAAATGTCCTTGTGGCTAAATGTCTTGCTACAGTATACTTTCTCTCCAACTTTTTCTGTCTGCAGGACCAAGATAGTCAAGACTAAAGGCTGTTTTCTGATATTCTTCCTACAGAGCTCTTCGCTCTATTCCCCAATCCCTTTTTTCCCTCACATTCTGGTCAGATGGCAACACTTCTGAATGTGGACTTATATACTAAACTGAACTTGGAGCAGATCCACTTAATTAACTTTAAATAATTAATTATCTGTTCCTTAATGAAAATAAATGTGCCTCCTTCTTTGAGTCACAATTTTTAAAAAAATCAGGGGAGGAAGATGAGCATCCCAGTGCTGTTTTTTTATGATCCCAGGAAGCCTGTTCATCTCCAGACTCACCTCCTGAAATCCACATCCTTCAGCTGGCGATTAGCACACTGAATGGCTTTGCTCCTAACATCATCATCATCATCATCATCATCATCATCATCATCATCATCATCATCATCATCATCATCGCCACTTTGAATATTTTATGAATGGCTCTTGCTATTCTGCTCATATGCTTTTTTGTTTCAAGCAAAGATTATTTTGTGGTCTTAGGTACTTACTGCTCTTGCTGGACCTGAAAACAGGGAGGCCAACAATGGAGCTTTGTAGTTACCACGGCCTTCAGTCCCTCAAGCCACATTCAAGTCTTAGGTCTAACCCTTCCTTGCTGTGATTCTTGTCAAATTTCTTGTACCTTCAGGTTCAAGTTTCCACATCAATCAATGCCTATACTGTGCACCATCAGTCTGAAGATCAGATTAGAGAAAACATGTAAAGCACCCGGGACAGCCACTTTGCCACAGACATGCGATTCATATTAGTTTCATTGCCACTGGTGTAGCTGTACCATTTATAAGGACACGAAACTATAAGATTGTGCCATAAATCTACAACTGGCTATTTTCTTGGGCATAGCTTCAGGATGACAGCACATAGTGTATTTTCAATTCATTTCTACTTAATTCATATAGAACTCACTCTAATTTTTTTTCTCAAAAGATGGATAGCATGTAACGCCACATAACAGGATCATCTTGGAAGTCACCCAAGAGGGTTTATTAATAAATAGTAGAGAGAATTTTCATTTCCCCCAGAAAGGAATAACCTGGCAAGCATTGGTATTAATCAGAATAAATACAGGATAGCATAAATGGTGACAGAAGCATTTAACTTATTTTCCAAAAGACAAGATGTTTCATTTTCTCCTGTCTTTTTAGCCTTATTAAAAAAAAAATAATAGTGAGAATTCTGATGAGGTACTTAGTGGGCTAATCCATGGTTCTGGATGTTACATTTACAGACCATTTGTTTCAAAAGCAAACCAGGTAAAGCAAACTTCTTCGTGGTCTGTTGTACCTAACTTACTAATTGCAGAATTGTACTTCCTGTTCCATAAGCAAGCAGAACAGGACTGTCCCTGGGACTGAGTGAGGGGAGAGCTTTATGCACTTCAGACGAGGTGCATCTCTGGGAGAAGCTTGTCTCCACCAAGACAGGGCTGCCTAAGTGTACTTGGTGGTTATAACCGTAGCTAATGGAGCCCCCTAGCAGCCTGTGTGTTCTGTGGTAGGACAGAAAGCCGGCATGTCATCTGCCATGTAGCTTGAAGAAGCAGAGGAAGAACGTATCCTGTATCAGCACTCGTGCCTCTGATCCTTTGGTACTGTTCCTGTCTTCACAGGTCTTTGGGAAAAGGTCTGGAAAACATGGTGTAGCAAGAACACCTGAGTATTGTTCAGTGCAAGTCCTTGTGATGGAGTAGCCAGCAAGGCTGATTATAATGCCTCTTCAGTGAGGCATTAAATCCAGATTTAGAGCACTGACA
Organism: Mastomys coucha; assembly: GCF_008632895.1. Taxonomy (NCBI): domain Eukaryota; kingdom Metazoa; phylum Chordata; class Mammalia; order Rodentia; family Muridae; genus Mastomys; species Mastomys coucha. Next base: position 18,553,719 of record NW_022196909.1, read on the forward strand.
TATGATTGATCCTTATGTAATGTGGCATTCAGCACACCGTTAAGAGAAGACCAAATTTTCGCTTTATTTTGACATTAGACTTGTAAGTTAAATTTTAGCAAACCCACACGTTCATTAGACATTGACCTACACAAATAGAAAGATAGCAAAATTCCAGAGAACATTTACAAATATGTCAGGGTTTCTGGAGTAAGGCGGTCAATTATCAGTTTCTGCCATGAAACTTTGTGAATGAGAATAGTTGGTAAAATAAGAGAAAGACTGTATTCTAAGAAAGAGAGAGGGAGGGTGAGGAATGAGGGGAAGAGAGAAAGAAGGGAGAGAGAATGAGAATAAGAACTGGGAAGAAGAAGCTGACAGGAGAGTTGGAAAGGGCTCAAACAGAAAGGTGATAATGTGGAAAACAGTCCACAACTTCCTAGAGGATGGAGGAGATGAAACCATAGCCACAGATAAGCCTGGTTATCTCATAGGCAGCCCTGAGGACAAGAGATTCACCATCCTAACCAGTGGAATAAAGACATTTCTGTTGAGGTTTGGTCTTTTGCTATGGACAATAATGCTAAATGCAGCCCCAAGACCTCAGACACTAGAGAGTTTGCAAACAGACCCACGTGATGCTATGTGTGCTTGCCCATAACTTATTTCTGATTGGTGAATAAAGAGGCTGACAGTCAATAGCTGGACAGAAGAGAGATAGGCGGGGTTTGGGGTTCCCAGGTTGGGGGAGAACCACTAGGGGGAGAAGAACTTGAATGGAAGAAGAAGCCAGCATGGGATAACGATCTTAAAATATGGCTATGTGTGTCGGCTAATTACAGTTAAGAGCAGCCCAGAGGAAACATGGCAAATTATATAATAGGATTATTGGCTGGGAAATAGACATACATGCATAGAGGATAGACATCTGCCCGGCTTTGTACTGATTAAGGATTATTATAAATATAAAGGTTGTGTGTGTCTTTTATCCAGGAACTAAATGGTCAAAGGTGGGGTAGAAACCCTGGGTTGGAATTAAAATTTTCTACAATACATTTCAGTGACTAAATAAAACAAAATGCTAATGGTAAACATGATGTGTTAGTTGAATGTAATGCTATTTCTGTGGAGACCAGCTAACTGGGAATCCTTAGTCTGTTGAGCCCCTACATTACACAGTTATTGAAGGTGGACACTTTGTGGAAAACTTCTACTTTAAAGGGAAATGGCCCAACACGTTGTGCGTCCTGGGGATGGAGGGAGAAAATGTCTCAGTAACGCTAGTCCATCCTGCCCCCATGTGTTTCTCCATGGGCTTGGGGACCATACATTTAGCCTTAAAGAGCAGCTGTTAGGTACAGAGGAGGGAGAACCTGGTGGCCTGTTCTAGGCATGCTGGAAGCTGTATCCTGATTAAGATCCTCTGATGAGAGGCTCTGCCTGGACCTAATCTGCTACCACTGCTCTGTGCCAATTGTTATTTGAGCCAAGGAAACCAGACAGACCTGGCTCCAGAAAAATACAAACACAAACATATTGGTATGAGGCTGTCTAATTGTGCTACTGCGTTAAACAAAAAAAATTGTTATTATTAGGCCTATTAAAGTGTAAAACTTTGACTTCTGGATTTACTAAATGGAAATAGATGAACTGGTGATAGGCAAACATTTTTCCAAATAGTTTCCAACTCCCCTGTTGTCTCACCTTGTTTTCCCTCTTTCCTTTGTCTTATTTTTGGTTAGGAAAACAAAAGTTCTAACTCTTGCTAGATATTGCAATACTTCTTTCTTTTACAAATACCTTGAAAGATACCAAACATGAACATGGCTTACTATCTGCTGATGGTCACCCAAGTCAGACGCTTCTAGAGAGTACAAATACTTCCTCCTAAAATCCTCCAATATTCTTTCAGTGGGTAATTCAAACCAGAAATCCATGCTAATATAATCAGGGCAGAAAGGAAAGGGCCTTGGCTAGCATGCCAAATGGGTTGTCTATCCAAACTGGAAAACCAAGGTATTATTAAGATTTGCTATTCAGGAAAAGATTTGCTCTCTAGGAATGAAAGCTGTTGGAAAGGGGTGAAGTGGCCTTGGGTTTCTCAGCCTCTCTAGATGCCTAACATCATCCATGGCAAGCCTTTTTCTTCACTGTAGTTCCTGTTTGGTTTATGAGGCCTTCAGTTTGGTTTGCAAGACCAATTCACTTGGTATTATAGTTCGTGCAGCCAATCCCAATAAAGTCTCTTTACAGGCAAATGTCCTCCCCTGTAGGTAATTTCACACATGAGTGCAGCAGCAGAGAACTAAAAATGGATTTCTGCCATTATCTTTTAGATGACAAACAGACATTTCCACTTGGCTTGATGAATTGATAGAAAGCCTCCTTCATGTAGATTTCCATTTCCTAGAATCCAGTAAAAAAGGACTATAATAGTCAAGGGGCTTACTCCATGGGAGTATTTAATTACAGTCTCAGTTTAAACCAAGGCTGCTCAATGGATCGTTTTTGTAACTTTCCCACGAACCCTTGTTATTATCACATCCCACAGTCAAGAAAAGGCTTGCATTTGTGTGGGGTTCTTGTATCACAACACATCCCTCTCCCTCAGTACAACAATAAATGCAGCCAGGGCTGGAGTAATTTAGAAGGAGACCACATGTGAAAACCTTTGAAGTCTGTTTTGCTTGTAGATATGTGTGGCAGGTCACACATCCCAAAGATTACTTGTCCCACTTCAGTGGGATCAAGGGATAGACACAGAACTGCTGCCACTCATTACTTGACCTGCTGAATCCCTGGCAGAAGTTTTAGTTCTAGGAAAAGCAAGCTCGCCTCAGGAAATAGAACAGTGATCACACTGAACTAGAAATTGAGAGATTGTCACATGACCACTTTGTACTCCTGCTTTTGAATCAACAGGAAAAGAAGGGAGCTGGCTGGCCCAGAGATTACTTCTGATTGTTTTTGTTTTGTTTTGTTTTGTTTGTTGTTGTTGTTGCTTGTTTTTTGTTTGTTTTTTTGAGACAGGGTTTCTCTGTATAGCACTGGCTGGCCTCGAACTCAGAAATCTGCCTGCCTCTGCCTCCCGAGTGCTGGGATTAAAGGCGTGCGCCACCACTGCCCAGCTCCTGATTGCTGTGAGACCTAAATGCAGAGGCAAGGTGGAAATTTTCTGGGATACAGGCCATTCTGGTAACACTTTAGTCCTGTGATTAAACTCAATGAAAGACTACAACAATCTTATCTATGCAGGACTCCAGTCACTCAAATCCTTCTGGAATGATAGTTCTAGTTATCTGAAGGGTAAAGACGATGACTCATTGATAAACAACACAGCCACAGAAGCTAGATGGGAAGAGACTGTCACCCAGAGCCCTAGGAGAATACACAGCTCCCTTGAACGTAATTTTTGGTCAGTAATATTCTGTTTAGACTCCTGGCACCCAAACTTTGAGAGAATTAAGTTTCTGCTGTTTTTAAGCCACCACATTTGTGGTAGTCTATTTCAGTGGCTGTCTGTATGAAATGAAGAGGGTTGGTAATTAGTCATTCACTCAACTATGACACATTAACTGTGAGGTAAGATCCTGGATTACTCTCTGCCAACTCGTCTATTCAATAGACACAGTTGAGTTCCTACTGTGTCCTATGCTTGAATGATGATGATAAGCAGAGGGAGTATATAACTCTAGTTTCCAAAGACCAACAGTAAGACCTAGTGATAGATTTGTAATATAGGAAAGCATTAAGAAGGACCAGAGGTGTATCCTTGATAGGATCTGGAAGAAAAGCAGCCAGAAAGAGAGACATTTAGAACAGAATTCCCAAGGAGCACAGGGCCCACATAGGTCAAGAGCCTAAGCTCATACAGTGTTGGTCATGTCTAATACTTGATGGCAACTCTCAGACAAGTGTTTATACCATTCCCATGATCATCTTTAATGACCCAAGAGGAAATTACTATTATGTTCTCTTTTCTAAGAGAAAGGCCATAATATATGGGATAATTTGGGGTGGATGTTGGAACCATAGGCCGGGACAGTGTTTAGAAGTCTGGATGTTGGAACCATAGGCTGGGACAGTGTTTAGAAGTCAGCCAAGAATTTATGTTTTACTTTAAAATGCAATGAGAAAGAAGTGTCTCTATCACTTGGCAGATGAATATACTCTAATTTGTAACTGAAAGGGATCACTCTGGTTGCTGGTGGAAGATGAACTATAGAAATGGAGGAGGAGGAAGAGGAAGAGGAAGAAGAAGAGGAAGAGGAGAGGAGGAGGAGGAGGAGGAGGAGGAGGAGGAGGAGGAGGAGGAGGAATATCAGGACATGAGTATGTGGTTTAGATAAGTTGTGTGGTTGGGACTCATGGTGCAGAAGAAGAGCTGTTTTAAAGGAAGGCAGATGAAACATGGAAGATAAAAAAGAGAGAAGTTAATATTGAATCTCAATTACCAAAAGTGACTGTTTCTAGGAAATATGATTCTCTGTGTGTGAGCATATGTATATGTATGCATGTGTATGCATGTCTGTGTGCTCATGCATGCATGTGTATGTATGCACAAGTGTGTGTACATGGGAATCAGAGGAAAACTTTCGATATCATTTTTCCGAAGCAATCTCCATTTATTTTTTGACACAGGGTCTTTTACTGGTCTAGAACTCACCAAGTAGGCTAGGCTGGCTGGCCAGTGAGCCCCAGGTACCTCTGCCCATCTCTGCTTCCTAGTGCTGAGATTACAAGTGTATACCAGCATGTCTGGCTTCTATAATAGCTTCTTTTGGGTGAACTCAAGCCTTCATGATTGCAAGGAAAGAAGTTTACTGATTAAACCTCTTGAGGCCAAGAATGATTCTTTGGTGCCTTTATGGCAGTTTCTTTATTCTCCAATATGAGATATTATTTTTTTTTAATCATCCAGAATTTAAATGTACCTTTCATATTGCTAGTACAAGCTATGCATTCTTCAGGGCATAATTTCTATCTATACTTATTCCATAAAGCTTTTACATTATTTAATGTATAACCTTCCTATGCCTGAAAATGTTCTAGGAAAATGGTAGTCAAAGGAGAACTACAAAGGTTGCTAAATCAGGCATACAGATCTTAGGAAACAAACCTGCCGTCAACTGCTTCTGAAATATTTCTTGTATACTGCCTCGGAGGAGAACAGATAACGGTAAGTGCCCTGATGCTGGGAAATGCCACATACTGGAAGGTTTAGTGGTGCTAGATGACATAGTGCCTGGAGACCCTGACCCTTGGCTAAAGTCTGTTCTTCCTCATCTACTTGGCGTCTAACTGCTTAGTGGACTGTATTACAATCATTTTTCTTCATTCTTTGTGCTCAAGCTTGTAGGCATAATACACACTGCTACTGAACAATGAGAGGACCCAGCTTTCATTTAACATCTATATGAATTATTGATGAATATGGAAGCCATTCTTCCTCAACTTATAGAAATGAGTTGGGACTAAGAGATATCATGATGATGGCTGGAGAAGAGCTCTTGACAAATTGACACATAGCTTTCTTCCTCCAGTGCTCTGGGATTCTAGCTTCCCTTGCTTTCCTGTGGCAGGAAGGACAGGGGAATGAAAGAAATGGATGAGTAATTTATGAGAAAAGAAAAAATTTTGGCATGAAGCTGTCAAGGAACGAATATACTCATGTCAGGCTCCGGGTATCAGCTCTGGGTGCAGACGCTTGGATTATGTCAATAAAATCTTACAGGGCCATAATTTTGAATTTCATAGCATTATAAAATCTTTGAAATCTCTGGAGTACTGTACTAATGTGAGTCACGGAATAATGCCGATAGAATTGTTGCCTTTTAAATGAAGACTTGGAACTCTTATAAAAATAGAATTACTTAATTTCTTAAGACTAAAATTCAAGTGGAATTATATGTTCTACTACTAGTAGTACTAGTCATTTTTTCTCTGAGAATCTATAGGTATCTTTTAAATTTGGCTTCTATGAACAATACATACATAACCATCTGTCTGATTTTTTTGATTCTCTATCTCTGTCTCTGTCTCATTCTCTGATAGATATGGGAATGACAATGTATGTAAAAAAGGACCTTTACTGCAGAATTAGCCTATGTGAATAATGGTCTCCTTTTTTCATGTGTGTATGTGATTATTGCTTGATATCATAGCTCCTGGATTACACTACAAGTATGAAATACTTTTAGAATGCTTTGCCAGTCTCTGCATGCCCTGGCTTCCCCAACAGTTCATTATTTGGAATAAGATACACTTTTAGTGTTTCTTTCCTCCCATCTTAGCTCATGGTGGCTGAATCACATTGGTTCTCCTTCATTCCTTTACAGAAAAGGAAACCCATACATGATTAAGTTCAAGACTTCCCTTTCGATTCTTATAACAAAGCAACATGCCTTAGATGCCACCAAGAAAGCACACACTCTATGTATTCCAAAGTGGGATGAAAATAACGTCAAATAGCTTTGAAAAAGAGGCCTGCATGGTTAGAATGCAAGCAATTCTGTAACAGCTTTTGCATTGTTTTTACTTTTTTTCTCCCCCCCCCTTTTTTTTTTAAATATTTTCTTTATTTACATTTCAAATGATATCTCTTCTCCTGGTTACCTCTCCAAAAACATATCAAAAACAAAACAAAAACAAAAACAAAAACCTGTTCCCTCCCCCCTCCTCCTGTTCATCAACCCACTCTCTCTCACTTCCTGGCCCTGGCATTCCCCTACACTGGGGCACAGAACCTTCACAGGACCAAGGGCTCTCCTCCCATTGATGACCGACTAGGCCATCCTCTGCTTCATATGCAGCTGGAGCCATGAGTCCCACCATGTGTACTCTTTGGTTGATGGTTTAGTCCCTGGGAGCTCTGAGGGTACTAGTTAGTTCATATTGTTGTTCGTCCTAAGGGGCTACAAACCCTTCAGTTCCTTGGGTCCTTTCTCTAAGTCCTTCAATGGGGACCCTATGCTCAGTCCAATGGATAGTTGTGAGTCTCTACTTCTGTGTTAGTTGGGCATTGTCAGAGCCTCTCAGGAGACAGCTATATCAGGCTCCTGTCAGCTAGCACTTGCTGACATCCACAATAGTGTCTAGGTTGAATAATTTAATATAGAAAGGATCCCCAGATGCAGCAATCTCTGGACAAAATGGCAACCAACAGATTGGGAAATATCTTTACCAATCCTATATCCGATAGAGGGCTATCCAATATATACAAAGAACTCAAGAAGCTAGACTCCAGAGAATCAATTAACCCTATTAAAAATGGGGTACAGAGCTAAATAAAGAATTCTCAACTGAGGAATACCAAATGGCCAAGAAGCACCTATAGAAGTGTTCAACATTCTTAGTCATCAGGGAAATGCAAATTAAAACAATCCTAAGATTCCACCTCATACCAGTCAGAATGGCTAAGATCAAAAACTCAGGTAACAGCAGATGCTGGAGAGGTTGTGGAGAAAGAGGAACACTCCTTCATTGCTGGTGGGATTGCAAGCTGGTACAACCACTCTGGAAATCAGTTTGGTGGTTCCTCAGAAAACTGGACATAGTACTACCAGAGGACCCAGCTATACCACTCCTGGGCATATACCCAGAATATGCTCCAACATGCAATAAAGACACATGCTCCACTATGTTCATAGCAGCCATAATTATAATAACCAGAAGCTGGAAACAACCCAAATGTCCCTCAACGGAGGAATGGATACAGAAACTGTGGTACATCTACACAAAGGAGTATACTCAGCTATTAAAAACAATGAATTTATGAAATTCTTAGGGAAATGGATGGATCTGGAGAATATCATCCTGAGTGAGGTAACCCAATCACAAAAGAACACACATGGTATGTGCTCTCTGATAAGTGGATATTAGCCCAGAAGTTCAGAATACCCAAAATTCAATCCACAAACCACAAGAAACTCAAGAAGAAGGAAGACCAAAGTGTGGATGCTTTGTTCCTTTTTAGAAGGGGGAATAAAATACCCATGGAAGGAGTTGCAGAGACAAACTATGGAGCATAAACTGAAGGAAGGACAATCCAGAGACTGCTCCTCCTGGGTTTTACTTTTTAGAGTCCTTATTAAGAACACATTTTTGCAGGGCAAATAATTGGGTCCTGATGCTAAAGGATTGTACCATTTCATCAACTCCTCACAGTTATTCTTATGAAATGAAACAGCTCATTTTTTCCACTGAGGAAACTAATACTAAGAGAAATAACTACTGCTCAAAGCTGTTGTAACAGCAACAAATCATGAAGTTCTCTATGTGCTTTGAGACAGGATCTCCTCGTGTCGCTCAGCTAATCTCCAACTCTACACTTCTCTTCCTCCTGCTTCTGAAGTCCTGGTTTTACAGTCACCTGTCACCATGTCCAGCAACACACCAGAGACTCTTACCCAGAGATCTTTGCCCTAATGCAGAGAGGTCTGTGACCTGGATTCTTGTCACTGCCCTCAACTAACCTTTAGCATTTACTTAAACTTTAGTGTAAGCCACATAGTACAGCATTCTTAGCCGTGCTTGAGACTTTCGCCAGTATAAAGGTGATATGTTCATATCATAGATCTTAATTATTGCTTCTTCTGATGACTGATTTGAAATGGCAACCTTTATTAGATCTCTGTCTAGATATTATGGTTCATATATTACTATATTATCACATTTGAAAATATTTTGGCAAATGCAGTGATACGCACCTTTAACCCCAACATTTGGGAAACTACTTATGCTGATACTTTTACAGGTTCACTGTGAAACTTAGGCATCTCAGTATGTGGGGTAGAGCCAGCTCACACACTTTGGCAATAAGTATCTTTCCTGTACCCTCTCATGGACAGCTAGCTGTTTATTGTCTGCTCTATATAATCTAAAGGCAAGCTTTTCTTTGATTCTATCCTCAGTACCTCTGACTTGGCTGTTTTCCCTCACAGTATGTTCTGGTGTGATGAGTCTGAACTATCTTTATTGTATGGAGTTTATAATAGACTCATGTAGAAGGAACTTTGACCTCTCTGTGCCATTGTGGGAGTGCTTTATAATTTGTCTCCAACTTTTCTATTCCTTCCACAGTATTTGGTAAATAGAAAATTTTAATGTGGTAGAAAATGGATGTTTGTTCACTAAGCCTATTTTCATTTCTTTTTACATAAGTGGCTTGACTACATTTCTCACCTTCTGTGTGGCTATGGAGATGAGTTCTGACCAATAGGGAGGAGGCTATAGATACTTATGGGTTGCATAGCTATATATGTCACCAGTCTGTCTTACAAGAGATACACACTGAAGGCCTAGCTCAGATGTTAATAAACTTCTTATACCTACAAAATATTTTTCATTTTATTATTTTGAGTATATGGATGTTTTGCCTATGTATATCTATTTATGAAACACCTGGATGCAGTGTCCCTGGAACTGAGAAGACAGCATCAAATCCCCTGGGACAGGGGTTACAGGCAGTTAAGAGATACCATGTGGATGCTGTGGTCCTCTGGAAGATCAGTCAGCACTCTTAACCACTGAGACATTTTCTAGCCTCCTAGCTGGGAAGTGAAATCAAGATGGCTATTGCACACAAAGCAACATGGGTGGTATGTAAAGAGGCCAGAACTGTGCCTCTATAGAATTTTATTTATAAGAGCAGGTGTGTGGCTCAAGAGTCATAATTTTTGACTCTCGCACTAAAGGATGAGTTGTGATCAATGAAGCCTAGGCACCCGAGAAGCTGCATGTGAAACCCAATGCTTAAAGCGAATGACACTCACCTCAACTCATCCCACAAGAGCCAAGTCTCAGAACAGGCTGTGCTGGGAACTGCTAGGCATGGAAAAGCAAGTTACAATGCCCACTCTATCACTCTGATGAATCATGTGCATTGCATTTGGCCTGAGATATACATTTTTTTCAATTTTGTACTCTTCCGACATGGTCTTATAGTACCCAGGACCACCATTAAAAACTAAGTCTTAATCTTTAAATCTCACATTCTTAGTTTACATTTGGTCATGATGAGCTTAAAATCCTGTTACTTTCTATCCCCTCTTTCTCTTCCTTTTTGTTTTATAAAAACAAATAGAATGGAATGCTTATGAGGATATTTTTATAAATACAATGTGAAGAGTTACCCTCATGCTTACTAGTTGTCATAGGAAGAGGCCACTTGCCTTGGCTTTTTAAAGTAAAGGCACATCACTGAAATTGCTCCCTGCCACAGAGGATCAACAAGAATTGCAAAACTCAGGATTCTGACTGATATCTAATGAAAAATTCCACTCTTAATGAAAAGGTCACATTACTGCAAACTCTCTGGTATGGGCACTCAGATGCTAAGAACATTTGAAATTGCTGATCTGTTTAAGTTTCTGAGGTTTAGCATCTCATCTTTTACATTAATCTTCCTGTGACTTTTAGCATTCTTGTCTGCTTTGTAATAGGTAGGCAAGTGACAAAGAAGTGCCTGCACATAGCAGGCACAGGATAAATATTTGTGGGATGAAGTGGTGTCAAGCTTAAAGCATGATAATATGTCATCAAAATGAATCATGTTCAGAGTTATTAAATTTTGCATGCCAAATCTCTTACAATAACAGTAACACAGAATGGGAAGCTAACATGTAGGCTGCAACACTAGTAGCAGAAGGAAGGGTCAACTGTTAGAGCTCTGTCCAATGACCTTGAGGGATCTAAGCTTGGGTACCAGCATAGGCAGTTATTGAGAAAATTTTCTGATTGATTTAGAACTCCTTGAGACCACAGGATAAGTTATCTCATATAAGGATTAGACAAAAATATTCTGAATGCTTTTTAATGAGAACAGAAGAAATTCTATAACATGGATCCTAATCACATTGCACAGAACAGTTGAAGTTACATTCTTGGATACATCATTTTAAGAGCTAATTTTTTGTCTGTTTACTGGTGATTATTTAGATGGTAAACACATTTAGTGTACAAATAAAGGTTTACGGAGACCTTATAATTCTAGGGTACTGCTCTTCAAACATGGTCACCTGGCGCTTCCTGATGCTCTCTGTGCAGAGCCATATGACCTGATGACCTGCTTCCTGATGTTGTCTGTGAAGAAGCCATATGATCTGATGACCTAAGTGGAATGCTTGAGGGGAACTAGAAGTTTATTGTATTAATTTTTCTCTATCAATTTCTAGGGTATGTTATTGAAACTGTGAAGTCAGTACCTTTTTAGGAAATCCCTCTAAATGCTAATTCCTCTAAATATTGCAGGTCTAGGACAATATTAACGAACCTTGAACTGATTAAAGGGAATTGTGGAAATCATTTCCAAGTTTAAATGCCAGACAGAAAGCAGTATTCCCAGATTCAATCTTGACCACTATTTTGCTGAAGATTTTTCTGCACACAATAGCATGTGATTTCATTTTAATAATGTCCAAATGCTGTGTGTCTCTAGTTTATTCCTGAAAATATGTTTAAGGAAGAAAGGAATCAAAAAATTCCGTTAAAAAATGACCAATGTAATATGTCTACATTTTTATGTGCAAGAACCCAGGTTTACCTTTTCAAACATGAGCTAAGTTGGCAAGAACTCATAACAAATTGTTAAGAGCCACATCTAGTTATACAATTTTAAAACCAATAGTAAAAGTTAATAGAACGAGGCAGGGATTACTGAGCCTGACTTACACATTTGATGGGAGAAGCCTATGGTCTCTGGTCAATGCTGAACAGTAATGTCTTCCAACTTAATCTTCTGAAAAACTACATAGGACAAACCTCATGTTGTCTAGAGAGAATAAGAATCTACTCCAAAGAATGCAAAGAGTAAATACAAGCCACACATTTCAGACAAACTCTTCTGATTCCTTGTCACTTCTTAATGTTGAACTGTTCTAATCCACGCTTTACACAGAGGATATTGAAGACATCTTTAACTCAGTTCTAGTCTCTCGCCACATGAATTACTGATCTCATTATTAAAAGTGCATATTATCAGGACACTGGAAACAGCTTTATAAAAATCAGTTGAGAAATTCTACCACTGGAGTGCAAGGTGTCAGAGGAGGAATGTGTGCCTGCATTGTCCAGAGATGATTTCTGAACAGGGCATCATCATGCCCCAGCTAACCTTACCTGAAGATCAGGGTATTCTGTTTGTCTCCTGTGACTATGAATAGTTCCTCTGTGGCAACCAGAACAATGTGCCCCCTGACATTAAGTCCCAACTCCTGAAATCCATGAGTGTTACTTAGCACGACAAAAGAGACTCTGCAGATGGCATTAAATTAAGGATTTTGCAACAGAGAGATTGTCTTGGGTTAGTGGATAAGCTTACTATAATCCAAAGGTCTCTAATTAACTAACTAATGGATAGATTTGAAGATACTAGACCCTGACTTGGAAGCTAAGGAAGGGACCAAAAGACAAGGAGAATACAGGCAGTCTTTAGAATCTGGAGAGGAAATGGGACTCTTCACCAGAGCCTCCCCCACCCCCAAGAAGCAACATAGATACCCAAATGTGATTGTATTTCAGTGAGCCTGTTGACTTTCAGGATTAGAAGATGCTAAACCCTCAGTAAGCCATTGGGTTTGTATCAGTTATTAAAAGTAGCAATTTTCAATTTGTAAAGTATCCTGTTTACACAACACATGCAGTCTGTAATATGAAGCTCTGACCTTGAGAAGCCAAGACTATCAAACTGAAAAGTTTCTATGTCAATCTCTTCCTAGGTCTGGTTTTAAGGGCCTCTGAGGCTGAGTAAGGCTTTTCTTTCCTAGCCTTTCCGTGACTCGCTACAGATTTACTATTCTGGATTCAATAATGCTGTTGGGGGAAATAAAGAGAAGCACAGAGCCACTTTCCAAAGTCATAAATGCAGAGATTGCATGAGTCCCATTCCATCCAGATAGTCTCATTTAAAATCAAGACACTTGCTTTCCAGAACGAAAGGCTTTACTGTCCAGTCAGCACCAAGACAGAGATGCTGCTGTGGGCTAATGGGCAGGAAAAGAAATGAATTTTTTTTCCTGCAGATATAAAGTAAGAAAAAGCGAATAATGAATGTTGGGCAGGAGAGCTTCATTTAGTCATTTAGTTCTGCATGGGTAAGCAACATCTGTGAGAAAGTTGCCTTTCCTCTCAACTTATGGACATTTATGACCATACCAGAAGGTGGTATAACACAGCATGATGAAGTGAGAGGATAAAGTCTTAACTGCATGCTGCAGTAAAAGCTAACGAGATCTCAGAGGTCATTGGTATAACCCCTAGCACTGAAGCATGAGAGACCCTCTACACTCCTCCTCATATATGTATGCCCTGACTCTGACAGTGGTGGAAACTGATTCCCAGGACAGTCAGTTTCCCATTTGCAATCATTTCTTTCTGGCAGTGTTCCTATTTAGCAGTAATCATTTTATTGGTACCACTTGGCCCTAGTTCTGTTTTCTTGTGGCCATAGGAAGTAAGTCTGAACCTGGGGTTTAACAACAGGGAAACAGACGAAGGCACTGACAGGTTTTGAAGCATCAGACAGATGCTTCAAAGCATCTGGACAGATCATGGAAATAGATCATGGAAACAGAAACTGAACAGAGACACAACTAACAAAAGTTATGAACCAAATGGTCTTAACAGGATATTTCATCCTAAAACGGAAGAACATACATTCTTCTCAGCACTTCACAGTATCTTCTGCAAAGGTGACCATAGAATTGGACACAAAACAGGCCTCAACAGATATAAGAAGACTGAAATAATCCCATGCATCTTATCCTATGCACCATGGACTAAGTGTGGTCTTCAACAACAAGAAAAACAAAACAGGTAGTCCACATACACATGGGATCTGAACAACACTCTACTTAATGCTAACTTGGCCAGGGAAGAAATAAAGAAAGAAATTAAAGACTTTTTAGAATTTAATGAAAATGAATGCACAACAAACACAAACTCATGGGACAGAATGAAAGCAGTGCTAGGAGGAAAGCTCATAGCTCTGAGTGCTTACATAAAGAAATTGGAGAGAGCGTACACTAGCAGCTTAACAGCACATCTGAAAGCTCTAGAACAAAAGGAAGCAAGTACACCCAAGAGGAGTAGATGGCAGGAAATAATCAAACTCAGGGCTGAAATTAACCAAGTAGAAACAAAGAGAACTACACGAAGAATCAACAAAACCAGGAGCTAGTTCTCTGAGAAAATCAACAAGATAGATAAACCCTTAGAATAACCAGAAGGCACAGAAACAGTATCCAAACTAACAAAATAAAAAATGAAAATGGAGACTTAACAACAGAACCTGAAGAAATTAAAAAAAAAAAAATTATCAGATCCTACCACAAAAGTATCAGATACTCAACAGAACTAGAAAATTTAGATGAAATGGATGATTTTCTAGAGAGATACCAAGTACCAAAGTTAAATCAGGATCAGATAAACCATCTAAATAATCCTATAACCCCTATGGAAATAGAAGCAGTCATTAAAATCTCCCAACCAAAAAATATCTCAAGGACCAGATGGTTTTAATGCAGAATTCTATCAGACTTTCAAAGAAGACCTAATATCAATACTTCTCAAAGTATTTTATAAAATAGAAACAGAAGGAACACTACCTAATACACTGTATGAAGCCACAAGTATGCTAATAACTAAGCCACACGAAGACCCAACAAAGGAAGAGAACTTCAGACCAATTTCCCTCACGAATATTGATGCAAAAATATTCAATAAAGTTCTTGAAAACCAAATCCAAGAACACATCAGAAAGATCATTCACCAGGATCAAGTAGGCTTCACCCCAAAGATGAAGGAATGGTGCAATATACCGAAATCTATCAACATAATCCACTATGTAAACAAACTCAAAGGAAAAAACACATAATCATCTCATTAGATATTGAGAAAGCATTTGAAAAAAATACAATAGCTCTTCATGCTAAAAATTTTGGAGAGAATAGAAATTCAAGGTCCATACCGAAATATAAAAAAAGCAATGTACAGCAAGCCAATAGCCAACATCAAACTAAATGGAGAGAAACTTGAAGCAATTCCACTAAAATCAGGGACATGACAAGACTGCCCACTCTCCCTTTATCTCTTCAATATAGTACTTGGAGTTCTACCCAGAGCAATTACGAAACAAAAGGAGATCAAAGGATATAAATTGGAAAGGAGAAAGTCAAGATATCACTATTTGCAGGTGATATGAAAGTATACATAAGTGACCCCAAAATTCAACCAGAGAACTCATAAGGCTGATAAACAACTGCAGCACAGTGGTTGAATACAAAATGAACTCAAAGAAATTAGTAGCTTTCCTCTACTCAAAGGATAAACAGTCTGAGAAAGAAATTAGGGAAACAACACCTTTTACAATAGTCACAAATAATATGAAATACCTTGGTGTGACTTTAACCAAGAAAGTGAAAGATCTGTATGGCAAGAACTTCAAGTCTCTGAAGAAAGAAATTGAAGAAGATCTCAGAAGATGGAAAGATTTCCCATGCTCGTGGATTGGCAGGATTAACATAGTAAAAATGCCCATCTTTTCTAAAGCAATCTACAGATTCAATGCAATCCCCATCAAAATTCCAACTCAATTCTTCACAGATAGAAAGAGCAATTCCCAAATTTATCTGGAATAACAAAATACCGAGGATGCAAAAATCATTCTCAACTATAAAAGAACTTGTGGGGGAATCACCAACCCTGACCTCAAGCTCTACTACTGAGCAATTGTGATAAAAACTGCATGGTATTGGTACAGAGTCAGACACGTAAATCAATGGAACAGAATTGAAGACTCAGAAATGAACCCACACACCTATGGTCTTTGACAAAGGAGCTAAAACCATCCAGTGGAAAAAAGACAACATTGTCAACAAATGGTGCTGGCTCAACTGGCAGTTGACAGGTAGAAGAATGTAAATTGACTCATTCCTACTTCCTTGTACAAAGCTCAAATCCAAATGGATCAAGGACCTCCACATAAAGCCAGATACACTGAAACTAATAGAAGAGAAAGTGGGGAAGAGTCTCAAACACATGGGCACAGGGGAATTTTCCTGAACAGAACACCAATGGGTTATGCTCTAAGATCAATAATTCATAAATAGAACCTCATAAAATTGCAAAGCTTTTGGAAGGTGAAAAACACTGTCAATAGGACAAAGCTGCAACCCACAGATTGTTCACAAGATCTATGCCAACCCTATATCCAACAGAGGGCTAACATCCAAAATATTCAATGAACTCAAAAAGTTAGACTCCAGAGAACCAAATCATCCTATTAAAAATAGGGTATGGAGCTAAACAGAGAATTCTTAACTAGGGAATCTCAAATGGCTGAGAAGCACTTAAAGAAATATTCAACATACTTAGTTATCAGGAAAATGCAAATCAAACCAACCCTGAGATTCCACCTCACACCAGTCAGAATGGCTAAGATCAAAACTCATGTGACAGCAGATGCCATGAGGTTGTGGAGAATGAGGAACACTCCTTCATTACTGATAGGATTGCAAACTGGTACAACCACTCTGGAAATCAGTTTGGCAGTTCCTTCAGAAATTGGACATAGTACTACCAGAGGACCCAGCTATACCACTCCTGGGCATATACCCAGAAGATGCTCCAACATGCAATAAGGACACATGCCCCATTATGTTCATAGCAGCCTTATTTATAATAGCCAGAAACTGGAAACAACCCAGATGCCCCTCAACAGAGGAATGGATACAGAAAATGTGGTACATGTACACAATGGAGTACTACTCAGCTATTAAAAATGATGATTTCATGAAATTTGCAGGCAAATGGATGGAACTTGAAAATACCATCCTAAGTGAGGTAACCCAGTCACAAAAGAACACGCATGGTATGCACTCACTGATAAGTGGATATTAGCCAAAAAGAAGCTTGGAATACCCACTATACAACTCATAGACCATATGAAACTGAAGAGGAAAGAAGATCATATGTATGTGTAGATACTACAGTGCTACTCAGTAGGGGTAAGAGAATATTCTCTGGGAAGAAGGAAGAGGTAGGGATGTGGGAGACAGAGAGGCATGGGAGGGAAAAAGGTAGGCCAGTTCAGATATTGGAGAGGATGGGGGAGAAGTACAGCATGTCAGAAATTTAAAAGTAGGTGTGTAGCAGTGGTGGGGGGTGGGAGTAGCCAGTAGAAAATCCCAGATGCCAGGGACCCAAGAGGTTCCCAGGGTCCAACAGGGAGGACTTTAGCCGAAATACCCAACAAAGAGGAGATAGAACCTGTAGAGACCATATCCAGTGGATAGGTACAGCCCCCAGTTGAGGGATGGGGCCACCCACCCACCTCAAAAATATTAATTCAGAATTCCTCCTGTCAAATGGAAATGTAGGGACAAAGAGTGGAGCAGGAGTTGAAGGAAAGGCCATCCAGAGACTGCCCCACCTAGGGATCCATCCCATCTGCTGACACCAAACCCAGACACTATTATGGATGCCAAGAAGTACTTACTGACAGGTGCCCTATATAGCTGTCCCCTGAGAGGCTCTGCCAGATCCTGACCAATACAGATGTGGATGTACAAGCCAAACATTGGACTGAGCATGGGCATCCCAATGAGGAAGTTAGGGCAGGACTGTAGAAGCTGATGGGGTTTACAATCTCATAGGAAGAACAACAAAATCAACCAACCAGACCCCCACAAAGCTCCCAGGAACTAAACCACCAACCAGAGAGTACACAGAGGGTACCCATGGCTTTAGCTGGATATGTAGCAGAGGATTGCCTTATCTGGCATCACTGGGAGGGGAGCCCCTTGGTCCTGTGGAGGCTTGATGACCCAGGATAGGGGAACACTAGGCCACTGAGGCAAGAGTGGGTAAGTGGGTGAGGGCACCCTCATAGAGTCAGGGGGAGGAAGGGGGGGATAGGGAGCTTGTGGAGGAGAAACTGCAAAGGAGAATGACATTTGAAATGTATATAAATAAAATAACCAATAGAGCATAAAATAAAGTAGTCATGTTCTATACTTCAAATAAATACAATTTAAATTTGTCAGTTGCATTTGGGGAAAACTGTAGCCTCTCTCCTACTTTTTGGCATAGTCTTCCAGATCTGTTTCCAGTACCTCCCTCCAATCTACTGGCTTGGCCTGTGTTCCCTTCTCTCTGTTGTATTCTTTCTACTACAAGAATTTTGATCATTCACTTTGGCTTTGCCCCTCATGACGTCAAGTACTTACACTCCTTAGCTTATCATTTCTCCAAGTGTCCACCTGCCCGAACCCAAGCCCAGCTTCATGCGGTTGAAGGAGTTCCATTTGCTAACATGTCCCAACACCCAGTCCTGATCATACTGACTAAGGCCCTTCGCCTGCAGGACATAGGGGCTTCGTTTGCTGCCTTGTCTTCTGGATGTCCTACTTTGGACAATATGTGCTTGGTCATTCCGCATGTGCCTATACTATGTTTTATTTCCCTACTGATCCTTAACTCATAGGATTACTGGAAGAACACAAAGTGGCTCTCTTCTCACATGCCAACTCTGATTGTTAATGAATGCAGCAAGTGTGGTGTTAAGGGGAATCACAGAGGATGCAGGCGTGCCGTATTCAAGTAGTCATTCATGCCCCTGTGAAGATGCATGTAGAGTCTTTGTTGTGTTTTGAATGAGAAATTCCCCCACCCCCCAAGGCAAATGTATTTGAGGACTGGATCTAGAGTTGGTGCTCTTTGGAAAGGTTATGGAACCACTGGGATGTGAAGAAATTGCCTTGCTGAAGCAAGTAGATCATGGGAGAGGGCTTTGAGGGTTTACTAGGCTGGTTCCTGCTTCACTTACGTTGTCTGTGTGCCTTGGAATGTGATAATTGCACTTCTTGAATGCCAGGCCAGCCCTCCCTCACATGAACAGACTGGGTTCATCCTCTGAACTGTGAACTAAAATAAACCCTTTTTTCCCCAGGGTTGGTTTTTGGTTTTTTTTTTTGTTTGTTTGTTTGTTTTTGTCAGTGTGTTTTAGGACAACAGGACAGTAACCAATGCAGTCTTGCCTTTGAAGGGACAGCAATCTTTAGAGGGATCATTTCTTCTTCTTTTTTTTTTCCAGGGTTGATACATTGACCGCAACAGCTTGACACAAGTCATTTCTTTTTTTCTACCAAACCATAGTAATTTAGTTAAGAAACTTCCTTGAGGAAACACAATGGCCTTTTCCATTCATCTTTGCTATAGAACATCTGCAAGTCAGAACTGCTGGGATTATGTCACTTCCGCAAAGAGAACATCATCTACCAAGGGCTTTGGTAAAATATGTTTTGTAGCTGGAGTTTGGGCATTGGGTATAACTTTCTAATCTCAGATTGGAAAACATACCTTCTCGGTTGAACTGACCCCCACTATTAAGAGCTTATTTCCCCATAGCTGTTGCTGACCTTTTGTTGGCAATTGTCCCTCGTTACTGATCTATCAGGACCAAGGGCTGCCTTTATTTTGAGTTGGAATATGAATATACAAACTGTGGATCTCCACCTAGTGCTGAATTCCTATTTACCACATAGAGTCGAGACCCTGTTCGACACTAAATCCCATAACACCCCCACCAGTACTTGATATTCCTGAATTGGTTTTGTTACAGAGAAACCCTGATTCAACCTACCTTGTAGTGGAAGAGGAAGAGTCCACAGAACAGGCTGTACAGATCTGCCGTGAGTAGAGAAAGGTTGACCGAGGTGGCACTCGTTTTCTTTATGACGACTGGCATAAAGCTGTAGAGACCAAACATGCAGGCACTAAAGCCAACATAGAGCAGCCCTGAGGAGTAAGGAAAAGACAATGTCAGGGCCTTTCCAGGGCATCTTCAGCATCTGGACTTAGAGGATAAAGAGAAGGGGTGCACCACCGAAGACTCACTAAAGGTACTTTCTTTTCTTTCACTGTATTAAATGGTGTTTAACATTGGCTGGTACATAGATAACACATAAGTGAGGACTTAAACCTTGTGCTTGGAAAATACACATTCTGCTTCTTCCCATGTAGCTGAGAAAGGACACTTCTTGTTAACAGTACTCTCTCACTCTCTCTTTCTCTCTCTCTCTCTCCCC
>NW_022196909.1:18573834-18599792 GCF_008632895.1 Mastomys coucha
CCCCGTGTGTGTGTGTGTGTGTGTGTGTGTGTGTGTGTGTGTGAGCACACATAGGCACACACCTATGATAACCAGAAGGAAGTATTAGACCCCCCGGGGCTGGAGGTGAAAGCCATTGTGAGCCCCACCCCCATTATGGGTGGGAAGACCCACATGCAAGCCCTCTGCAAGAAGAGCAAAGTTCCCTTAGTGGTTGAGCCATCTCTGATGGCCTGTCTATGTACTTCAAAACATTTCTATCCTCAAAATTATCCTCTTGTAAAACATATTTTTTATTATATTCCACATCAAAATATATAAATAAAAATATATCATGCACTGCTCTAAATAGTTATCTACACAGGCGTTTTTTTTAGACAAACGGGACGTGAGCTACCACATTTTAACCATGTCTTTGGGCAAACAATGTGATTGCTTTGAACACAGGAAATCTGTTCATTTCTTAAAAATTACTGAATTTTGTTCACCTCTCCCAAATTGAGTGTCATTCTTCTGTCACCTTCCCTAGGCTATTGTGAACTCTAGACACACCATCGTTCATACTAACTATGAGTTTTGGATGATATATAGCAGGGTTTTATAAGTAATTATGGATTCTATCACTTCCCAGGTATTGATGCGGTACTTATGCACAAAAGTAATGCTCATTTCTCTGTCTTGAAAGCCCAAGGTGTGATACAATTCATTGGTTCTCTGGGCATTTTAAGTAACCCTTCTAATGGAATCTTGGCATAGGATATGGACACCTCATTTCCTCTGAATCCTGTGAATTCAAGAGAACTTGGTTACTATTGGATGTCCAGTCCCTCTGATTAAGAAGACCAGTGATTCCTCCAGAAATGAATTTGTTTTGTTCCTACGAAAGATACTAAAGAGCACAGGTTTTATTCTGTGTTTCTCATCCTAAGTTTAAGGAAAGCTACATCAGATACACATAAAAATCATGGTGAATATTAAGCAAATAGTGCAACAGCCCCCTCTAGTGTGGTGGACATGCCCTTCATACTGAGAGATGATACCCTATTTTCTGAGTTCTGTAAGCTAGTATATCTCATTACATGCATACATATCTGCTATAATACTAGTAGGAAGCATGCAGCTCCCCATAAGAACTGTGAATTCCATAAAAATATTCAATTTTATTTCACTTGGGTTTCAAGCCACTTATAATTAATTCATTTTCTTTTTAGCCAACTTATAAAAATACATAAAAATACTAGATAACCTATGACTAATACATAAAAGACTTGAGAATTGATTCAGTATTCCTTAAGAGATGCGGTGTTAAAAGACAGGGAGTAAATTATTCTACTCAAGATAATCAAATTGGGGTAGAATAGAGTCCAGGTACACCTGAGCCTGCCTGCCTGCCTATCTGCCTATCTGACTGCCTCCCTCCCTCCTTCCCTTCTTCCCTCCCTCCCTCCCTTTCTTCCTTTCTCTCTTTTCCTCCCTCCCTCCATCCACCCATCTGCCTTCTTGCCTGCCTGCCTGCCTGCCTGTCTATTGGTCACTTTGTCTCTCTGTCTGTGTACCTGGCTGCCTGCCTGCCTCAGTGTCTTGGGCTCTGTTGATTTAGATCACAGGATGACTGTGTTCACAAGTTCTAGAATATGAACTTTCCGTCTTGTTATCTGGTAAATCATATCCTGGGGCAGACTGGAGAGCTCTAATGCTTTGTAGTCAGTTTCTTTTTCAACGAATTCTTCATTGGGAATCTAGCATGCCAATGCTTTTGACTAGGAATCTGGCAACATGAGGGACAGACAAAAAGCTTAGAGCTGTTCATGGTGAGGGAATGAAAGGTTTCTTAAAAGAATGGCCAGAGATTGTTTTAGGAAGGATGCTCACATACAGCTGCCTTGGCAATGTGGCATTTTCTTTGAATGGGAAGGACTAGCAGGATATTAGAGAAGGTATGGAAAGAATATTTTAGGCAGAGATGTCCTCACCTGATGATTCTCAAGTAGGGTAAAGTTATGTTTATTCTAGGGGCTGCCAGAAGCCAGGATGACTTCTATACCTTGGTGTAGAGAAACCAGGAAGGCTGGCAGACCACACAGAGCCTTCTATATCTTAGAAAGAAATTTGTAATTGCAGTAGGATGTAGGATCGGAAAAAGTAGCCTGGTTCCTGGTTGAGCTAAGGTTAAAAATCTTCCTCCCCGTGATCCTCGAAGGAAGGCAGGCATTTTTCCTGGTTCCTAGACACCTAGGCACCTGACACAAGGCTGCAGCCCTCCATAGATTTGTGGCCATCAGTCACATAAGGACAGTACTCCAAGCCCCTCTACAGGTAGTGGATGTGACCACAGGTCACATAGGCTCAAGATAGATCTCCATTTTAATAAGGTACCTAAAGACCTGAAGCGCTTAGCCAATTAAACTCCCCTTCCCAGACACTCCTCCCTGCAAAAGGCATTTAACCTCAGGCCCGCCCCGAAAAGTGGAATATGGTTTTACTCATCCACATTCCACCATGACAATAAATACCTTAAAACCATGGATGTCTCTTTTCACTGGGATCCGCCAAGGAGAGCAATAGAGAAGGCCTTTGCCTATAGAGCCACACCTAAACTCTGTACAAGGCCTCTCTGTACCCCCAGCCATGATCACCAAGCCAAGCCAGGTGCCCGCTGACCAGAAACTAGGGAAGTACCATAGGGCTGATCAAAGGGAGACCAGTCCATGAGTAGTATAGAATAAGGACAGACGCCTGCTTTCTTTCTTCTCTCCCTCTCAGCTCTCTCTGTCGCCTCACACTTAGAAAACACGCTTAGCCTCAGGAGCAGAGCAGGAGGTGGGGAAGACATCAATCTTCTGAGACACAGGCCAAGGAGCCTGCCCTGACTGGGCAGTTTGACTAAAATCTGAGTACTTGTCACCAATGTCTATTGCTGAGATATTCTGAAGATGAAGGGAGAAGGGATATCCTATTTGACAAATGGCTAGTTCATTTTGTGTATGTGTATACATAAGTGCCTATAGTGTGTGTGTGTGTGCGTGTGTGTGTGTGTATGTGTGTGTGTATGTGTGTGTGTGCCACATGGATTTTATCTCCTCTTTTTCTTTAAGGTCCTCCTGGCGTTCTGTCTTTCCTTTGCATGCACTAGACTTAGACATTTTATTAATAATAGCAAGATAAAATAGTATCTTAGAACATATGGATTAAGGCAAACCTATCAAGAGCACTGGGCTATCTGGACATGTTAAGACAATGCAAATTAGTTTTACCATAGGAAACTGAGAACCTAGTGAGCCCACCTCAGACCCCAGTGTAAGTCTCAACCTCATACATTCTGTTGTATGTATATACATCTGTCTGTCTGCCTGGCTGGCTGGCTGGCTGTGTATGTCTTTGTCTCTGTCTCTGACTCTGCCTCTCTCTGTGAGTGTGTTAATGTGTGTGTGTGTAGATCAAAGACCAACATCAAGAGTCTTCTTCATTGTTCTCCTTTTTTTTTTTTTTTTTTGAGACAGGAGCTCAGAGGTCACCAAATTTAGTGAGACTAGCTAGGCAGCAAAGCCCAGGGATCTACCTGTCTCTGCTTCTCAGGATGCTGGGTTTATAGATGCCCTCTACCATGCCTGGTTTGTTACCTGAGTTCTGGGGCTCAGACTTCAGGTCCTGATACTTCTTTTTTCTTTTTTTTTTCTCACTCCAGGCTCCGCTTGCTCTGGAGTAGTTCACTGTAGCTGTCTTCAGACACACCAGAAGAGGGCGTCCGATGTCATTAGGGGTGGTTGTGAGCCACCTTCGGAAGAGTAGTCAGTGCTCTTATCCTCTCAGCCATCTCACCAGCCCATTAAATTTTTGTTGTTATTGGTTTTGTTTTTTTGGTTTTTGGTTTTTGGTTTTTCGAGATAGGGGTTCTCTGTGCATCCCTGGTTGTCCTGGACCTCACTCTGTAGACCAGGCTGGCCTCAAACTCAGAAATCCACCTGCCTCTGCCTCCCAAATGCTGGGATTAAAGGCGTGCACCACCACTGCCCGGCCTGATATTTTTTTCAGCTGTCATTTTGCCTGCCTATTGAGCCATCTTCCCAGCACTCTTCAATGGGTTCCTAAGGAACTCTCAGGACCTCCCTGCTCCAGGACCACATGATCCCATTGCCAGGTAAGGTAACAAAAAAATCATTAGCCATAACATCGGAAGTGAAAAGGTACCTCCAGGTAAGCCAAACCTATGTCCATTGGCCCCCAGAAAACCCTTTTCTCCACAGTTGACTTTCATATCAGCTTACATTTGTTCATATACCCATTGACACAGGCTGGCATGTGACACAGTATATTTAAGTTGTTTACTAGATTTCTGGCTGTGAGCTAACATTCCTGGTTGGGGAGGACAGCTCGGCTGTATTAAGTCCTATGTTTTACTTGAGTTTACTGATTAAATAATCACAAGCAGTCTTCCTGCTAAGTAGAGTAAAAACAAGGCATGAAAACAATTGTCTCGCTTTTAATCACTCCATCTTGAAATTAGTTCACACAACAATCCATTAGAAATAATCTTCATATTCAGAAAACATAAAGCATTTCTTTTTCTGCTTACCCTTATAGGAAAAAAAAAAATACTCTCTGCATTGATAACATAGGAGCTGACCCAGAGATTCTGTGAGGTATATTAGAGTTGTAGATAGAGAGGGATTGGGGGAAGGGAAGTCTTTGACAGATAATGATAAATGAAGATAGTGTTGGAATCTATTCTCCCTTTCGTGTGTGTGTGTGTGTGTGTGTGTGTGTGTGTGTGTGTGTGTGTGTGTGTGTGTGTGTGTGTGTGTGTGTGTGTGTGTGTGTGTGTGTATGTGTGTATGTGTGTGTGTGTATGTTTTACTGGGATCCAATTGTCAGGCCTTGGCTGACCTCCTGAAGTCTGTGGGGACAAGGTAACAGGATGTTGACCTTTCTTGCATCTCCCAGACTCTTTGGTTCATGAGCTTTAGTGGCTGCTCTGTCATTTCCCAGTTCCTCAGAAGAAGGTATAACATGGTCTCAGGCTACGCTTCCCTTTGCCGTATAATGACAGCAAAGAGCCACCTCCTCTGCTGCCCTTCGTTCACCCGCTCATTTACTGATCAGTGATTTACTGGACGTCACATGCCTGTAACTGAGCTAGACAACCCAACCCTGGAGTTGATCAGAGGGAGCTCACAGAAACAAAGGTGGCTGTGGTATAAAATCTCCGATCCAAGCATGCAAGTGCTTCGGAAAGGAAAAAAAATGTATATTTGATCCCATATCTAGGCCATTTTAACCTTGTTTCCAACCAGGAATTAATTTGATGCCACTGTGATATGGTCCTTCTGCACAGTCGTCATCATCTTGGGCTGCAGGGGACTGACGTCTTAATGGCAATCGGAAAGCTTAGGATAAAACTACCTTGTGATGGCACATTTAACTAACACTGAATTATGACAAAGTCTCAGCGGACATGTACAGGACATCTACATAATTAGGGGATGAATTCCTTTTGATTACTGCCATTACCATCAATATTGAATTAATTTATCCTCCAAGGCTACTATATGTGAAGCGCTGTGAAGCATGAGTCACATTTAAGAGGCCAGACTTCAAGAGTCACAAAGGCCCATGCTTCTGGCCCCTGCAGCTGGTTTCTTTCCCAACTGCCCCTCTCTTCCCTTCCCCATCCCTCCTCTTTATTGATTTTCATTTAATTATAGCATTTCCTGTCCATTCTCAACAATCAAACAAATGGAGGACTCTGGAATAAACATGAGGGTTGGTTAGCCCTTGTCTGAAGACACTGAGGTAATCCATCCATCATGTATCTTATAAACTTCTGTCCCCCCTTCTGCCACCAGAGAACATAATGTTGGTAGAAAAACAGTTCTTTCTAAATGCTTATGGGCTGGGGCTGGATACAGTAGTGTGAGGGACTATGTCAAGGTTTTTTTTTTTTTCTCAATGGAAGGAAAATATGCTGAAGCAGTCACTTCTACCAAAGATACCTACCTCTACTGGAGGTGGAGGGGCAGCACCTATATGCCCACAACCCTGATTTCCACTCTATCGGCTCATGTTTTTTAAGCACTGCCCCACTTGACCTGGACTCAACTAATGTTCACTGCTGGGATCCTTTGCTTTGCAACAGAATTCCTGAGTGAACTGAGAGACACTTTCTCCTAGATCCTGCTCGTAAGTGATTAAGAATATCACCAAGGATCTGGTAATCCTTACCCTAAAAAAATTTTTTAGAAGAAAGTGACTTTAGAAACAGGTGAAATCTAAGATGTCTTGGATATCTACTGAGTAGCTAAATGCCTTTCTAGTGTTTCCAAAGCCAGTTAGAGATCAATGAATAATTTCTTAAGTCTAAGTGCTCCCTTTGGAAAAGGTTCTAAAGAGCCCAGAATGCTTAGTATTTTGTTTCTTCTTATGCCTTTTGTTAAGCTCCGTTTTCCCCTTTACCAAAGTGCTACTTTTTAATGATCACATCAATTCTGTCTTTCTTGTCTGGAGCAAATTGCTCTCATTCCTGCATCACTACTGCCTAGGGCTTTTCTTTTCTGGTTTGTCTTTAACCTAATAACACACTTCTGTAACTTCCATAAAACACCTTGACAGTGCTAACTGGCAGACGCTCAAGCAAGGCATGAAAAGATTCAGGAAATCCAGTCTTATTGTGTGAAGGACTTTCAATGTGGCAAGGTAATTTTGTCTTCTCTTGTCACCTGTCATTCTAAATCCCCTCCTTGTCTGCCCCATCCATCCCTAGCCACACAAATTTTCAAACAAATGTCTCAGATTTACAAAAAACAAACAACACAAAACAACAACAAAAAACAAACCAACCCACCCACCAACCAAACAACCCATCACAAATGAGCAGATCCTTACCTATTTGCCAATCCCATGGTACCTTTAACAGCTCCTTGTGTTCCATGATGGCTCTGTAGAATCAATGAAAAAGGGCAAGACCATCATGTACATTATTTCTTTTTTTTTCCTGTTATTTACCATATTTACATAACTATTAAAGCAACCAATTGAACTTCAAAAATGAATTGAGCCCTGCAGAGGCAGCCTGTGGTCTCTCCCTAAAAGGTCTTGCTAAGTGTGGCCAGCAGCAATAAAGGTCTGGAAGAAGTTAAACCTCACTGTCCTCAACCAAACAGGCTTTTAGGGTTTAGTTTCTTTTTGTTCAGGTGCTTGAGAGAAGCAAATGGTAAGCTTCAGAAACTTCCATGGTTACAGGATTAATCAGTTTACTCACTAAGCCTTCAGTAGAGCAGTGGTTCTCAAAGTTACATAGGCATTTGTGTCTTACAGGCATTTGGAGTGTGTTAAACAACTGTCTCTGGGGCCTCCTTTCTAGACTTTCAGATTCAGTAAAGCTTGGAGAGCCTAGGGAGGAGTAACGCTGATGAGCAATTCTTGGGAGATGGCAATGTTGCTGGTCCAAAGACTGAACTCTGAGAATCCCTCTTGTAGAGGCAGAGTAGGAGGTGCGGTTGGCACCATTTTAACTACTCTGCCAGCAAAGGTTTGAGTCAGTGCACACTCAATATATCTCATTCACAACACAAAATTCTTATTTTGACAGGGGTGAATCCCACAGGGCTCCATTAGCTATGATAGATTATGACCAAGCAAAAGAGCAGTGAATCTCTGGGATATATTTTGGACCCAATCATAATAATAGTGCATAAAATAAACCATCTATCTATAAAATGTTGGCCATGAATGGTTGATCTAAAAAATCCTCTTCCATCTCACAAATATGAATCAGCAAATATAGCTTTACAATGCCATTACAGTTTTATAATGAACCTCAAATAAATCCCCAGCTTTCCCATTTCTACATCTTGCATGCTAGAGAGTTTATACCAGTATTTCAGGACACTTAGATTTTGAAAAACGTACTGGAAACATCCAATATACAAAATGCAATATCAGCTGATACTGAAATATTTTCCTCAAGTAATTTCTGGCAACAAACCTGTACAATTACAAAGAGTTTGCTTTGTAGAAAGGAATTTCATGGAATAACAATTGCTTATTTGGTGAAAATAGACTTTACTCCTCATATGAATTAAATGTGCTCCTTACTAGTAGAAAGTATTCTTCATCTATAACAAATTCTGAGGGATTAGGTAATGCATTAAGGAATGACTTTAGTTCCACTTTAGAAATATTGAAAATCTCTTTTTGACATTTAGAGAAGAGAATATTAAATTCTGATAGTTGAATTTGAAATATGGTTCATTCTGGTAAACCCATAGGCAATAAAGAATACTTATAAAAGGGTAATTTTATTTTTAAATATTGTTTTGTCTTATTTCATGCATATGGTTGTTTGTCTGCATGTACAACACATGTATGCCTCATAATCAAGAGAAAAGAAGAGGGCATCAGATCTCCTAGGACTAGAGTTGTGGAGGTTTCTGAGCTTCCATGTGGGTGCTGAGTCTTGAACCTTGGTCCTCTAGAAGAGCAAACCAGTATTTTAAACTGCTGAGACATCTCTCCAGTAAAACTCCAATTTTAAAATAGATTTTTCTTAGCAGCTGTCACTAATACATAAATATATCCCATTAGGAGTGTATCAAATCATAACATTTGTCCTTTGCTAAACATATACTTTTTCATTATCTCCTGAAAATCATCTTCAAAACCTATGAAATGTTTTATAATAATGTATAATTATTTACTTTGGAAGTAATTTATTAATAAGAATATACTTTGTCGATTTAATAAGATCTTTGTGTGGAAGTTGGATGATTGCTTTTCTGCCTTGGTTTTTACATTCTAAGGCCAGAACTGTAAAAGTCAAATCCACTTCTTACAGCTGTTATGTTCCTTGTTATTCTTACTCACAATTGAATTCCACTGAAAAATGCACCAAAGAGACCAATCATTCCCAGGAACTCGACACGGCTCAGAGTTCGGATGATGGATTCTTCCCAGACGTTTGAGATCCCATACAGTGTGGCTCCTCCTAAGACCAGAAGGTCTCCTACCAGCTTATTTTCCCCTAGGAAACAAAGAAAGCAGATGGAGACTCAGAAAAATTTTCTTGACAAGGATCTGGCACCAGGAAAAGGAGCTTCTTTTTTCTATTTTCTTCTGACACTTTCAGAAGAAGCCCAGCAATTTCCAAACAAAATCACATAGATTTTAAAAATATGTTTTCTAGATGTGCTGGGATATAAAAAGCTACCTATCTCCATAAAACTTGAAGTTTCCTCTAAGAATGAAGTTTTCTTCAGCTTAATTCTCTTCAACGCCCACGTCTCTGTCTAGGAATGTTTCTGCAAATATACAATAACATGTATGCGTATGATTTCTTGTTTCATGGCATTTTTCAGCTGTTTGGTTAATCTGTTATAAACCCAACAGTCATTGTCTACCTTCTTCGATGCAGGGAGAGAAGGCATGATAGTAGTCAACACTATGGTTTTCACCATGGGCAAAATGTGCACAAGGGGTCTGGCAAGGTTTATAAGAGTTTTACTTCCCTGACATAACTTCAGAATAAATAAAACATATAATATAATATATAAAAATATAATATACGAATAGTATATATTTAATTGATATATTATGTAATATATAATATATAAATTTACCATAATGTTAATAATTCCTCTTTTTTCAAATAAAAACACACAAAAAATGTAATCCCCATCAAAATTTCAAGGTTTTATAAACCTTGGAAGAGCAATTCTCAACTTCATATGGAAAAACAACAACAAAAAAAAACAGGATAGTCAAAACAATTCTCAACAATAAAAAACAATTCTCAACAATAAAAGAACTTCAGGAGGAATCACCATCCCTCACCTTAAGCTGTATTACAGAGCAATAGTGATGAAAACTGCATGTCATTGGTACAGAGACAGACAGAGATCGATGCAATTGAATTAATGACCCAGAAATAAACTGACAGATCTATGGACGCTTGATTTTCGATAAAAAAGCCAAAACCATACAATGGGAAAAAAGCATCTTCAACAAACGGTGCTGGTCTAACTGATGTTTTATAATAAAACATGTAGAAGAATGAAAATGGATCCATATTTATCACCCTGCACAATACTGAAGTCTAGAAGTCTAAGTGGATGAAGGACCTCAACAGAAAGCTGGTGTGGTAGTTTGTATATGCTTGACCCAGGGAATGGCACTATTAGGAGGTATGGCCTTGTTGGCATAGGTGTGTCACTGTGGGCTTTAAGACCCTTGTCCTAAGCTGCCTAGAAGCCAGTCTTCTAGCAGCCTTCAGTTGAAGATGTAGAACTTTCAGATCCTCCTGTATTGTGCCTGCCTGGACACTGCCATACTCACACCTTGATAATGGACTGAACCTCTGAACCTGTAAACCAGCTCTAATTAAATGTTGTCCTTATTAAGAGTTGCAGTGGTCATGGTATATATTCACAACAGTAAAACCTAAACTAAGGCAACCAGATACACTAAATCTCATAGAAGAGAGAGTGGGAGGGAAGAAAGAGGGGGGTGAGGAAGGAAAGGGAGGAAGGAGGGGACAAAGAGAGGAAATCATACTGGTTAGTGTAGAAATTGTAGAGAAAGAAAAAGAGATGGTGTATATTAATTTACACCAAGAGTAAATCCATGGAGCATTTTAATAAGTTTATTTATGATTTTTCTCTCTGGTGACTTTCTAAGGTGGGATCAGCTGGGAGGCACAAGGTCACAGAGGTAGCAGGGCAGCTGGGATAGGATCCTTTCTACCTCCATCTACAACTAGTAGGGATGGCGAATCCACAACTCTCTATGCACCTTTCCCACAAGAAGAGGGCATATCTCCAGGGAGCAGTCTGACCCCAGGACTCAGGAGGGCTGATCCACAGCCCTCTGCACATGGGTCTTACCAGAGGAGAGCTGATCTCCCAGAAGTTCTGACACAGGCTTTCAGAGCCACAGGAGGAACAAGCTCCAGCCAGAGACAGCAAGAACATCTAACACCAGAGATCAACAGGTGGTGAAAGGCAAATGCAAGAATCTCACCAACAGAAACCAAGACTACTTGGAATCATCAGAACCTAGTACTCCTACGACAGCAAGTCCTGGATATCCCAAAACACCGGAAAAGAAAGATTTGGATCTAAAATCATATCTCATGATGGTGATGGAGGAATTAAAGAAGGACATAAATAACACCCTTAAAGAAATACAGTAGAACACATGTAAAGAAGTACCAGCCCTTAAAGAGGAAACACGCAAATCCCTTAAAGAATTACAGGAGAACACAAGTAAATAAGCAGAAGCCCTTAAAGAAGAAACACAAAAATCAGTTAAAGAATTACAGGAAAACACAACAAAACATGTGAAGGAATTGAACAAAACCATTCAAGACCTAAAAATGGAAGTAGAAACAATAAAGAAATCACAAAGAGAGACAGCTCTGGAGATAGACAACCTAGGAAAGAGATGAAGAGCCATAGATGCAAGCATCACCAACAGAATGCAAGATATAGAAGAGACAATCTCAGATGCAGAAGATACCATAGAAGACATTAACATAACAGTCAAAGAAAACACAAAATACAAAAAAGTTCCTAACCCAAAACATCTAGGAAATCCCAGACACAATGAGAAGACCAAACTTAAGGATAATAGGTATAGAAGAGAGTGAAGACTTCCAACTTAAAGGGCCAGTAAATATCTTCAACAAAATTATACAAGAAAACTTCCCTAACCTAAAAAAAGAGATACCCATGAACTTACAAGAAGCATACAGAACTCCAAATAGTTTGGATCAGAAAAGAAATTCCTCCTGCCACATAATAGTCAAAACACCAAATGCACAAAACAAAGAAAGAATATAAAAAGCAGTGAGGGGAAAAGGTCAAGTAACATATAAAGGCAGATCTATCAGAATTACACCAGACTTATTGTCAGAGACTATGAAAGCCAGAAGATCATGGGTTGATATCATACAGACCCTAAGAGAATACAAATGCCAGCCCAGGCTACTATACCTAGCAAAACTCTCAATTACTATAGATGGAGAAACCAAAGTATTCCATGACAAAACCAAATTTACATAATATCTTTCCATAAATCCAGCCCTTCAAAGGATAATAAAGGGAAAACTCCAACACAAGGAGGGAAACTACATCCTAGAAAAAGCAAGAAAGTAATCTTCCAACAAAACTAAAAGAAGATACCACATGAATAGAAATCTAACTCTAAGAACAAAAATAATAGGAAGCAACAATTACTTTTCCTTAATATCTATTAATATCAATAAACTCAATTCCCCAATAAAAAGACATAGACTATCAGACTGGGTACATAAACAGGATCCAACATTTTGTTGCATACAGGAAACCCACCTCAGTGACAAAGACAGACACTACCTCAGAATAAAAGGCTGGAAAAAATTTTCCAAACCTATGGTCCCAAGAACCAAGCTGGAGTAGCCATTCTAATATCGAATAAAATTGACTTTCAACCTAAAGTGATCAAAAAAGATAAGGAGGGACACTTAATACTCATCAAAGGTAAGATCTACCAAGATGAACTCTCAATTCTGAAACTCTATGCTCCAAATGCAAGGTTATCTACATTCATACAAGAAACTTTACTAAAGCTCAAAGCACACATTGCATAGCACACAATAATAGTGGGAGACTTCAACACCATGCTCTCTGCAATGCACAGATCATGGAAACAGAAACTAAACAAAGACACAGTGAGACTAACAGAAATTATAAAACTGATGGATTTAACAGATATCTATAGAACTTTTTAATCCTAAAACAAAAGGATATACCTTCTTTTCAGCACCTCAAGGTATCTTCTCCAAAACTGACTGTATAATTGGTCACAAATCAGGCCTCATCAGATACAACAAGATTGAAAAATTCCTTGCATCCTATCAGATCACCATGGACTAAGGCTGCTCCTCAATAACAACATAAACAATAGAAAGCCCACATACATGTGGAAGCTTAACAATACTCTACTCATTGATAACTTGGTCAAGGAAGACATAAAGAAAGAAATTAAAGACTTTTTAGAGCTTAATGATAATGAAGCCACAACATACCCAAACTTATGGGACACAATGAAAGCAGTCCTGAGAGGAAAACTAATAGCTTTAAGTGCCTCCAAAAAGAAACTGAAGAGAGTATACACCAGCAATTTGACAGAACATCTGAAAGCTGAAGAACAAAAAGAAGGAAATTCACCCAAGAGGAGTAGATGGCAGGAAATAATCAACTCAAGGGCTGAAATCAACCAAATAGAAACAAAAAGAACTATAAAAGAATCAACAAAACTAGGAGCTGGTTCTTTGAGAAAATCAACAAAATAGATAAGCCCTTAGCCAGACTAACTAGAGGGCACAGAGACAGTATCCTAATTAACAAAATCAGAAATTAAAAATGGGGGACACGACAACAGAAACTGAAGAAACCCAAAAAATCATGAGATGCTACTACAAAAGCCTATATTCAACAAAACTGGAAAACCTGGATGAAATGGACAATTTTCTAGACAGATACCAGGTACCAAAGTTAAATCAAGATCAGATCAATAATCTAAACAGTCCCATATCTGCTAATGAAGTAGAAACAGTCATTAATAGTCTCCCAACCAAAATAGCCCAGGACCAGATGGGTTTAGTGCAGTGTTTTCTCAGACCTTCAAAGAAGACCTAATACCAACACTCCTCAAACTATTCCACAAAATAGAAACAGAAAGTACTCTACCCAATTCATTTTATTAAGCCACAATTACTCTGATACCTAAATCACACAAAGATCTAAGAAAGAAAGAAAATTTCAGACCAATTTCTCTTATGAATACCGGTGCAAAAATGTTCAATAAAATTCTTGCAAACTGAATCCAAGAACACATCAAAATGATCATCCATCATGATGAAGTAGGCTTCATCCCAGGGATGCAGGGGTGGTTCAATATATGGAAATCCATCAATGTAATTCACTATATAAACAAACTCAAAGAAAAAAAACATATGATCATCTCATTAAATGCTGAGAAAGCATTTGACAAAATCCAACACCCCTTCATGATAAAAGTCTTGGAAAGATCAGGAATTCAAGGTCCATACCTAAACATAGTAAAAGCAAAAGCAATATACAGCAAACCAGTAGCCAACATCAAACTGAATGGAGAGAAACTTGAAGCAATCACACTAAAATCAGGGACTAGACAAGGATGCCCACTCTACCCCTACATATTCAATATTGTAGTTGAAGTCCTATACAGAGCAATTAGACAATAAAAGGATATCAAAGTGATACAAATTGGAAAGGAAGAAGTCAAATTACCACTATTTGCTGGTGATATGATAGTATACTTAAGTGACCCCAAAAATTCCACCAGAGAGCTCCTAAACCTGATAAACAACTTCAGCAAAGTAGCTGGATATAAAATTAACTCAAGAAAATCAGTGGCCTTCCTCTACACAAAGGATAAACAGGCTGAGAAAGAAACTAGGGAAACAACACCCTTCACAATAGTCACAAATAATGTAAAATACCTCGGTGTGACTCTAACTAAGCAAGTAAGAGATCTGTATGACAAGAACTTCAAGTCTCTGAAGAAGGAAATCGAAGAAGAACTCAGAATATGGAACAATCTCCCATGCTCTTGGATTGGCAGGATTAATATAGTAAAAATGGCCATCTTGCTGAAAGCAATCTACAGATTCAATGCAATCCCCATCAAAATTCCAACTCAATTATTCACAGACTTGGAAAGAGCAATTTGAAAATTCATCTAGAATAACAAAAAAAACCTAGGGTAGCGAAAACTATTCTCAACAATAAAAGAACTTCTGGTGGAATCACCATCCCTGGCCTTAAGCTGTACTATGGAGCAATTGTGATAAAAACTCAAGAAGTTAGACTCCAGAGAATCAAATATGCCTATTAAAAAATGGGGTACAGAACTAAACAAAGAATTCTCAACTAAGGAATACCGAATGGCTGAGAAGCACCTAAAGAAATGTTCAACATCCTTAGTCAACAGGGAAATGCAAATCAAACCAACCCTGAGATTCCACCTCACACCAGTCAGAATGGCTAAGATCAAAAACTCAGGTGACAGTAGATGTTGGCAAGGATGTGGAGAAAGAGGCACACTCCTCCATTGCTGGTGGGATTTCAAGCTAGTACGGCCACTCTGGAAATCAGATTGGATGTTCCTCAGAAAATTAGACATAGTACTACCCGAGGACCCAGCTATATCATTCCTGGGCATATATACTCAGAAAATGCTCCACTATGTTCATAGCAGCTTTATTTATAATAGCCAGAAACTGGAAATAACCCAGATGTCACTCAACAGAGCAATGCATACAGAAAATGTTACCACATCTACACAATGGAGTACACTACTCAGCTATTTAAAAACAGTGAATTTATGAAATTTGTAGGGAAATGGATGGATCTGGAGAATATCATCCTGAGTGAGGTAACCCAGTCACAAAAGAACACACATGGTGTGCACTCTCTGATAAGTGGATATTAGCCCAGAAGCTCAGAATACCCAAAATACAATCCACAAAACATAAGAAACTCAAGAAGAAAGACCAAAGTGTGGATACTTCATTCCCTCTTAAAAGGAGGAAC
Organism: Mastomys coucha; assembly: GCF_008632895.1. Lineage (NCBI taxonomy): Eukaryota > Metazoa > Chordata > Mammalia > Rodentia > Muridae > Mastomys > Mastomys coucha. The sequence continues at coordinate 18,589,422 of NW_022196909.1, forward strand.
AAAATAACCATGGAAGGAGTTGCAGAGATCAACTAGGACAGAGACTGAAGGAAGGACAATCCAGAGACTGCTCCACCTGGTAATCCTTCCCATATTCAGTCATCAAATTCAGACACTATTGTGGATGCCAACAAAGACTGTATGACAGAAGCCTGATATAGCTGTCTCCTGAGAGGCTCTGACAGTGCCAGACTAATACAGAAGTAGAGGCTCATAGCCATCCATTGGACTGAGTACAGGGCCCCCAATGGAGAAGCTAAAGAAAGGACCCTTAAGGAGCTTAAGGTTTTTCAACCCCTTAGGATAAACAACAATATAAACTAGCTAGTACCCTCAGAGCTCCCAGAGACTAAATCACCAACCAAAGAGTATGTATATTGTGACTAACGGCTCCAGTAGCATATGTATAGCATAGGATGGCCTAGTCAGTCATCAATGAGAGGAGAGGCCCTTGGTCCTGTGAAGATTCTATGCCCCAGTGTAGGGGAATACCAGGGCCAGGAAGCAGGAGAGGGTGGGTTGGTGAGCAGGGGAATGGGGGAGGGAACAGGGTTTTCTATTTTATTTTATTTTTTTATTTTTTTCAGAGGAGAAATTGGGAAAGGAGATATCATTTGACATGTAAATAACAAATATATCTAATCGAAAAAAATAAGGCAAAATTAAAAAAAAAAAAAAGTGGGAAATACCCTTGAATGCATTGGTAGGTGAGACAACTTCCTGAACAGAACACCAATGACTCAGGTTCTAAGATTAAGAATTGATAAATGGGATCTCATGAAACTGCACAGCTTTTATAAGGTAAGGGACAGTATCAATAGGACAAAATGTCAGCCTACAGATTGTGAAAGGATCATCAACCCTACATCTAACAACATCTAACAAAGGTTGATATACAAAATTTACAAAGAATTTAAGAAGTTAGACAGCAACAACCCAAATAACCCTATTAAAAATGGGGCACAGAGCGGAATAGATTTTTTTAACCGCAGAATCTCAAATGACAGAGAAGCACCTAAAGTAATGGTTAAAGCTCTTAGACATCAGGGGAATGAAAATCAAAACAACTCTGAGCTTCTGTCTTATACCCATCAAAATAGCTAAGATCAAAAACCTCAAGAGACAGCACATGCTGGCTAGGATGTAAAGCCAGGGTAGTAAGAGTGCAAACTAGTATAACTACTTTGGACATCAGTTTGCTGGTTCCTCAGAAAACTGGGAATAGTTCTACCTCAAGGCCCAACTATACAATAACTGGGCGTATACCTAAAAGATGTTCCAACATCCTACAAAGACATATGCTCAACTATGTTCATAGCAGCTTTATGTTTGATAGCCAGAAACCGGAAACAATCTAGATATCCCTCAACTGAAGAATGGATAAAGAAAATGTGGCACATCTACACAATAGAATACTCTGCAGCTACTAAAAACAAAGATCATGAATTTTGCAGGCAAATGGATGGAACCTGTGAATACCATCCTGAGTGAAGCAACCCAGTCCCCAAAGGATATGTATTAGGTATGTACTCACTTATAAGCAGAAATTAGCCATAAAATACAGGTACCATGCTATACTCCACAGACCCAAAGAAGCTAATCAAGAAGGAAGGCTCAAGCAAGGATGCTTGAATCTCACTTAGAAGGGGGAATAGAATAGTCATAAGAAGCAGATGAAGGGAGGGAACTGGATGGGAGAGAGGATGGGGAATTCAAGATTAGGTGTGGAGAAGGACAGGAGATTTGTCCAGATGGCCATGAAAATGAACGGAAATATTTAAGTGACAGGGGCGAGGATGTGGGAGGCATCTCCAGGACAAGACAGAGACCTAGAATCAATGGGGGTGACCTTACCAGTGACCTACAACATAGGGAATATGGAACCTGAAGAAGCCACCTCTTGAAGCCAGGCAGGAACCTCAGTAGATCTATAGAGACATCAACGCTTCAACAAAACTTTCAACCCCAAATTTATCCTGTAGACAAGAAATGCAAGGACTGACGAAATGACCAAGCACTAACTGATCCAACTTGAGACTCATCCCATGGGAAAGCACCAATCCCTGACACTATTAATGATACTCTGTTATGCTTACAAGACAAGAGCATGCTGTACTCCAAGATGCTCCACCCAGCAGCTAACTCAGATAGACCCACAGTCAAAAAGTGGATAGAGCTTGGGGACTGTTATGGAAAAACAGAAGGAAAGATTGCAGGTCCAGAAGGGGATAGGAAGTCCATAGGAAGACCAACAGAGTCAACTCATCTGGCCCCCTGAGGCTCTCAGAATCTGAACCATCAAGCAAAGAACATACATTGACTGGACCTAGGCCTCCCTGTATATATGTAGTAGATGTGCAGCTTGGTCTTCATATGGGTCCTGAACAACTGGAGTGGGGGCTGTCCTAAGAGCTTTGGGATATGTTCTTCTATCTGTGCTGCCTTGTCTGGCCTCAGTGGGAGAGGATGCACCTAGACTTGAAGTGCCAGGGTAGGGTGATATGCAGAGGGGATCCCACTGGCTCAGAGGAGAAGGGGAGGGGGCATGTGGAAAGGCTTGTGGAAGGGGCTGACGGGGAGAGGGGGCAGTGAGGAGCATGTAAAGTAAAAAATAAATTAAAAAGAATGAAAAATGTATAAAATATATAATATATAAATGTTTATATATAAATTTAATTTATATGTTTTACATATAAACACATACATTCACCATACTATTATTAATTTCTCTTTTTTTTTTTTTTCAAATTAAAAGCACATTTTTTTCAAACTTGGTTTGAGTTGGTTCTGGTTTATGTCCAACTTTTTAGTAAATACTTTATCCTATAGTTTGGCAACCTCTTCCCACTTCAGGTAGTATAGATAGAAGCCATGAAGAGAGAGAATGAAAGTGAGTAGTGCGAACAGCTTCACAGGTGAACCCTCTACTCTAGTGGCTTCTGACTCTGTGCATTGGGTGCCAGGCAGCTACCTGCTCAGCAAATGTACAGCTCTGAGAGAGGGGAGAAGGCCAGGATATATGTTCACCACAACAGAACTCTTCAGGAAGAGACTTCTCTAGAAAAATCTTTAAATGCTGAGATCATCTGAACAACCCTAAAAACTATAGAATAGGGCAGTCACTACTCATCAGGGAGCATAGAATATCCTATAGATAGAGGATTCACATGAATGGGAACAGGGTTGGCATGGACTTCTCTATTTGGTTACCTCAGATAATATCTCTATGCTAAATGACATCACCCTTTCCCAGGCTACTTCCTACTCCTGTCAAGGGCTGGAGGGAGAGAGAGGAAGAGACTTTGGAAAATAAGACAACAGCTTGTTGGAGTTGTTCTCAAGGGAAGAAAACTGAGGACGTGATTTGGGGAGGGCTGCAAGATTTCTTTGAGTCTGGGGAGCTGCCACCACTATTCAGCAGATGAGCAGGAGCTTAATGAAGTCCTAATGAAAAAGGAGACCTAAGGGGGAAGTCCCTGGACACCTCTGTTAGAGAAATGAAGGTTGCTGTGACAGGAAATCTTCAGCAACTGGTTAATCTTTACACGTCAGCTATGGGAGTATGAAAATGTTTGAACTTGACATGGTCCATACCTAAAATTCTAAAGCAAATCTTTTAGTCTCTTTTCATGCCAGAAACATTTCAGAATCTTGTCATGACATGAAGTCATTGTTATGAATATCAATTATTGTTGTAGTAGCGAAGTACAGAAAGACTTTTTAATAGAACTCTTAGCAAAATTAATTTTATGTGAATGGATTCAGGAAAATGAAGTCATAATGAAATACCTTAACAGGATGAAAAGAACATCAGTCTATTTTATTAAAGTCCTAAAAGGTAGACACTGTGTTTAGTGAATAGTCTTCCTCACTTGTTTATCTTTTATCCATGTGCACACATGGATGTCACATTCAGCAGCTGGGCTTACAAGGTGCCAGATGTGGGTGCTGGGAATCAAACTCAGGTCCTCTGGAAAAATAACAAAGAGAGCCGCCACCGCCATTTTTACAATTGTGGCTAGTCTTTAGAATGGCCCACTAAAAGAAATATGTTTATCAGTATTTTAAAATCTTCATCTATTTAATGCTAATTTTTGATAATAAAATTATACATAATTTCAAGTTCAGAAATATTTTGAAGTTATTAATAAAATATTACATATTTATTTTATTATTTATTACTTATTATTATTTTCTAGTAATTCTATTAGTCAGTTTTTAAGTTACTTTCAAGTTATTTCATATCATGGGCTACAGTTTGGATCCTAAATATTCCTGAAAGCCAATGTGTGAAGACTTGGTTCCTAGATAGGAAGTGGACCTACTAGGAGATAGCACCCATCAGACAGATATTAAGTCTTCTGGAGTGGGCCCTTAAAGAGGATATTAAGACCAAGTCCCTTCCTCTTCCTCTTCTTCTTTTTTTCTGTTTCTTGCATGCCATGAAGGGAACAGTTCCCTTCTGCTATGTATTTAAACCATGAGGTACTTTCAGAATTTTTAAATTCGGAAAGAATGTCAAAATGGATTGTCTGGCAGAAAATGTCTGGGCTCATCACATGGCAATGCTTTAAATAGTGACAATGTTTGATTCAAGTAGAGTGGAATAAATCACACCTGCCAGGAACTACAGAGTCTTCCTTGTATTTTATTTAGTTCATCTTAAATTGTTATTATTGCAAGAATAAAATAGCACGTAAGAAATATTTAGTGTAATATGTCACACTACTTGTTTATAGATGATGTTTTTAAAAGGCATTAGATTCATTCTATGTGTGTTACTATCTGCCTCTGCAAGTTGGACACTTTTCATTCTGGGGTGCTTCTGGTTTCTAATCAACCCTTTCATAACTGGTTTCCAATTATTTCAATTAGCTTTTGTATTATATTTTTTAACAAGCAGAAATATTTTTTAGATAGACATTTGCTATGTGTGTTACTAGAAGAGCAAAGTTTCTCTAAACATCATTGAGTTGCCATTAATTCAAGAACCAGTTTTACTCTTTGGGAGTATTAGAAGACTGCTAGGTCTTTTGATGAAAATGTACCCATTCCTTCAACTACATTGGCGTTTTAGATAGTGGACCAACTGTGGACTCAATTTTAAGTTTAAAATCTCATGTCAGATCAATCCACTATCCTGGGCAACCTAGGATGGTCATTTACTCTAGTTAACTGTTTTGAAAACACCTTCAAGATGCAATTATGGAAAAATAAGAACTGCGTGGAATAGAAAAAAATAGCAAAGATTTAACACCTGACTGACACAGTTTACCTTGATTTTTGAGACTGAAACATGAGAATTTTTTCAGTGTCATTAAACTGTTATGAGATAATCTATGGGGGGGTGTTCAACAAAAAAAATGTCACTTTCAATTAATTGTGTTAAGTTGTCAGGCTCTGTAAAAGTATTTTATTTTCCTTAAAAATATATAATTATAACTAATAATAAATCGTTCACAGTATCACAAATGAACTAAAAGATACAATTAGTATAGTATAAAGGGGCTACTTTTTGGAGAAGCAATATATTTTAGAATAGGGCATGATTTTCATTTTTGTATTCATCTTATTACTTTTACCCTTTCTCTTTATATCCATAAGTTAGAAAAGTAGAGGCTATTGTGGAGTATCTCTGGGGTTCTACTGAACACTCCAACATTCCTAACAATCCCCACAGTCTATTGGGTATCTTCCATAAGTCACATCAGCAAGATCAAGGATGGTCTTTCAGAGAGTTCTGAGGGGAGATGGGAACTAAGAGAAAATAGAGCCTCTAAATATTAGGCCCACCAACTTGACAAAGAAATCTACTTTTGTAGAGCTTAATGGTGTAGAAAGTTCTTATGGTGGGTAACTGGCTAGGCCCATGATGTCCATGGGTGTCAAAGTGAGGTCTCCAATGAGAGGAGCTTGGGTACCTTCTTTTGACCACTGTCTGCAGTAGGCAAACAAGATGAGGGAATTTTATCAACAGCATTCACTCTGGGACTTGATTCTGGGACTACATTCATTCATCCTATGTATATATATAGAGAGAGAGAGAGAGAAAGAGAGAGGGCCTGATATCTGAGTAAGTTCCTTCACTTAGGCTTAAATCAAGGAGGAATTAATTCCTGGTGAAGAGAAGAGGAAACATGGCAGTAAAAAAAGATTACAACTAACTACACTGAGGTCAAATTAATTGTAAATGGGCTAAAATCAGTGTATTGGGGACGGAATTGTTAAAATCTTCATCTAAGCAGAAACAGGACTTAAACAATATAAAAAAGTCAGATTTTCTCTTTTCCTTTGAAAAGCTCCCAATATGATTATAAGGATTTAATCTGAGTCAAATGATTCACTAAAGTTCTTGTGAATACATGAAGTATTTCAGAAAAGCCTGGTGATCTTGGCTGGTTAATGCAATTGAACCCACTGTGCTGTAAAAGAAGAAACTAGTGGGATAATTTTAGTAATAATGCATACACATTTTAAAATTATATTGATTTCAGAACCAGTGTGTTTTTAACAAATATATGATAGTTGAGGTTTCTGCCCGATTTAATGTTTTATAGAGATAAAGTGTGTGAGAGTCCTTCAGTTTTATATTTGGGCAGGCCTTGAAGTCTCCGTCACACTCTTGGGCGCGGTCTTAGCAGCACAGAGTGTGCTTGCTCTATGGTGACCAGATTTAGCTCTGTTAGCATGGGTGCTTTGCATGAGCCTCAAGCATGTCAATGCTAAGCCACCTCACTGTTGGTCATTTCATTTCCATTAGAAGTGATCACTTAAGGAAAGGCTCTCAAATGGATTTGTTGCCTTTTTCTTAAGTAGTATAATTTCCCTATCACTTCAGAGCCAGAAAACCTTTTTAACAGGGTTAGTGTCAATAATCTAATAAATCAATTCAAAGTTAACTTCCTATGTGGGGGTCAAAACACTATGACTGTATTGATTTGACTATGGAATTAGATTATGACCAGAATGGACAGCTAGAGCAATAGCCAAAATTTTTATAACTAAGGATATCTATTTCTGTTTCATCTGTGTTTACACAGTGCCCAGAAAGCTTAGACATTTAATCAGACAGAATACTATAAGATGAGTTCTAAAGAAATTGTCAAGAACACTGATTCTGTGTATGAAGCACATAGTCAGACCTTTGTAACATTATCTATCAATAGGCCACAGAACAACTGTTTCTCAAAGGAAAATTGGGGAGATGGTGGGTGTGTATTTCCAAACCATCTGCTGAGGTAGGGATTCATAATGTCTCAACTGCAGGTCCAGGAGAATGAGGACGTCTCCCTTTCATTCTGTGTTGCAGCTTTAGCTGTTAGCCATGTGGATGGAAGAAAGCTTTTCTGGAAGGTCAAGAGCCCAGAAGACCTTTAACCCCAGCTCTGTGACCTTGAATAACTCACTCGGCTTTGCTAGAACTTGGTGTCCCCTCATTTCAACTATAAAGGAGGTTGAAGAAGGTTCTTTTTTCTTTCTGTAAACAACTAAGGTACAACATTAAAGGAGATCATTTCAGGGACTTCATGCAGCCTTGTCTCCCTAAAACAAATCTCCCCAATTCTGAACCTTCATTATCTAACATTTTAGAAGAAAGAACAATCCCAAGACCTTTTAGAAAGTGAGTTCTTTATACTCCACTTCTGATGCTGGCAAAAGGGGTTTATATGCCTGACATTTTTTCCTCTTCTAAAAATCATTCTCTTCTTCTTTATTTAATCCTTTTTTTTTAAAGTCCAGACTTTATCTCCTTCCTGGTCCACTCTCTGACTTTTCCACATCCCATAACTCCTCTCCCGCCCCCTGTCTCCATGAAGGTGTCCCCTCCATCACTGCCCCACCAGACCGCCCCACTCCTTGGGGCCTCTAGTCTCTTGAGGGTTGCGTGCATCTTCTCTGACTGAGTCCAGACCCAGCAATCTTAAAGGAGGTCCAGCGACAGGCCTAAATTGGGATCCAGCTTACAGGGAGGCCCCAAGGCCTAACACTATTACTAATGCTATGGTGTGCTCACAAAAAGTGGCCTATCATGACTGCCTTCTGAAAGACCCAACAAGCTGCTGAAAGAGTCAGATGCTCCCAACCAATGGACAGACGCTGCTGACCCCTGTGGTTGAATTAGAGAAAAGCTGAAAGAAGCTAAGGAGGAGGGCAACTGTATAAGACCAGCAGTCTCAACTAACCTTCACCCCTGAGATCTTTCAGACACTGAGCCACCAACTAAAATTCTTTCTGTAGCACAAGCATTGAAACATATTAGGAAGGTCCTTCCAGAAGCCACTGGAATCAGGGTTCCCCCTGAAGAGTCATAAAAGTTAGCTGACTAAATCACAAAGCTCTGTCTGAGAAGTCTCCAAGCTGTGATCAATGTAACAACTCTTCCCATTAAAACAGATAAACAAACATACAAACAAAAAACATGCAATGGGATGGCAGGTAGCTCCTGGAACACAGCACATCCTACTCTGGTCTGCAGAATCTAAGTACCCATTCTGTGGCCTGTAAACCAGCCTTTACCCAGCAGGTTGGGGATTTTGTCTTTCTCTGCCTTGGCAGAGCAGGGGCTGGGTGAGGAGGAGCAGGGAAGGCTTTGTGGCTGAGTTGCTGATTAACTTGTCCATACTACCTTTGAAAACTATTCTACGCCAGTGACTCTGACCTTCAAAACTTTCTTCCACCTAGGTGGTGACTTCAGTTTTAACAATTGTGTGAATGTCTCTGAATTTTACATCTTATATTCACCCAGGGCATATGTATCAGGGCCTTCTATGCACTATTACTTTGGGTTTGGGGGGGAAGAAAAAAACATGAACAGGACTCTGCCACAGGAAGAACCAAGTTCCTAGGAGTCCTGTTTCTACCCAAATGCAGACACCTCAGGTCTCCCTTTGGTCCCGCTCATCGAGGTTTGTGACCTGGTGACCACTCCAAGACTCACCTGCTCCCTGGTGCCTTCCCACAAGCACATCCGCTCCCACCATGCAGCCCATGCCCAGGATGCAGACCACGATGCCGATGAAATGCACAGCCTTGTACCGGATCAACAGGAAGAACCAGGAGAGCAAAATCACCACCGGGATCACAAAACAGTCCAGGAGCTATTGGGAGAGTCAAGAGAAACCATAGTGAGAGTCAGGGGTAGGAGCACACAGGAAAAGGTTGCACTCTGTCAGAGAGTTCTCCCCTAGAGAGTACTCGCTCAGAGCCAGAGCAGAGGCAGTTAAAGCTCCCTCAGACTTAGACACAAGGCAGCTCTGTTCCTCATTTAATCACTAACATCCCCAAGACTTGAAGGAAAGGACAATGACAAATGGATAAGACTGGACAGGAGTGAAGATTTTCCTGTCTTCTTCTGTGTCTAGCCAACTCTGCTGCCCATCTTTTTCAGAGCCCTGACAATGTTCTTGGGGACACTTGGGCCATGGGAAAATACCTTGAACCATTTTACATGCTTCCAACATTTCAGGAGTTGATATGGAAATGAAAGGTGAAGCCCGGGGTTTTGTTTACAATGTTTTGCAAATTAATAGAACTTAGAAAGATGTGTTCTTACTTTTCCTCGGGCAATTATCTCCTTTCTATTACTGAAAATTATTTAATCTGTTAATATTTATGTCTTGTATCTCTTTTAATATAATCGTACATATTAGTGCAAAAATAGTGTGACTCTACCTAACATTAATCCCTGAGAGCTGGTATAATGCCCTTGGTGAGATGGAGAGACAACATGGAGACGGGAGATGAATCCTGTGCTGAAATTCAGAACCCCTGTTCTATGGCACTGGGCATTCACACACCCAGGAGAGCTCTATGAACTACTAGAAAAGAACAATTACAACCCCAACAGGCCTTCCTTGCCATCAGTTCAAAGCTCAGGGTTAATGCATAGGAACATATTTTGGAGTTGAGCATGGTATGCCACACCTCTAGTCCAAGCAGAGGGGAAGCTAAGGCAGGTGGATCAGGCAGGGTTCAAGGCCAACCTGAGCTACATAGAGAGAACATGTCTGAAAAAGGGATGGGCTGAAGATAGAGCTCATCAAGCATATTGCTTTCCCAGCATGAACAAATCCCTCAGCATAGCATAAAATAGGTCATGGTAGTGTGTGCTTATGGGCCCAGAGGAAGACGAACATGAAGTTCAAGATCATGCTTAAATATGCACTGAGTTGGAGGCAAGCCTGAGCTAGGTGAAGTTTTGTCTCAATAATAATAAATCAGTTTAATAAAAGAAAATACAAAAAGAAGAAAGAGAAGAAGGAGGAGGAGGAAGAGGAGGAGGAAGAAGAGGAGGAGGAGGAAGAGAAGGAGGAAGAAGAGGATGAGAAGAAGAGAAAGAAGAAGGAGGAGGAGGAGGAGGAGAAGGAGGAG
>NW_022196909.1:18600170-18617534 GCF_008632895.1 Mastomys coucha
GGTGGCAGTGGAGGATCTGTCCCTATCATTTTAGTAAATTAAAAAAAAAAAACTATTGCCCAATGATGGGTCTCTCCACTAGGCAAACCAATGTTTCCCAAGACATCAACCTCCATGTTCCAAATGAAAAACTTGAGCTTTGCCATATGGTTTGTACAAATCCATGCTGGAATTCCAAGCACTTGATGTGCATCCTGCAGCTGCCAGCACAGGCCAGGGATATCTAATACCCCTCCACTCACTGCCTACCTCCTATTGATCAGTACAATCTCAATCTGTCACTTCCACCTTCTAAATGTCTCGCATCCACATTCATGCCACCTTCTCTCATTTATACAATCAAAACTCAGCTAGCTTTCTCTCCTACTGGGAAGAAAGCCTTCCTTCTAGCCCCAGAGCCTTTACTTCTGGAGCCCCCCAGCCTCTGAAATGGTTCACTCCAAGTCTTGAATCTCTGGTGTCCCTTCCCTGTTGGTGCACTTTTATATGTGATTTCATCAAAGAAAGCTTCTTGGATGTGAAGATGAAGTTGGTTTCCATCTGATAGTCTCCTTGCACAGTTTTCTCCTTCACAGTACCAATTGCAAGCCTACTTGATTAACATGGTATTTTCTGCATACATTCAGACTTATCCACTTGCCTGTTTACAAGATGCAGAATGCTACCAGGCTCATGGGAAGTATCCAATAGTAGTTGTTAAACAAGGACACACCAATTTCTAAGGATCTGAAGCATCCAAATCCACCTTCTGCGACCAGTAAAGTTTGAGAAAGGTTTCGTATTCACATGATATTTCTAAATGTCAGGCTAGTCAGCTGGCGGCATAAGAGCCATCAGAATCCCCACTATACCAAAGATGTTGGTGACGTGAATAGACCCTCATGCGTCTCTACGTGTTAGACTGTTCTCTTGCCAAATGACAACATCACTCAGAGTACCCAATCATATCCAGGGTTACCGTAAGATGACAGAGCTAGAGTGAGGAAGCACCATGTGAACGTTATGCCAAGTTGCATTGGACGAACTTGGGACTGGTCTCACACAATTCCTGAAGGGGCTCTGTAAAAGCAGCAGCAGTTAGTGGGATTGTTCTGAGAGGCCCATAGTTGTTCTCCCCGCATGGTTAAATTAACAATGTAAGTTAATGACCTGTCTGATGTGATTATATGCACTATGTTAGGTTTTACAACTGGCTTCAGATGCCATGTAATAAAACTTCAGTTTGCCAATGAAAATTGCTCACTGCCTACAATAGAATTACTGTTTCATTCTGCAAATTAAAACTGATTGGATTAAGTTAAAATTTTTCACTCTTTGCCATACAGTTGGGATGGCATCTGGCTGGAAGGAATTTTTCCACAAAGCTGAAGGCTTCCATTCACATCATCTAGGCTTTGATAAGGGCTGAAGTGAGCCTTTTTATCTCTCAGCATTACTGGACACACCAGAGCACTTGGTGAGCCCTGGAGTCTGTAGTACCATGGTGTGGGTATAAAAACTCTCATTTATCAGTATCATGTGGTAACCAAGGAAGAAAAGTATTTAAAAAAGAAGAGAAGGGAAATAAGAGTGTCATCAAGCTGGGGTTTATATGATGCTTGTTCAAGAGAAGTTTGGTGCTTGACATAGAGTGTGATAATGGTGCTTAAATGATGGACACACCTCTGACTTCCAGAAGGGACATTAGAAGTAATCCAGGTCATTGGTGGCATTTGGAGTTCTGCTTCAATTCTTCATTTTACTAGACTATCTCTCCTCTCTGAAGAAAGTTAGTTACAACTCATGCTCTTGCTCTTAAAGCAGTCCTACACAAGTATCAACACCATTTTGGAGTAGCATTTCCCCAGTGCAGAAGGACCAAGATCTAGTATGAAAGTTGGGCTCTTGCAAGTTAAGTCCCAAGAGAGTGGTACACTGAAGGTCACACAGTAGTACCAACAGTAGTTATGAATACCCATGCTTCTGAACAATATTTTAGTGGAAATCAATGGCAACTATATTGAGCTGCTGCAGCTGAGGCCTCACCATGGTATCTGTTTGGCAGTCACTATTTGCAAATCGGTTATTAGTTTTTAGTGACATTTTCCCCTCTAGAATAACATCTTAGTGAAGACTTTGTTCAGATCGTAATAAAACAGACAGGCATTAATATAGTTGACCACTACTGTGACTCTTAAATAAGAAAATATGAGCAAGCTCACTTCTAATTCTGTTACTAAACAGCTTATGTGAATTAGCTTTCAAAAGCAATACTTTTCATATTCTTTACATATTTTGGAGGGATTTGAGTTCATTGCAATTAATGTTTACCCCAAAAGCGTGGAGAATTACAGGTAACAAGATCAAACTTGCTTTAGCTTAAAGTGAGCCACATTTAAACCAAAGTTATCAAGGGTGGAAAACTCATGTTTATTCCCTTAGTTTCAAAGACCGAGTGTTTTACCTATTTTAAATGTGAAAGCAAGGTCTAGAGGAAAATGATTTAAATTGTTAACAGTATGAATAAATGAAAAGAGAGATGGGATCTTTGACGAAAATAATTATTTCAATAAGAAATGTGAAAATAGGCAGGCGCTCAAACATGCCCAGAATCATAGATGAGGATGCCACAACATCTGCCCCAACACTGGGAATCCCCGGATCCAGGGACACCGGATCCACCGCCCGACCAGTGTCACGGGTTTCTTCCAGTCTGAGATGGTACCCTGAGCAGACCTTAGGCTCTGGCTCTGCACCCAGTCCCACAACATCCAGAAGAACCTGGACTCCCAGGTACTTTAACATGCCCAGGATCACAAGTGCTCAAGAATGCCCAGGATCACACAATCTTGGGAGCTTAGTCACACCAGGATGTTGGGATCCCAGAGGAAGCTTGACTCCCAGGAGCTCTCAAACACCGAGGATCTCAGGATCACAGAATCCCAGAATCAGAGAGACAGCTGGACTCTGAGGAGATCTGACACAACCAGGATCACAGGAGAGACAGGATCGAGTCAGAGACAGTGAGGGCAGATTGCACTAAAGATAACCAGATGTTGAAAGGCATCATCAGGATCCAGTTCTGCCACCATAACAAGTCCTGCATACCCCATGACATCTGAAAAGTAAGATTTGGATTTAAAATAACTTCTCATGATGGTGATAGAAGACTTTAAGAAGGATGTAAATAATTCCCTTAATGAAATACAGGAGAAGACAGGTAAACAGCTAGAAGCCCTTAAAGAGGAAACACAAAGGTAAAGGAATTGAACAAAACCATTCATGGTCTGAAAATAGAAATAGAAACAATAAAGAAATCACAAAAGGAGACAACCAGGGAGATAGAAAACCTAGTAAAGAGCTCAAGAGTTGTAGATGAAAGCATCACTAACAGAATATAAAAGATAGAAGAGAAAATTTCAGGTGCAGAAGATACCATCAAAAACATTGACACAACAGTCAAAGAAAATGCAAAAAGCAAAGCTCCTAGCCTAAAACATCCCAGAAATCCAGGACACAATGAGAAGACCAAACCTAAGGATAATAGGTATAGAAGAGAGTAAAGACTCCCAACTCAAAGGGCCAGTAAATATCTTCAACAAAATTATAAAAGAAAACTTCCCTAACCTAAAGAAAGAGATGCCCATGAACATACAAGAAGCCTACAGAAGTCCAAATAGACTGGATAAGAAAAGAAATTCCTTCTATCACATAATAATCAAAACACCAAATACACAAAACTAAGAAAGACTATTAAAAGCAGTAAGGGGAAAAGGTCGAGTAACATATACAGGCAGACCTATCAAAATTATACTAGGCTTCTCACCATAGACTATAAAAAGCCAGAAGATCCTGGGCAGATGTCATACAGACCCTAAGAGAACACAAATGCCAGCCCAGGCTACTATACTCAGCACAACTCTCAATTACCACCAATTGAGAAGCCAAGATATTCCTTGACAAAATGAAATTTACACAATATCTTTCCACAAGTCCAGCCCTACAAAGTATAATAGATAGAAAACTCCAACACACAGAGAGAAACTACACCTTAGAAAAAGCAAGAAAGTGGGGGCTGGTGAGATGGCTCAGTGGGGAAGAGCACTGACTGTTCTTCGGAAGGTCATGAGTTCAAATCCCAGCAACCACATGGTGGCTCACAACCACCCATAATGAGATCTGACACCCTCTTCTGGTGCGTCTGAAGACAGCTACAGTGTACTTACATATAATAAATAAATAAATCTTTAAAAAAAAACAAAAAAAAAAAAAGAAAAAGCAAGAAAGTAATCTTCTTTCAACAACCCCAAAAGATGATGGCCACACAAACATAATTCCATTTCTAATAACAAAAATAACAGGAAGCAACAATCACTTTTCCTTAATATCTCTTAACATCAATGGACTCAATTCCCCAGTAAAAAGACAAAGACTAACAGACTGGATACATAAACAGGACCCAGCATATTGCTTCATACAGGAAATGCACCTCAGTGACAAAGACAGACACTACTTCAGAGTAAAAGGCTGGAAAAAAAATTTCCAAGCAAATGGTCCCAAGAAACAAGCTGGAGTAGCCCTTCTAATATTGAATAAAATTGACTTTCAACCAAAAGTGATCAAAAAAGATAAGGAAGGGCATTTTCTACTCATCAAAGGAAAAGTATTCCAAGATGAACTCTTAATTCTGAACATCTATGATTCAAATGTAAGGGCACCCACATTCATAAAAGAAACTTTACTAAAGCTCAAAGCATTGCACATTGCACCTCACCCAATAATAGTGGGAGACTTCAACACCCAGATCTTACCACTGGACAGATCATGGAACCAGAAACTAAACAGAGACACAGTGAAACTAACAGAAGTTATGAACCAAATGGATCTAACAATCTATAGAACATTTCATCCTAAAACAGAAGAATATACCATCTTCTCAGAACCTCATGATATCTTTTCTAAAACTGACCATATAATTGGTCACAAAACAGGCCTCAACGGATACAAGAAGATTGAAGTAATCCCATACATTCTATCAAATCACCACAGACCAAGGCTGGTCTTCAATTACAAAGACAACAATGGAAAGCCCACATACACATGGAAGCTGAACAAAGCTCTACTCAATGGTAACTTGTTCAAGGAAGAAATAAAGAAAGAAATTAAAGACTTTTTAGAACTAAATGAAAGTGAAGCCACAATATACCCAAACTGATGGGGCACAATGAAAGTAGTGTTAACTCTAAGGACCTCCAAAGAGAAACTGGAGAGAACATACATTAGCAACTTGACAGCATACCTGAAACCTCTAAAACAGAAAGAAGTAAGCACACCCAAGAGGAGTCAACAGCAGGAAATAATCAAATTTAGGGCTGAAAACAACTAAGTAGAAACAAAAAGAACTATACAAAGAATCAACAAAACCAGGACCTGGTTCTTTGAGAAAATCAGGAAGATAGATAAACCCTTAGCCAAACTAACCAGAGGGCAAAGAGACAGTATCCTAATTAACAAAATCAGAAATAAAAAGGGAGACATAACAACAGAAACTGAGGAAATTCAAAAATTATCAGATCCTATTACAAAAGCCTATACTCAACAAAACTAGAAAATCTGAATGAAATAGACAATTTTCTAGACAGATTCCAGATACCAAAGTTAAACCAGGATCAGATAAACTATCTAAACAGTCCCATAACTCATAAAGAAATAGAAACAGTCATTCCAAGTCTCCCAACAAAAAAAGGCCAGGACCAGATGGGTTTAGTGCAGAGTTCTATCAGATCTTCAAAGAAGACTTAATAACAATACTCTTCAAACTATTTCACAAAGTAGAAACAGAAGGACCACTACACAATTAGTTCTATGATGACACAATTACATTTATACCTAAACTACACAAAGACCCAACAAAGAAAGATAACTAAGGCCAATTTCCCTTATAAATATTGATGCTAAAATATTCAATAAAATTCTCACAAATTGAATCCAAGAACACATCAAAACAATCATCCATCATGATCAAGTAGGCTTCACCCCAGGGATGGAGTAATGGTCCAATATAGAGAAATCCATCAACATAGTCCACTATATAAACAAACTAAAAGAAGAAGACCACATGATCATCTCATTAGATGCTGAGGAAGCATTTGACAAAATTCAAAACCCCTTCATGATAAAAGTCTTGGAAAGATCAGGAATTCAAGGCCCATACCTAAACATAATAAAAGCAATATATAGCAAACCAGTAGCCAACATCAAAATAAATGGAGAGACACTTGAAGCAATCCCAGTAAAATCCGGAACTAGACAAGGCTGCCCACTCTCTCCCTACTAATTCAATATAGTACTTGAAGTCCTAGCCAGAGCAATTAGACAAAAGGAGTTCAAAGGGATACAAATTGGAAAAGAAGAAATCAAAATATCACTATTTGCAGATAATGTGATAGTATACTTAAGTGACCCCCAAAATTCCACCAGAGAACTCCTCTATCTGAAAAACAACCTCAGCAAAGAGGCTGGATATGAAATTAACTAAAAAAAATATCAGTAGTCTTCCTCTACTCAAAGGATAAACACGCTGAGAAAGAAATTCTGGAAATAACTCCCTTCACAATAGTCACAAATAATATAAAATACCTTGGTGAGACTCTAATGAAGCAAGTGAAAGATCTGTATGACAAGACTTCCAGTCTCTGAAGAAAGAAACCAAAGATCTCAGAAGATGGAAAGATCTCCCATGCTCATGGATTGGCAGGATTAACATAGTAAAAATGGCCATCTTGCAAAAAGTAATCTACAGATTCAATCAATCTCCATCAAAATTCCAACTCAATTCTTCATAGAATTAGAAAGAGCGATTTGCAGATTGATTTGGTATAACAAATAATGCAGGCTAGGGAAAACCATTCTCAAAAATAAAAACAACTTTTGGGGGAAATAACCATCCCTGACCTTAAGCTTTATTACAGAGCAATAGTTATAAAAACTATGTGGTATTGGTACAGAGACAGGCAAGAAGTTCAATGGAATAGAATGGAAGACCCAAAAATGAACCCACCTACCTATGGTCCCTTGATCTTTGACAAAGGAGCTAAATCCATCCAGTGGAAAAAAGACAGCATTTTCAACAAATGTTGATGGTTCAACTGGAGGTCTTCATGTAGAAGAATGGAAATCAATCCATTCTTACCTCCTTGTACAAAGCTCAAGTCCAAGTGGATCAAAGACTTGCACATAAAACCAGATACACTAAAACGAATAGATGAGAAAGTGAGGAAGAGCCGCAAACACATGGGCACAGGGGAAAATTTCCTGAACAGAACACCAATGGATTATGCTCTAAGATCAAGAATTGACCCACGGGACTTCATAAAATTTCAAAGCTTCTGTAAGGCAAAGATCAATGCCAATAGGACAAAATGGCAAGCAACAGATTGGGAAAAGAGCTTTGCCAATTCTATATCTTATAGTGGGCTAATATGCAATATATACAAAGAACTCAAGAAGTTAGACTCCAGGATATCAAGTAGCCCTATTAAAAATAGGGTTTAGAGCTAAAGAAAGAATTTTCAACTGAGGAATATCGAATGATTGAGAACCACCTAAAGAAATGGTCAACATCCTTAGTTATCAGGGAAATGCCAATCAAATCAACCCAGAGATTTCACCTCACACCAGCCAGCATGGCTAAGATCAAAAACTCAGGTAACAGCAGATCCTGGCAAGGTTGTGGAGAAAGAGGAAGGAACACTCCTCTGTTGACCATGGGATTTTAAGCTGGTACAACCACTCTGGAAATCATTCTGGCAGTTCCTCAGAAAACTGGACATTGTATCACCTGAAGACCCAGCTATACCACTCCTGGGCATATACACAAAAGATGCTCCAACATATAACAAGGACACAAGCTCTACTATGTTCATAGCAGCCTTATTTATAAGAGCAAGAAGCTGGAAACAGCCGAGCTGTCCCTCAACAGAGGTATGGATATAGAAAATATGGTACATTTATTAGTAAATCAGCTATTAAAAACGATGATTTCATGAAATTTGCAGGCCACTGAATGGAACTTGAAAATACCATCCTGAGTGAAGTAATCCAATCACAGAAGAGCACACATGGCATGCACTCACTGATAAGTGGATATTAGCTCCAAAGCTCAGAATACCCAATATTACAATTTACAGACCACATGAAGTTCAAGAAGAAGGAAGACCAAAATGGATACTTTGTTCCTTCCTCAAAGGTGGAACAAAATGCCCACTGGAGGAAATACAGAGACAAAGTGTGGAGCAGAGATTGAAGGAAAGACTATTCAGAGACTGTCCCTCCTGGGGATCCATTCTGTATACAGTCACCAAACGCAGACACTGTTGTGAATGCCACGAAGTGCATGCTGACAGGAGCCTGATATAGTATCCTGAGAGGCTCTGCCAGAGCCTGACAAATACAGAAGCAGATGCTTGCAGCCAACCATTGGATTGAGCACAGGGTCCCCAGTGGAGGAAGTAGAGAAAGAACTGAAGGAGCTGAAGGGGTTTGCAACCCCACACGAACAACAATATCAACCCCTCAGAGCTCCCAGAGACTAAACCCCCAACCAAGTAGTCCACATGAAGCAACCCATGGCTCCAGCCACATATGTAGCAGAGGATGGCCTTTTTGGGCATCAATTGGAGAAGAGGCCCTTGGTCCTGTGAAGGCTTGATGCCCCAGTATAGGGAAATGCCAGGGGCGTTAGTTGGGAGTGGATGGGTGGGAGCACACCCTCATAGAAATAGGGGGAGGGGGATGAAATAGGAGGTTTCTGGAAGGGAAAATGGGAAAGAGGATAACATTTAAACTGTAAATAAAGAAAATATCCCCTACCCTAAAAAAGAGAAATGTGAAAATGGGAGTTCAATAGAAACCTAGCTCTTCCCCATTAAACTTTCAATGTAATGGTCTTCCATTCTCGCAGAATGGGTTCTTATGTCCTTTCCAGTAATAACTTCTAACAAAGGATTTTTTGGTTTTTATTTTGTTTTTATTTTTTATTTTTTGAGCCAGTAAACCTTAGCTCCTTGCAGGGAAAAGGAATTAGCTGTCTTTAAGCCTATTTCTCCATTCAAGAAGAAATTATAAAAAATCCCAATGCCAAAAGATAAATACACACTATTTTATGACCACTCTGAAAAAAAAATCTCAAAAAATATAAAAAGCCATCTGGAGCCAGGCATGATGGCAAAAGTTTATATCTGTGCATCCAGCAGATAGAGGCAGGGGCGTTATGAGTTTTGGGATAACCTTGGCAGGAAGACCTGTCTCAGAAAACAAAACAACACAAACAAAGAAAAAGAAAACCTAAAACACTACAAAAATTGTGCACTGCTCTTAGATTTACATAGCAGCTTCCCCTCTTAAGGATTTAAACTAATTAACTCCCTTTGTACCAAAAGACCTCCTTCCAAAGGGACTGGGGACCTCCTATCTGACTTTGTTTGATTGATAGTGTTATGAACAGATTCTTCAAAGCCATGGAGACAGCACCAAGACTGTTGCTTGCACTTTGCGTTTTCAATATTTATTGGGGTTTTCTTTGCTTGTGCTTACAGTTGGTAAAGGACTTATTAATGGAGCAATTTTGTAAGTAAGAAAACTGGAGTTCCAGGACTAGGGCTTATTAGTTTTAGAATTGGGCATAAAATATCAGTTTCTAGACCCTAAGGTCAGGATTCAAGTGCAACTTACAGAACTTAGTGGTCTGTGTTGACACTGCTTTTGGGACGACAGAATGTGTGTGTGTGCAAGTGTACACACGTATACATATGTGTGTTGCAGCAGCATTTAACTATCCTCTGTCCGCTATCTTCCTTGTTTCCACTCATTTCTGACTATCTTTCTACTGTATCCTTGCCTGTATTCTTTAATCCTGCTTGATTATATCCCCATTATACCTAAACACACACACACACATACATACACATCATCATCATCATCATCATCATCATCATCATCATCATCATCAATCTCTGCCTGTCTTTCTACTCAAGTTTTCTCTCTCTTTTTTCTGTGCTATCTCCATTTGCTGGGGTTCCATACATCACCTTTTAGTCCACTTGAGATACCCACACTTCTGAGGGGAACAGTTATATGGGTGAGAGTCGGGGCTTGGCTTTCTTTACAATCATACCAGATATTTAGGGCCCTTGCAGGGTAGATGGTAGAACACTGAAGACTCAGAGTGGAGGTGTGGGGAGAGGTGACAGAAGCAAGGAGATCAAGTCTGCTAACCTTCTGACACTTTGGTCTTATTTGTGTAGAAGCAGAATGCCCACTGCTCCTTCAGCCTGGGAAGCTCCAAGAGGAAGCCCTAGCTGCTCAAGATAACCCCATCCCTTCCTGTGTTTCCCAGGATCGTTCCTGCTGAGAATCCTCCAGCATGCTATAGTTCCATAGCATCCCTGCTCAAACCCAATCTGAAGCCACATTTCGTCTGCCTGTGTGCCCACCAGCACAGATCCTCAATCTTGACTGTAGTATGATGCTCTGACACTGTATACATGTTCATACCCTTTTTCGTACTAAGAAAATTCTTTTAATAGTCTCTATTATTTACCTCATATATGTTTTGATCTGTTTTAGGGATCCCCGAAGAACATGTGAGTCATGCCAGCCAGGGAAGCAGGTAAGCTAATGGCAGGCAGATCTTCATCTCTCCCTCCTCTCTTCCAAATCCAGTCTCCCAGGCTCACCTCCATCTCTGTAGCAGACTACCTGCAGTGGCCTCTCCTAACTCCCTGCCCCATTTCCAGGACATGAAGCAGATTATTTTCTACCTTCCTGTGGACCCCAACACCTAACTTATCCCCATTCTTAAATGTTAGCTCCCAATACTTAGAAACACATTTTACCCAGCCACCAAATCTATCTTGATCCAGAAGTCCCGACCAAGCAGCACACGGCCAGCATACTCTCCTAAGAACAAGGTATGGCAACAGAAATCAAGGAACAAAACACTCATCTAACAAAGACCGTTTTCCCGAACCCAGACAACTAGACATCAGTGTAGAGACAAAACCAATAATAGGTAGGACAGTAAGTCTCCACTACAGCCCTGAATTCCTACCTCAGGAGATCTTGATGATTGCAACATAGCTGAGCACAAGCCAAAGAGGTTAAAATAGCCCTTATATATATGATAGAGGTCCTTAAAGAGGAAATTAATAAGCCCTTAAAAATATCTATGAGAGGATGGAGATGAATAAAACATTTCAAGTCCTGAAAGTGGGAATAGAATCAATAAAGACAACCTGAAATGAAGGAAACCTGGAAAAGAAAAATTTAGGAACTTAAATAGGAACTCCAGAGGCAAGCCTCACCGACAGAATATAAGCGATAAAGGAGAGAATCTCAGGCATTGAAGACACTGTAGAAGAAATGGATACCTATGACAAAGAAAATGTTAAACCTAAAAAAAAAATAGCATAAAACATCCAGAAAATCTGGGACACTATGAAAAGACCAGATGTACAAGTAATAGAATTAGAAAAAGGAGAAAAACCTTAGGTTAAAAAATATTTCCGCTAAAATAGAAAAGACTTTGCATAACCTGAAGGAGATACCTATGAAGGTACAAGGAACATACAGAACACCAAATAGACTGGACCAAAAAAGAAAGTCTCATGGAGGGGTCTGATTGTTCAGGCAGCATGTGTATGGTAGAGGATTGCAAAATTGATCATCAATAGGAGGAGAGGACCTCGGCCCTGTGAAGGTTCTGTGCCCAGTGTAGGGGAATGCCAGGGCCAGAAAGTGGGAGAGGGCAGGGTGGCAGGCATGGGGAAGGGGGAGGCAACAGGGGTTTGTTTTTGTTGTTTTTGTTTGGTTCTTTGTTTTTTGGAGGGGAAACTGGGAATGGAGAAATTCGTGTGTAAATAAAGAAAATATCTAAAATAAAACAAAAGTAATAAATTAAAATATACAACATAAAAAAAGAAAATCTCATTACATAATAAACAAAACACTAGATGTAGAAAACAAAGAAATAATATTAAAAGCTATAATGTAAAAAGACCAGGTAATAAAAACCACAGACCAATTATAATAACACCTAAAATAATTCTGAATAATTAAATAACTGTTAGACTTACCACCATCCCTGACCTCAAACTGCACTACACTACAGAGCTAACTAATAAAGACTGGATGGGTCTGGCAAAAACCAGCCACACTGATGGATAGAATGGAATTGAAGACACAGACATAAAGCCAAACACTGGATAAAAGACAGCATCTTCCATAAGTAGTGCTGGTCAAGTTGGATAATCTGCATGTAGAAGAATCCAAACAGATCCAAACCTATCATCCTGTACAAGCTCAACTCCAAACGAATCAAAGACCTCCACATAAAACCAGATATTCTGGACCTGATAGAAGAGAAAGTGGACAATATCCTTGAACTCATAAGAACAGGATAAGACTTTCTGGACAGGACACACATAGGACAAGAACAAAGATCAATAATTAACAAATGGGACCTCATGAAGCTGAAAGGCAAAGGTCGCCATCATTATGACAGAGCAGAAAGATGTTTACCAACTCCACATCCAATAGAGGGCTAATATCCAAAACATACTGAGAACTTGAAAAACAAGATATCATAAGAAAGCACAATTAAACATGAGGTATAGATTTAAATAAAATTCTCAATAGAGGAATATCAAATGACTGAAAAACAGTTAAAGAAAATATTCAACATCCTTAGTTATTAGAGAAATTCAAACCAAAACTACCATGAGATATCATCTTACACACATTAGAATGGCTAATCTCAGTAACACAAGTTACAACTCATGTTGACAAAGATGTGAAGTAAGAGGAACACTTATCCATTGCTAGTGGGAGTGGAAACATATAGTTATTACAATAATCAGTGTTGTGATTACCCAGGAAGATGGGTCTACCTCACAATCCTGCCATATAACTCAGGCATATACCCCCCATGGACACCTCACCCTACTATAGAGACACTTGCTCATTCATTGCTGCTATATTCATAGTAGCCAGAATTGGAAACAACCTATATGTTCCTCAACAGAAGAGTGGATAAAGAAAATGTGGTATATTCACACAATCGAATACTACTCAGCTGTTTAAAAAATAAAAGTTCACAGGTAAGGATGGGACTAGAAAAAAACTATCCTGAGTTAGTTAAGCAATAAAAACAAATATGATATATACTCAGTTATACATGAACATTAGCTGCCAAGCTACAATCCATAGGACCACAGAGATTAGGTATGGAGTAAGGGACTAGGGGTAACAGATAGAGCGTTACAGAAAAAAGAGAACCAGAATAGACAGTTATGGGTGGATTGGTGGAGGAACTCAAATGAGAGGATCAAGAGGAGAAGGGAAGAAGGGGGGATGAGGGGCAGAATATGAAGAGAGATAGCTAAAATGAAGGGGCAATTGAAGGGTAGTAATAGAAACATAATACAGTAGAAGCTTTCTAAAATAAAGGCATATACAAAGGCTAGTTAAATAAAATTTCCAAATAATGTGGGAGACAGCTCCAACTGATCTTCCCTTGTCATCAAATACCAATACCAAGAGTGGGTTGTATCTAACAGCCAAAGGGGTTTGAAGGGAAACCTCAAACAACCCAGGCTATTGCCAAGACTATAGGCTGTGCTCCACAAACTGATGGAAGGCCCCATTGCTAAGGACAATACCTACAAGACACACTGAATGTCCAAGCTATCACCTACCTACAGCTTCACCTTCGTATTTTTTGTGTCTTTGGTACAGGAAGGTACTTCGCATACTACCAAAAAAGAAATGTAAACATTTTGTGGCAACTCAGCCTCAAAGGTTTTTTTTTCTATGTGTTTTTTTTTTAATTAATTTTATTTATTTTTTCAGCCTCAAAGTTTTTAACCCAGAAATATTCCTATCCAAAGGAAAAACAGAGACAAAAAAAAAAAAATGAAGCAGAGACTGAAGGAAGGGCCATCCGGGGACCGCCCCACCTGGGGATCCATCTGGTCTGTAGGCAAGAAACCCCAACACTGTTGCTGTTGCCAAGAGATACCTGGTGTGGCTGTTCTTTGGGAGGTTCTACCAGCAACTGACCAATGCAGATGTGGATGCTTGGAGCCAGCCATCAGACTGAGCTTGGGGAACCTGGTAGGGGAGCTGGGTAAGAACTGGCGGAGTAGAGAGCAATTGCAACCCCATAGAAAGAACAATGTCAGTTGGCCAGACCACCAGTGCTCCAAGAGATTAGACCACCAACTAAGGAGAGTTACAGGGAGGGATCCATAGCTCCCGATACATATGTACCAGAGGATGGCCTTATCTGACATCAATGGGAGGGGAGGCCCATGGTCCTATGGAGGTTTTGATGCCCCAGCATAGGGGGATGCTGGTACAATGGGGCGGGAGTGGGTGGGTGGGTGGCTGGGGGAGCATCCTCATAGAGGCAAAGGGGAGAGGATAGATGGGGGGGGGTTGTGTAGGGGTAACCAGGAAGGGTGATATCATTTGAGATGTAAATGAATGGAATGATAAATAAAAAATAGATATGATGTTATAATGGTTGCATGGAGTTTGTGGGAGTCTGATTTGACTTAATGTCCACTTTCCAAGATGGAACCCATACTCAAAACTGTTTGGGTGAGCAAGAACTGTGGGGCAAGTGGACTATGACACCAGACAGAAGAATTGGTAAGGAAAGGTTGAAACAGGTTAAAAAAAATCCTGGGAAATCTCATAATTGAGAACAGGTGTTGGCACCTGCTTCCCGCCAGGCTTTACCTGTCCTGGAACACAGAACCATGACACCCACTGAGAAGACTCTGTAAGCATAAAAACCTAGGAGTTCTCCATGCTAATGAGTTATCTAGACAGGCCTCCAGTGTCTAGGAAATGAGCTTCCCTTCCTGCAGAAGGTATTCAACCCCTGGTTCATCCTGAGTAAGATGTACATCTGCAATACATAAAGCAGTTTGGACAAGCCAGAGCTGTCTCCTTTAGCGAGGATAGCAGCAGGAAGAAGCCACACCTAAATCTCCCAAAGAAGGCTCTCTCTCTTTAAGCCCCTCTGTATTCCAGGCACTCACTCAGAACCCAACTAGATTCTTCCCCCGCCCCTTTTCTGGCCCAGCAATTCCCTTTCTTGTGCATAGGGGAAACTCGGACTCCAGGAGGACCATTCTCTACTCCTCAAGGTCTCCAGCCAGTGTCTGGGTACACAGGAGATTGAGAACCACAGCATCTGTCCCAGTCCCCACTGTTTCTCACCCAGGGAGAAATGGGGGGGGGGGGGGGGAAGCCCTATCTTGGACTGCGTTTTTGCTTTCCCTGAGCAGCTTTGGCAGTGCTCTGGCATCCCAGCGTTGAGGCAGACACTCAGCCTGACAAAGAATCTGAGACAAGATAGCCTAGCCACTTATGGTAAAACGAAACACCACTGTTGTAAAACACAAAAATAAACAAGCAAATCCATATCAATACAAATATAGTGACTCCTAATGACATGTGGCTATACTCATAGGTCAGTGCACTATAGTTCAGAAGCTTCCTCCTGACACGGATGGGAGCAAAAACAGAGAGCTGTACATTATGCAGAGAGTGAGAGACCTTGGAACCCCAAGTCTTAAATGAGAAACAAGATGGAATGGAGGACCCTCTCTAAAACAAGACCCGCCAAATCAACATGATCAAAAATAATATGAACTCACAGGGCCTGCATCTACACTAGGTAGGGTCCTTAAGCTGAAAGGAGACATGTACACAGACCCCCATCTCTAACCCCAACTATATCTCCAATTGGATAACCACTTGTGAATGAATATTCAGTTTTCTCCAAGGGAGTCTCAATGGGAAAACCAAATACTCTTAAGGAGAGGCTGCATGACCAGCAGCAGATGGCTACCAGGAAATGAACTCAGTGGTATCTTAGGGGATTTTTCATAATATAATGTTTGGGCTTTATTCATTTTTTTTAATGCTATCTTATATTTTGTATTTTAATCCCTGTTTTTATTTTATTTTGTTTATATATTTTTTTCTTCTCTTTTTAACTTATATGTCCTTTGGGTATGTATTGTGGTTTTTAGTTTAGTGTTTTTACGGTACTCTTCTATGTACAAATGAGTGATTATCTGCACCTGTTTCTTGTGCCTTTTTTTTAAAAAATCTTTTCCTTGTTTGTTTGTTTTCTTCTAATGTGTTTTTGTTTCACACACACACACACACACACATACACACACACATACACACACACACATACACACACACACACATACACACACACATGCACACACATACACACACACATACACACACATACACACACACACATGCACACATACACACACACATGCACACACATACACACACATGCACACATAGGCACAGGTGCACATGCACACACATGAAAGATCTGTTTTAAAGACTAGAGTATATTCCCTGGTGGAATAGTTGCTCGATGTAATGCCTGAAGTTTGATCCATAGCACCAGGGGAGCCAACAGCTATTTTTAGAACCACATAATGCCCTACTGTCCACAGTATTATGTTGCTTTGATTGCTGAAGATTTATGTCTTCTAAGGCAAAGTGAGTTTCATTATTCACTGTTTTCAGAATTATCTAGTCTCATCTGCTTGGCATTTTTTTTTTCCAGATAAACTTTACCATCCTATTTTTAAATTTTTACTTCCCTAACTTAAATCACTGGGGACTTTAAAAGTTCTGACAACATTCGCCTATCTTATTATTAAATACAAAATGAAGCATTTGAGGAAAATTCAATACCTTTCCTCCAAACTGTTATAGAACTTTAAATGAAACTTTGATTTTAGACATTTGCATTTATTACAGTTGTCAGAAAATATCAATTGGCTGTAAGTTATGCTTTCTTAAAAAAAATCCAGTGACACTGATGTCAGATAAACATCATAAGTGGTTTATTGCTGCAAGAAACAAGTCAGAAAAAAAAACTAGTATAGCAATTAAGTCAAATGTCATGTTTTAGCAGTCCTGTTGTTAATTTTTGATTATGCAATGTCTTGTCAAATAATCCAGAGTATAAACCAACATTTTCTTTATTTATTCGTTCTCTTACCTTTTGAGATTATTATATAATAATTTCATTTCTCTCTTCCCTTTCCACCCTCCAAACCTTCCCACATACTCCTTTTTGATCTCTTTTTTCAAAGTCTTGGCCTCTTTTTAAGTACTTGTTGCATGCATAAATATATACATATGCTGAAATACAATCTGCTCTGTCTGTCTAATGGTACTTATATGTATATTCAAGGTTGACCATTTGCTATTGCATTAGCAATTTATGTGCTTTTGTCTAGGGAAGACTATCTTTCTTTTTTTTTTTTTTTT
>NW_022196909.1:18620622-18633915 GCF_008632895.1 Mastomys coucha
TGTTGAGTATAGGCTTTTGTAGTAGGATCTCATGATTTTCTGGATTTCCTCGGTGTCTGTTGTTATGAAAGACTATCTTTCTAATTGCAGCATTCTTTAGGTGCCTGTAGTTCTTTTGTATAATAGGGCTGAGGACTCCTGGGCTCTCTTGTTCCTGTCCCTGTTAGCATGTCCATTGTTGTCCTTGTTCAGCTCATGTTTATTTAGGCAATCATTTTGGTTAGACTTTAGCAATGTAGCTTCTGCCATTCCTAGAAGATGCCAGGCAGTGGTGGCACACGCCTTTAATCCCAGCACTTGAGAGGCAGAGGCAGGCGGATTTCTGAGTTCGAGGCCTGCCTGGTCTATAGAGTGAATTCCAGGACAGCCAGGGCTATACAGAGTAACCCTGTCTCAAAAACAAAACAAACAAACAAAAGCAAAAACCAAAAAAACAAAAAAGCAAAAACAAAAAAAACCCCAAAAAACAAAACAAAACAAAAAAAAACAAAAAACAAAAACAAAAAACAAAAAACAAAAAACCAAAACAAAACAAAAGACATTCCTAGAAGACACAATCTCACAGCAAACTCCCTGATCCTCTGGCTCTAACAACCTTTGAGTACACTCTTTACCAGTGTTCCTGTTCCCTGACATTTAGGTGCTGAACTTATTTTGTAACTGTATCCATGGGACTCTTCTACATTTTGATTGGCAGTGGTTTCCTGTAATGGTCTCCCTCTGTTGTAAAAAAAGAAGTTTTCATGAGAGATGAGGGCTACACTTAAAATCTGTGGGTATAATGACAAATATTTAGAGTGAAGTTAGGTATTATATTAATTTAGTAAAATGATGATTGTGGGTTCTTCTTCAAGATCCATGACTTCAGCAGCTCTGAAGGCTAGGTTTCTAGTACCAGGCCTGTTTTCTCTCTTGTTAAAGAGAGCTGTTGCTTACGGCAAGGGCATGTGTGCCACTATTGCAGACTTAAGGTTATCTTGCATGCTGGTCATTGTTGTGGTTCATAGGTGTCATATCTGGTCGCTTCTTCCCTTGGAAGCTTCTATGGTATCAGAAGGTACAGTGAAACCTGGTCCTCAGTGTGGCAGCTTCTAGATCAGTTCCAGCTTAGAGACCTCTGGGCCTTGTTTCTAAAGTGCATGGCATCTCCAGCAATAAGGACCTACCTTCCACTTCTGAGTAGAAACCAAGAACAAAAGCAATAGCCTATAATAATACATTTTCTTTTTAAAAGAATGAGTGACTTTGACCAGAAGCATGAGGAAATGCAGGACATGTTTTTTTTTTTCTAAAGAGATCAAATGTCTAATTGAGATTTCACCCGTTTCAAAAAGCTTACTCATTTAAAAAGTCCAGATCAGTGCTGGAGAGCTGGCTCAGAGCTGGCTGCAGTTCTAGAGATTCTAAGTTCAAGTTCCAGCAACCACGTGGTTGCTCATAACCATCTATAATGAGATCTGGTGCCCTCTTCTGGCCTGCAGGCACACATGGAGGCAGAACACTGTATACATAATAAATAAATAAATCTTAATAAAAAAATTTCCCTCTAGTGATAGTAAAGTTCCCTCTTAGATGTTGACGTAGGGTTTGGGGGTGAATTGGAGTGCAGCAAGTATGGAATGGAGAGAGATGGTCTTGACCACGTTTGGGAGCAGTCAAACCTTCTGCATGGTGGAAATATAGCAAGAACAATAATATCCTCACATTACTTTTTTCACCATGCTTGGTTCAGGTGATGTGTATGTTCATGGGAAAGTCAGTTTCTTGATCAAAGGCCATATTTTATAATATTAGGCATGAGTCTCCAGAAGAAGAAAATCAGAATCTGTAAGAATAAAATGTTAACAATAGTAACCTTTTAATGTGTTGACTGGCTCTTTCCAGACCTGTGGCTCAAATCTTCTGTGGTTTCTAAGTTTTCTTTTAATGTATGCAGCCTTCAAAATAGAGCAACACATTATGAGAGGGTACGAATCTATCAGTCAGGTAAGCCTTTCTTTGGGGGCGGGGGGGGGGAGAAGTGGATAGTTTATGAGCAAAACAAAACCAAACCTAAGTGCCCCCATTTCAGCAGAGCATAATGAGGTGACCTCATCCCACAGTCAACTCCTCTCTGCCCGAAGGAGACTTCAGCAGCTGCCTTCAGCTCATTAGCACTCCCCTCCAGCTATTCACAGGGCAGGAGCGCTGTGCCCCCTCACCTGCCCACCTGTCAGCAGCTCAGCCTGGAGAGAACTGTGAGGGATTCCAGGAAAAATAGCAGTTCTGAATGCCTCCCTCCCTGCTTCTAATTGGGCACTCTCCCTGGTTTCTAAAAGTGACACGTATGATTATAAATTTATCCCTGGTACAGTGGGAACACCAACGGGAGGGAGGGTCTTTTAAGCAGGCATTTCAGGAACTGAGAAAAGTCCCCTTTAGTGTGACCGTCCCAGTGGAGGGGCTGCCAATTGGAAAAAGTGCATATTCACTCATCATCGATAACCATTTACATTCTGTGGCCTAGATAGGTATCCCTTCCTGCAGCCGTTTGAAAATCTAGCCGGGAGTCCATCATGAGGCTGCAGTACCTCCCATCTGGAAACGTCTTTTATGGTAGAAACTGCTGATGCTGTTTTAGAATTTCACTCAACATTTCTCTCTAGAGTATTATACTCAGACCATTTTAGCCCAGCACCCATAACCTAAGCCTTGGTGTTTATATGGTATTGTCTTTAAAGGCTCCTGCTGCTGGAGTGGTGCTCCTACCACATTGCAAACGAGCAATGCAAACTTGCAAGAGGTTCTGTTGCCACCAACGACAGCTTTCCAGAGAACGTCATTCAACGATGTGGACGCGTTCTACCACACTCCTTTCTTTCCCTTTCGGTATGGACAGGACTTAAACGTGTGAATTTTAGATCACCTGAGACCTGGCATGGAAACTTCCTAGTTACATGGGTGCTTTCATTGTCCTTTTTGGATTTCAACGGGAGAGGGGGCCACGTGGGGAGGTGGAAGAGGCATGGCTGTGCACAGATCTGGGAGAAGGACCTGGGAATCTACTTGACCAGAAGACACAAGCCTCCTAGTCACTCTGCAGGAAACTTGCTTGAGGAGGAAATGAGCCTTTCCCTTCCTAGTGAGCATCTCAGTGACTCTAGTCACAGCAAGAGGCTCTGATTATCAGCAAATGATTTTCAAAGGAAAAAGCCCAGACTCCAGTTCCTTGGGGGACTCAGTGCCTGGTGCGGTGCCGTGACTGGTCCTCAACCTTCCCATTTTTTTCTGATGAGGAAATGGAGCTCTAAAGATAAGCCAGTCTCTTTAAGTTACTGTTAGATTGAAGGTGCTCTAGTCGACCCAGGCACGATCTCTTTCTCTCAAGTCTATGCGTCCCCACAGCACTATCTTTGTGACTGTGGACCACAGGCTCTGTCTCTGTGACTGTGGACCGCAGGCTCTGTCTCTGTGACTGTGGACGGCAGGCTCTGTGGACTTGCAGTATCCTCCTACAGATTTGAGCAAGTCCAGGCTCCTGTTGTCCATACAAATGGCAAGTATGGATTACAACTTTATTTTATCATTTAGTATCTAGCCTACTCTCTGATTCCTAGCATGGAGATCGGACCACAAGGTGTGGAGAGCCCACACAATTGTGTAAGAGCAAAAAATTCCCTTTGTTCCCTGGAACTACAGACTCTCTGTTGGGGATTGGTTCTAATGCTTTGTCTTAATTCAACCCCCCAAATTATATGAGGACCTATGTGTTCAGACACGAGGGTCCCTGTCCCCAATTGGTTTTTGATTGATCAATAAAGAGCCAGCTGTCAGTGGCTAGGCAAGGCAATAGAGGCGGGACTTTTTCGGATTCCCAGGCAAGAAATTGCCATGATGGGGAAACAGAGAGATCAGACTTAAAGGCCCACTGGCATGTAAGAATCTGGGAAAGTGGCCCCACCTCCCCCAATTGGGTCTGGGGTAGCAGAGATAAAATATAGATTTAGCAAGTATTAATTCAGAATTACCGGAGGGATGTGTATGTGTGTGTGTGTGTGTGTGTGTGTGTGTGTGTGTGTATGTGTGTGTGTATATGTGTGTGTGTATGCACGCACCTTTTCATTCTCAAATCCAGAGCTCTTGGGTGGGAGCACATCTACATGTGTACCAGAACCATCAGGGAGCTCGAAGAGGATTAACTATTTACTTCTATAACTCTCTTTCTTGAGAATGCCAGCACTGTGGAAGTTCTCAATCTAATGGTTACATAGCCAGTGTGACTGACAGTGGTTCCCATTTGCCACCTCCTTATATGAATGGGAGGGGTTTTGTTTTGCTTTGTATTTAATCAGAGTGACTTTGAAAAGGAGCAAGCAGGAAGACCCAGTCCTAACAAAGGTTGTTGAGCTCGACTGAGAAGCAGCCTGGTGTGCTTTTCCTCACACAGAAAAGAAAGAAACACACACTCACACTGTTGAAAACAATCACTGGTTGAGAGTTTTGTTTTGCAGTCTTTACATTTAAATCTCAGGGTAGACGATAATGCCTACGAGGAGTAGAAAGATTTCAGCAGCCTCTCTGCCTGAGAGTGTTTCGGAGGAAGTCTTGCCTTAAGTAAGCTGGGCCCTAACTTGTATTTTTTATTTATAGAATGCATGAACATGAGAACATTAACGATAACATTAAAGCAAGTACACATTTCAAAGCACATATTGAAGGAAATGAAAGTTTTCTGATAAAATATTAATTCTGCATTAATTTTGCATCTCTCTTGATGCCTTCCAGCATTAAAACCACACAGCAGGGAGGAACACTTTCAAAAGCTAGAGGAAAACATCTTGTACTTTGGGGGTTTCTATTTCTGGCATCCCTATTCTGTTTTTTTTTTTTTTTAAGACAAAATCAGATTTTCTCCATCTTATGCTTACATTTGTTCATTGAGCAGATAATTATGGAAGGCCTACTTGCGCTCAAGGCCTACTGTGTGCTCAGACAGTTGCTGTCTTTCTCTATGGACTTGTTGGGTACTGAAGTTCATCCTGTCATAGTTTGGAGTGCTCCCTCCTTCCCTCCTGGCCCGAAGCCTTACTTTAGATGCTATTCCATGCCTCTGGTCTTCATCCCATCCCGATGGGAAGCTTTCTTTGCTATCTTGATTCATCTTAGTCTTATCTATCCCTTCATTCTTTCCTCCCCACGATTTCCCTTTCTTCTGTCTCTTTATATAGCAATAGGGTGTAACCAAGGACCTAGAATTGATGATCCTCCTGCTTCTCCATCCTAGAGCTAGGAATACATGTGTACCCAGTTTTATGTAGTGCTGAGGATCAAACCCAGGGCTTGCTGCATGCTAGGCTAGCCCTCTATTAGCTGAGCTCCATCTTCAGTGTCCATAACTAATCCCTTTTATTTCTTCTAATTTGTAATAATTCCACAGTTGTACACAGCTGTATAATGGATTTTTGCCATTTTCACCCCTTGTTCCCCGCCCCGCCCCCTTTCCTCTGACTTCCACTGGTTCCTTTCTCCTCGATGACTCCTCATCCTACCTTCTTACCTTCTTTTTCTGTGTGTGGCCCACTGAGCTTAATTAGATTTACTTGTTCAAGTCTGAGTGGGAAGTCAACTCAGTGCACCATGAACAACTTATGGCCGTTCCGCTGAAGAAAGTGACATCGCATCCCTAAAGACACATTACTACAAATAGCCCCAATGGAAGTGGTCAAGTCTCATGGGCTCTTTCCTTATCCGTGACGAAAGGCTGATGGTCCTAACATTGGCTTGTGCAGGTACACACTACTGTAATGACTTCCTGGTACGATGGCCACATCATGTCCATGAGACACTTCTTCACTTTGATGTTTCCCTTCCTCAGCTCTTCCATTATTTCCAACCCCTCTTCAACGATGCTTCCTGAACCTTGGAGGGGTTGTTATAGTTGTCCCAAGTGGGGCCAAGCATGCTGCCACCACTTATTCTTAACACTTTGGCCAGTTGTGCATCAGCCACTGCGTGTTTCAGTAAGTGGCTTCTTTGATTATGTCTAAATGTACATATCTAGAAGGTAGTTTGACAATAGGATAGTTTAGCTAGTAATAATGGTAAGTTCTCTTCTAGACCCTTGCACTTCCTCAGCCCAAGAGCAGTTGGTCCCTGATCTTATTATTAATGGGAGATTACTCTGTTTGTCATTTCTCTTCCCTTCTTCACAGTCAGATTGTGAACATCAATCTACAATCACAGTTTCTGGCTTTCTGGTCTCATCTATCCCTCTAGCTGTCTCTCAGGGATAGATCCCTTTATAACGGTTGCCAAAGTGGAATTTCTTGGCTGCTCTGGACTCTTACTTTAATAATCGCAGCAGGCAGTGTGTTACTAAGCACTTTCTCCTTGAGTTCTCTCTTCCTATGGCTTCTCTTACTATTCTCCCAGCTACCTCTCCCCCTAGCTGGCCCTTTCTTCTGTCTTTTGTGGACATGTCATAGAAGAGACATTAGGAGATGACTGGACAAAGAATCCCTAAGCAGTAGTCCTCTGACAGATTGTGCTAAGGTGGCCTGGGGCTGGGGAGTGAATGAAGGACAGGGTTAGAGACAAGGTGGTTAAGAGCACCAAAGGAATGTCAGATTCTGCTCTGAGTACCTTAATTAAAATGGATTCCACAGACAGGCAACAGCTTTAGGAACAACACCAACTCCAGTTACCAGGGGATCCACATGGACACTGAGCTGCACATCTGCTACATATGTGCTGGAGGCCTTGGCACATATTTATGAAGTGGCAAAATAAAAATCTTCTACTTTTAGTTCAAAATTGGTTTCTTTGTAGATTCAGTCCTTAACACTTATTTCTATACTCTTCCAAACTTCAAGAAAAAGTCACATTCTGCCACCATTCCCATCTTTCTAACACCCACTCACTGCAGTCTGCGTTCTCCATCCCTCAAACCAGAAACATTGCTTGAAAATACATTCCATGTATCCAGTAGACCTATCTTAATTTTTTCCCTTCCCTTCCCTTCCCTTTTTTTCCTTCCCTTCCCTTCCCTTCCCTTCCCCTTCCCTCCTCTCCCCTCCCCTCCTCACCTCTCCTCGCCTCTCCTCTCTTCTCTTCTCTTCCCTTCCTTTCTCTCCTCTCCTCTTCTCCTTCTACTCTCTGTCTCTCTTTCTCTCTTCCCTTCCTCTCCCCTCCCCTCCTCTCCTCTCCTCTTCCCTTCCATCCCCTTCCCTTTCCCTTCCCTTCCCTTTCCCTTCCTTTCCCTTCCCTTCTCTTTCCCTTTCCTCCCCTCCTCTCCCCTCCCCTCCCCTCTTCTCCTCTCCCCTCCTCTCCTCTCCTCTCCTCTTCTCTTCTTCTTCTCTTTGTCTGTCTCTCTCTCTCTGTCTCTCCCAATCACTGCCCCCTCTCCCAGTCATCCCCAGAGAGTCTTTCCCCATCTCCACCTCCCCCTCTGAGAGTTTTTATCCTCTTGGCTATCCCTCCATACACGAATAAAATCTCTGCAGTGTTAGGTACATCCTCTCTCACTGAGGCCAGACTTAGAAGGATAAAGACATTAACATACCCACAATACTTTTCACTCAAAATTTGTCCTGTCTAAAAGAAATACAGAGACAAAGATGGAGCAGAGACTGAGGGAATGACCAACCAATAACTGGCTGAACTGGAGATCTATCCCATGGGCAAGCACCAATTCCCGACACTATTAATGATTCTTTGTTATGCTTGCAGACAGGAGCCTAGCATATCTGTCTTCTGAGAGGTTCCACCCAGCAGATGACAGAAACAGATGCAGATATCCACAGCCAAACATTGGAAAAAGGTCAGAGACTTTTATGGAAGAGTTGGGGAAAGGATTGAAGACACTGAAGGGGATAGGTACTCCACAGGAAGACCAACGGAGTTAACTAACTTGGGCCCTTGGGAGCTCTCAGAGACTGAGCCACCAACCAAAGAACATACACAGCCTGACACATATGTAGATGTGCAGCTCAGTGTCCATGTGGGTCCTGCAGCAACTGGAGCGTGGGTTGTCCCTAAAGCTGTTGCCTGTCTGTGGAATCCATTTTAATTCTTATGGTACTCAGAGCAGAATCTGACGTCCCTTCCTTCTTTGGTGCTCTTAGCCACCCTGTCTCAAACAATGTCCATTCATTGCTCTGTGTCCATTCATTGCTCCGTACCAGGCCACTTTAACACAAACTTTAGGGGACTATTACTTAGGGGTTCTTTATCCAGGACAGAGCACGTGTTAAATGTTCTTACCACAAACAAAGCACATCAACTCATGCTGCAGGGTGCTTAGTTCCTTATCATGCCATGATCTTCCTGCCTCACTCATGTGCGGTGCTCTTCCCCTACCTGGGATCACCATGTTTCTTTCCGTTTGCATGGTGCACTCACACTGAAATTTCAAATTCAGTTTAGATCAGACATCTAGAAACTGTTATTTAGGTTCCTGAGTCTGGACTACGTGCCCTGAAGGGACTCTCATTGAGCTTTTGTAGAAGTACGTATGTACACAATTATACGTAAAATACAATTATGTAAACTGTAAGATACAATTACCTCCTTTAAGGACAGGCATTTCTTTCTTGTACTCAGGGCTCTTTTAAAAAATAAAAGATTTATTTATTTTTATTTTATGTGCATGTGAGTCCTGCCTGCATGTTTGTATATGTTCCGTATGTATTTCTGCTGCCCACATATCCAGAAAAGGGTGTTGGATTCCGTGGAGCTTAAGATGATACCATGTGGGTACTGAGAATTGAACCAGGGTCCTCTGAAAAACCAGTAAGTCATCTTAACCTTGAGTCATCTCTCCAGATTCTTTTTGTACTCAGTGTTATCTGACAACAAGAATAGTGTTTGGGACAGTATGACCCCTTCATGTATTTTGCTAATTAATTTAGTAATGTATATGGAAGATGAACCATGTGCCAGGCACTGTGCTTAGAGACACAGTATCCATATAATGCTCCAACTTTTTGTGTCTTACCTTGTATAGGAAAGGACAGATAAGAACATATGTAGTATGTCAATTGTGACAATCATGATGGAGAAAAGGGAAACAGAAGAGAGGGCAGGACCTGTGGAATGGGGCAGAAGCTTGGAATCTTAAGTTGACAGTTAGGAAAGTGCTCACTAAAGCAACCTTGACTGGGTCCTGGGGAACTTAGCAGAAAGTGGCCTCAGAATGGATGAGTAACAAGGAGAGCAATGCCCAAGTACTCTATCTCTGTCATCAAAGAAACCAGCGTGGCCGGAATCAGCCTACTAAATTGATTTCCACAGTGAAGAGCTAAAGGTTAAGGTACTCATATAAGCCCTGGTTCTTGTCATCACTCTCAGGCCAGATGTTACCACAGCTCCTTACCATGTCACAGAGCTTCTAAAACCAGCCCCAGAAGATACCCAGTTATACCATGACTCAATAGCTCTTCAGTTTGCAATGGCCCCAACTCAGAAGGTGCAAAAGAGAGGGATGAAAGGGAGAAGAGAAACAAAAATAACTCCCCCACCGTGGCAGATGTTGGTGTTTTTGTGAATTTTCATTGTGTGAGGCTTCAACCTCTCAGCAGCTTTAAGGCTATACATTTTAATCATAAAGCAGCACACTAGTTTCCACAGACTCATGAAGAAAGGCATTTTCTCAAATCCTCAAACACATTGTCAGGGGCTACATCTTCCTCTCCTCCTCTTCCTCCTCCTGCTGCCTCCTCTTCCTCCTCCTCCTCCTCCTCCTCCTCCTCCTCCTCCTCCTCCTGCCTCCTCTTCCTCCTCCTCCTCTTCCTTCTCCTCCTCTCCTGTTCCTCCTCCTTCTTTGTAGATATTATTCTACTTTCACAATTTATTTTAGTCCAAAGTTGTGTAGTGATCAACTCACATTGAATACTTTGTGTGTCAGTGGAAGTGGTCAAGACATGGTGGAATCTGATGTGGATCTGTGTGGGGCAGACAACCAGTGTGAACAGTTCTAGAGACTGGTGTCTTTGTAACTATGAAGCTAGGACAGCAGCTTCTGCATAGGATTCCTTTTGCAAACATACACACAGAGCTTGCAGATGTCCCCATCAGGGCCTTCCAAGGTCAGTGTTTACGGAGGTAGTTACTGTTGTCAACCTCATAGCATCTACCTATGAGAAGTATCTAGGCATACCTGTGAGGGACTATTCTGACTAGGCTCATTGAGTACTGACTGGACCATCCGATAGAAGGGGAACACCATTTTCTGGGGCTTAGGTCCTTAAGCATATGAAAAGGAACAAGTGCAGAGCACAAGCATCCATCTCTGTTTCCTAACTGAAGATGCAGTGTGAGGAGGTTTTTCTTCCTGCTTTGAAGGCAGAAGTGTAGGAACGTTAAATATCTTTCTGGTGGTCTATCCTTAGCTTTCACTGCCTCCTTCCCTATCCTGACTCTGTCTCTGTCTTCTAAGGATCTTTGAGATTACATTGGAGTCACCCAGATAATTCAGGGTAATCTCACTATCTCAATATCATTAGTTTAATCACAACTCTGCATCCATTTTGGCATTTAATGTAACACATTTCCATGTTGTGGGAATTAGAATGCCAGCATTTTGAAAGGACATTATTCTGCCTACACTCCAGCTATGCTCATGCATAATGAGAGGTGTAGTGAAAATAATGAGAAATTTCTTTGAAGGGAAAAAGAAAATTACTACTTCTTGAGTAGGCTGTATAGATGTTTACAGACCTAATCTTCTGTAATGCACCAGAATTCATTCTTCCGATCATGGCTGTCATTCAGGATAGTCACAGCAGAAGGTCACAGCTATATTTTAATGTATGCTCTTTACTCAGAACCATTTTAACTCTCTGAACTTGCCTTCTGTATACTCATTAATGAAAGGAATTGCTCATTCTTTGAGAATAAGTTTATTATTTGGAAAGATCTGAAATGCTGGATTAAGCTAGAGGAAAGATTTAAAAAAACCAACATGCCTTGAAATTGCCTTTGAAAGAGATTTCAAAAGAGAAATTCTGAACAGTTTTGAACAATGGTCATCAGAATAATTGTATCAGGTTGAGAAATGAGTACTTTGAAGCATAATAGGGCTGTGGTTATACAAAATTTGCTTTGTTTGATAATCATTTTATTTCTATGAAAGATGTCACTAGCACTTTAAAGAGGGCATGTTCTTAGTAAAATGTAAAGTAAGTTCTTATGTGGGAAGTTGTTCCTAATGAAATCACTGATAATTGCTTATTTCTTAATTTTTATGTTTCAATGATTAATCATGGAAGCCATGTGCTATCAACTAGCTCTTCAAAGTCCATTGTCTCTTTATGGTATATCACCGAAGTAGTGATTTATAGACAACCCCAAACTAGATGATTAGTTTTAAAAGTCCTTAATCACTGTATTTGACACAGAATATCTCTGATGTCTCCTTCATCTTATCAGTCATCAGTAGTGTTCAAGAACCTAAAATGGATTAGGAGCGATTATCAGTTACGCTGTTTAAGTTTTTGTTTTGTTTTGTTTTGTTTTTCTCAGAGAATAGCAGGGAGGATGGTGGAATTAAATGATTCTAACTTTCTACCAAGAGATTTGTTCTTTATAGACATCACTTAAAGGACAAATGAACATACCCAGATGCTGAGTGTATTTTGATTGGCAAGATCTCAGAATGGAACTAACAACAACACTGTATTTATTTACCACATATCAGAATTTTTAGCTGAGGCTTCCAATCCCTTTTCAGGGTAGCCTTTAAATATTTTATTTACTGGGCAATTAAGTGACTTTAGTATTAAATAGCCCCAGGCCCCCCTCTCTTCCTCAGACTCTCTTACTCTCTTTCCTCTCCCCACCACATATATACATATATACACACACATATATGTGTATGCACATATGTACATATATACATGTATATATATATGTATATATGTCCCAGAGATGCTTATTAAGTTTATTTAAACTTCCTTCCTTAAATCAATGAAGCACAGGCTTAACGTTCATTCTGTGTTTCTCTCTACTCACAATTTCCCAGCTCTTTTCTGTAGGTGGCAGTCATGTGTGGAAGGAGGATGTAGTCAATGATTCCAGACCAATCTGCATAAAGGGGGCTTAGAGAAATACAAGCCCAAGCTTTCTTGGTCTTTCCTTCCCAAAAACATGTCAGGTTATTCAATTTGGCCTTTTACTTTGAAGATTTAAATGAGAAACATTGTTTGTGGTATAATTCTGGCTTAGAGAAGTGTTTTGCTTGTCATACACTTTATACCACACACACCTAAGGAAGCAAGTAGGAGCAGTTACACACAATCCAAAGTGATTTCCCACTTATGAAAAATACTCTTATATACCTTCTGATGTGTTAAAAAAGTGTAAAATTGTTGACCAAAATCTGTTTAAAAATATTGTTTCAGGAACATGCCCACTGCAGTCAGGCAGTTCCCTTTTACTCCTGGTGTGTTCTTTATTTTGTGTGCCAAGTAATGACATTCCAGAGCTTAGGGGGATTTTAGAACCTGATGGTAGGTAAACGCTACTTAAGTAGGATATCATCACATGTGCCCGGACAATTCTTTATGATGTCTTCACTTTACAAACAAGTCTGTACTGGAAGGATTCTGCTCACAGAAAAGCCAATTCATATTCATCTCCAGGAGCTTCCCCTGACCCCATTCACTGGCAAATAGTTTCATTAATCTAACATAGTTAATCATGCCAAAGCTAGTCAGAGGTAGGTTTCCTTCTTCCTGGATTTCAAAGCAGGTCATTTTCTTTGATCACTTTGCACACAGCTATGTATGTAATCCATCACTTTTCTTAAAATTTCAGCACAAGAATAGAAAAAAAAGAATAGGATTGTAGGAAATAATGCATGTCTTCCCCCTTTGAATTTGGTGGATGGGAAGAACACAGGAGGAAGAAATAATCTAAGTAAAAGAAACTGCTGTTTATTATGCAACTACTGGTACACTGAGCTGTAAGAATTTTAAAGACTCCTGAGACTGCTTGAAGACCTGTGCAGGCTCTATGGGACTGCTTGCAGAAAGGACAAAGGAACTGCACTTCAGAGGGACTAGAGACTGCATTAGGAACTGGTGTCAGGATAT
Source organism: Mastomys coucha (assembly GCF_008632895.1). Classification (NCBI taxonomy): domain Eukaryota; kingdom Metazoa; phylum Chordata; class Mammalia; order Rodentia; family Muridae; genus Mastomys; species Mastomys coucha. The sequence continues at coordinate 18,633,693 of NW_022196909.1, forward strand.
TAACAATAGAATGGATTGTTGGTGGTTGCATTATTTTATCCTTGGGGCTAGTGGAGAAGCATCAAATAAAATGTTATGCTTGCATACTGTGACCACACGGAGGGTAGTTGGACTCTCAAGTTAAGGTAGGCCAACAGGGAGAGGAAGGGAGGACAAGATAGATAGATGGATAGATAGATAGATAGATAGATAGATAGATAGATAGATAGATAGATAGATGGAT
>NW_022196909.1:18634000-18642508 GCF_008632895.1 Mastomys coucha
ATAGATAGATAGATAGATAGATAGATAGATAGATAGATAGATAGATAGATAGATAGATAGATAAGAGATAGATGAGAGAGGGGGTGGAGAACAAGCATACAAAGGCATCTTATTTATAACCTGCCTCTGTGAGCCACTGGAGCTGAAAATCACCATTGGCCTGTTTTATTGCCAGACTTGTGTTGTCAATAAATCCTACCCAAATGTCACCTTTGGAGTCCTCCCTGTCTTTCATAGAGAGTTGGTTACTCCTCTCTAATCCTAGGGCATTTTGTGGATAGATCTTTTATACCAATCCATGCTATATATTGTCTTCAAGTAAAATATAAGCACATTTGTTAAAAGTTAAATTGTGTACTACTGAGATACACATCCCTAAAATTGAGTCCTGAAAACAAAAAAAAAGATTGAATCCTTTATGGAACAGAGATTGCTGGTCTACTTTGAAAACTCAAAGCACTGCCTCCTTTCTGAGTCTTCTTTATCAATTTAGAAAGCCAGGTTCATGGAGATACGAGAGATTCTAATCCTATACTTCTCTCTCCAACGTATCAAGAACTGATATTGCCAACTATGTGAGAGCTTCCTTCAGAACATGGAAGATTGCCACTTCCTCCCTCCAGAGAGCTAGTGGGTACTTAGAGTGGTTCGAATAGGAAGGCCCCCATAAGCTCATAGATTTGAATGCTTGGTCACTGGGGAGTAGCACTATTAGGAGGTGTGGCCTTGTCGGGGTAGGCATGACCTTATTTGACGAAGTGTGTCACTAGGGGGAGGAGCAGGTGCTTTGGGGTTTCTGAATCTTAGGCCAGGCTCAATGTCATGATCTCTTCCTGCTGCCTGCCAATCCCACTCAGGGCTCCATCTCCAGCGCTGTGTCTGCTCGTGTGCTGCCATGCTTCCTGGCATGACCATAAGATTAAACTTCTGAACCTCTGAAGCTAGTCTTAACTAAACATCTCCTTTATAAGAGTTGCTGTGCTGTGTGTCTCTTCACAGCAATAAAAACCCCAATTAAGCCATTAGTAGAATGTCAGAATCCGAATTGAGTAGAATCTCTCCACCCAGTGAAGCAAGGATACACTTGGCACTGGCCTGCTCCCCTGAAGTGGGCATCAGCCACAGGACCAAGAGGAGGACCACAAGGTCTAGAGACCCACATGCCACCTCAGGTATAAATATGGAGCTGAGCACTTTTCCAAAAGCAACTGAACTGCCCAAAGAGAGTTTTTAACATGAGAACAGATTGGTTGGTTTTGCACTGACTCAGTCTCTTCTCTCCAGACACTTGTACTTGGCCACTGAGAGATCAATAGATCAATTTCAGTATATAACAGACAGTCGATTTGAACGTTTAAGTGTAGTACAAATGAATCTGCCTCTATATTATGCTTTCAACATGTGGATTTCTAGAACTGTGGAACTTTTAAACCTCACCTGTACATCCTGAGGGCTTAGTAGGACATCTGAGATATGGCTAGCATCTCATGTCTGTATTTGAGTGAAGTGGGTAGCTTACCACAAGAGTGGTCATTCACATTGCCTTTCTCAGTAACTGGAAATGTAACATTCCTCCTCTAAGTCTATTAGTTAACGAGTTAAGAGGTTCAGCACATTTTCGCATCTATCATGTCTGTGATGCTGAGTACAATAAAAACAATTCCATTTCTGCACTTATTCAAATGCTGGGAATTTATTTTGTGTTTATTGTCTGTGAGGTTTGTGTAACCTACCTTCAAAGACCTTATGTACTCAAAAGGAAGAGGGAATGGGTACATGAGCCACAACGATCATATAAAGTAGAAAGGGAGTATTGCCATAAGAAAAGAGATGAGGTTTAGACTGGATCAAATGCACTGGCCATTACAGAGATAAAGGGAAAGAAGGGAGAGTGGAGTTCCTGTTGCCTCCCATGCCTTCACGGATTCCTGTTAGCTCCTGTAGCATCTAGACTATTATCCCAGTAACATTGACTAGAGTTCTAGTCAATGAATACAGAAGCTCCCTTCCATATGTGGACTGAATATTCTTGTGGACAATTCTCACTATGGAGAGAGGCTAGTGGTGGAGATACAGGGTGAAGAGGTTTCGGTCTGCTCTTCTGATGAATGAGGTTATAAAGCAATTGAAAGCTCTAGTAAGGTGCCTAGACTGAGGTGCCATCTAGAGAGGTTTCTGCTGTTTCAAACACAGGATGAGGACATTTTACCTAAGAAACCTAAAAGACCTGGAACATCCAGGGTTAAGAAGTGTGTCTATTCTTAAAAGCTTTGCCTTTAGATATATTGAAAATGTTTCTTGGATAGTTATTAAATTTCTACAAACCTCAATGAGGGACTGGTAGAAACATCAAGGTTAAACACGAAGTTACAGGATTAAAAGCATACTTCGTGAGCATAAACTCAAGCCCATATGTCCAGATTCAAATGTATATAGGTGTGCTTTTTCCGAGTTCCACAGAGAGACATTCACATTAGCTCCAGGTAAAAAGCGCAGTGCCTTTCTCTCATGTATAATAACTGTGGAGCCCACTGACTCTCTTGGATTCTTTGTTGCTGTAGCTGTCCATCAACCCATGGCAGGCTCATGTCTGACTAGCAGTTGTATCCTCTAGATCAAGCTGGGGCGTTTTAAATCACTGAAGGAATATTTATTCCTGTGGCTTCCGCTGTAGCTTGCAGAGAAGGGTACAGACTAGCTGGCCTTCCCCTATATCTGATGCTCTCTAACTCATTGCTCACCGAAAATTCAAAAAGTGTGGCCCCACAATGCCTGCGGGCTAATGAAAAGGATGAGGTCTACCGTGGTTCTCATACCTGTTGCCTGCCTTTCAGGATTTGTCTCAGGTTGTCCCCTCTCTGCACCCAAGGGAGCTGACGTTAGTTCTGACATGCTCATATCGGGAAGGAAAACAATCAGGGTTGAAAGCATTCCTCGCTTTTTCTCAAAAAAAAAAAAAAAAAAAAAAATGGAAAAAGCTGTGGAATAGGCTCAGTGAGAAGGGGGAGAGCGTTTGCATCAGAAATACAGGCCTGTGGGCAGGGTCAGCACCAGTCCTGGAAATGACTCTGACAGGAGTTGATTTTAACTACCAAGCTCTCAGGTTTGAAGAGACCCTTTCTTTGTATTTCATGACAGCGCTAGTTTAATCTGCTTGCTTTTTAGTAACAAGCGGCTGAGGAAGATGAACAATCTTTGGGCAAGAAGTCATAAAAAGCTGGTATTTCTACTGCAATGGTTCATCTAGCACAGCTGTAAAAATAGCATAGCAGTTAAATGTACCCTGATGTCATTGCTAATATGTCTCAAAGTCAAAACCACAACCTATTCATTCTTTACAGGAGATAAAAACCCACAACTGTGTCTTTAGAATAAGAACCCTTATAAACCCAGCACGATGGTGGCACTAGCTCTGCTTTTACTCTGGGATAAAGAAAGCCGTGGGGTTTCTTCACTTTCATTATGCTCATTTATTATAATTTTTCCCACATGGAAAGCCTCTTTTAAAAAATCTGCTGTTAACTTTATCTTTCAATTATAATAGCAATGTTTAAAAAATTTTTTTCCCAAATGTTCCATGTTATTGGTCATTAGAGAAATGCAAATTAAAAGTTCAATAGAACATTACTGCACACCTTTCAGGGTGGTCAAATTTAAAAAATGATAACACCACATGTTGGGGCAAATAGAAGTGAGATTATTCCTGTATGTGGCGATGGGAATGTGTGGTGGTATAGCCAGCCCCTCTGGGAATCAATTTGATGGGTTCTAAATCTAAAATAGGCACTGATTTTATGACCAAGCAATAGGAGTTTTAAGCATTTATCCTAGAGGAGTGAATATTTTGGTGATACAAAGAAAACACAGGACTATTTATCATAGCTTTTGTTGTTCAGTTTTAAATGCTGAAAAACCACAAAAATTTTCCTCACTTAAACTGGTATATCTATATCATGGACTAATAATATACAACACTAAAAAAAAGCAAGCAAGCAAGCAAGAAAGACTATTAACCAGTCAAATACTGTGTGATCCTATCTTATATAGTATGTTTCTGCAGAAAATATATACAAATGGAGAACAAGCTAGTAATTCCTGGCTGATGGGGGAACGGCTAGCTAGGATCAATGTGTTCTCAGAGGAGTAGTTTTGGAGAATTCTTTCGTGGTAAGCAGACTGATCTGTGTTCTGATATAGTTGTGGTTACATAAACACGTGTATAAGATCCTTCTGTCTGTTTCTCTTTCTGTCCTCTTCTACACACTCTGTGTGTGCATGTGTGAGTGTGTGACCTACCAGGTCACTGGGGTTCTCGCCTGCATGGGACAGCAGGTATTCGGCCATACCCCCTGGGCCCCTGGCTCCTGTCAAAGTGACAGCATTCTGTGTGTGTGTGTGTGTGTGTGTAAGACACACACAAGGTAAGGTAAAATTTATAAATTCAATACTTTCTTTAGCCTAGATAATAATGTTATAACAATGTCAATATCCTGGATTTGACATTATGTTAAGACATAGAAAATGTCACCATCAGGAAAGCTGTATGTGGTGTTCAACGGATGCTATATGCTTCTGAAATTTCCTTCACATTTATAAGCATTTAAGGATATGCTTACCTTCCATTCAAGGCTCTATATATCCATTGTGACATTTAGCCATAGGCTTTGTGGACAAGTAGAAAGATGGGAATTGAGGAAGAAGTTCCCAGGGTGTTCTGAGATCTACAAGAGGGAATTGCCAGCTTCCACCTCTCACTGAAGACCCACAACACAATGAAGACCTAATGTTCTCTTTCTCATCTTCTATTCCTTTGTGAAAATCTACAGCTTGAACTCATCCTTTACATTACAACTAACGTCATCTTTGAACCTCAAAACATGTTAATGTCAGTTTAACATATTTGGCAGCTTCCCTATGCTGTCAGCCTGAAGAGGTGAACCCTTCATATGGCCTCTGAACTTTGCCTCCTCCTCCATCTGCCCCCCAAAAATGTTCTTCCCCCTTCCTTGTGTGACCACAGACACCTTGTCCTTGATACTGTCCCCTTACTGCATGGCCTAGAACATGATGCCCTTGTTGTTGGACCCCACTCCCTTCCAACTCATATTCTACTATTACATCATAGTTTCATGCTTGATTTTTAGAAGAATCTTCCCTAGTTCATTTCAGTCAGAACATTTTCACAAATGTTCCAATAGAACCATGTTAATATTCTCTAATGCAAACCTTTGATTAGAACCATATATTGATTGATAAAAGGCTATCTTTCTTGAGAATACAGTGTGTATAGATGTTTTAATACATATATATTTTAATATATATACATGCATATTATATATATTTATAATACATATGTATCAAGAAAGCAACTGTAGATTACAGAAAAGTGAGAATACCTAAGAGCGCAGGGGCTCCAAGGGAGGAATAGCCACAAATTGTATGCTCATTCAAGGGTTTGGATCATCTTTTTTTTCAAACCAGGGTTTGAAATGCAGAGGTACTCAGGAATTACTTTGAGATAACTATGTAAATGGAAGAGAAATAGTTGATCTTTGAACATTGCTCCTGTGTTTCTACATAGCGGTTGAGTTCTTATACAGAGTCATATCTATATTCTAACCTTAACGCGCGTTACTCATTCTCATAGACCTCTATGAAAATGAGCATTTTCTCTGCTTTCCAATAGCCACCTTGCCTGTCTTCCTTGAACATTGTAGCACTCGGACATCTATTCTTTGACTATACTCAACATTACTATCAGCACACCACAATTTGTCTCCCTTTTGCTGATCCATGATCTTCTGGAAGGTGAGGCTCATCCACGTCACTTTTCTTCACCTGCAGTAGCTGGCGCATTTTTCAGGGCTTAGTATTCCCCTTATTGACTACCAGGACCAATACAGATATTGTATACTCAAGTGATATTTATAGAAATAAGGGACAAATCATTATAGATCTTTGTTAGCTTCACCGATTTTCAATGACCAAGCAGAATTAAATTAGCAAGAGGCAGTGTAGCCATGGATCCTGGAGCAAATGTCTTCTGCCTTGGCCATTTTTCTTATTATTATTTAACGGGTTTATTTGTTATGGGTGGCAAAATCACTCTTTTCTTTCCAAATTTTGGTCATGTTGGTTTTCCCCTTCACAATAGAACACAAACCATGATTGCATATAACATAAATTGATCTAAAAATCTGTGGTTCAGTGGAGCAATGATAGGAATTGTTACTGTTTCCTCACAAAGAAAAACTTAAAAAGAATTGGAAAAAAACCCCATAAATCTCAAAGGACCAAAACTTGATGGTTACTTTTGAAAGCTAAACATAAAAAGAAAACAAAAAAAGAAGCATTGAATGTAGTTTCTTATTTTCCCTACATCCATTTATAAACTTTGATTCTGGTTCACCTCATGGTTCTGCCAAGAAGCTGGTATTTTACTTTTCCTGTGTGTCCAAACCTTCATAGATGCTCCAGAAGTATCTAAATTTAGGTAGGAAACTGCTGGGAATTTCTGTGCCCTCAAATGCTAGAGATTGATGCAATTTAATTAACCTCTTTAAAAATATTGATTATCCAGTGTGTGCTGGATTTCTACTAGGAACTAGACCTTCAAAGGTGAAAAAGAAATTGTGTTTGCAGTAAAAAGATCTTGAGTTCAGTGAGTTAAATAGAGATACAAGAGTTTATTCTCAGGAAAGAAACTGTGAAAATGGAACAGGAGCAAAGTATGATGGGAACATAGGAGCCAGCGGAATCCTCACAGTGGGGCTCATGGAACTGAGGTAGGAGCTAAATTAGATGTAAGGACATTGCAGCTGGTCCTCCTGCATCCATCTGTCTCATTTGCAATATGTGACAGAGATGTAATTGGGTGAGACTGACCCACTCCTCCCTTGGATGGAGTGCCATCCTACTAAATTGTTAGCAGCAAGCTAAGAAGCATTTGCCTATTTATAGTAAACTGATGAAAGAAATCTCATTCCTTATTAGTTCAAGGAGTCCACATCCAAGTCAATTTGTTCTCAATATTCCAATATTTCCTTGGCTACTTGTATGGTCCAATCGGAGTAGACTTAGAGGCTTTTGCTCATGGGTTATGGGTCCATGCTTTATTCATTTGTTTGTCTATTTATCTATTTATTTGTCTTTCACTGGTCATGAGTTAAGAAGCATAAGGATCTGATTTGTAATGGCATAGATCTACCTTATAACCACAACCAGGGCCTGCAGTAGGATAAGCCAGAAGGGTCAGAAAAGGGAGAGATAGATGCCATCATTAAGACATTTGACCGACGGTTCTGAAGACCACCCTTTCTCTAATTGCTCTATATAAGTTCTAAGATACTTCTTTACCATTAAAGACAGTTTTGTTGCACTTTCAGTTAATATATGATTTGAAAACATCCCGAATGTAGATCAATGGCTACAAGATCAAGAGAAAAATATATACCAAATAATAGAAAGGGCTTGGCCAGAGGTATTTAAAAACTGTGTTCTCTCTCTCTCTCTCTCTCTCTCTCTCTCTCTCTCTCTCTCTCTCTCTCTCTCTCTCTCTGTGTGTGTGTGTGTGTGTTCTTCCCTGACCCACTCTGTGTCTGTAAGGTGTGCTTAAAGAAGTTTTTAAATGTGGGGCACCTGCACTGGAAGACATCCTATTCATATATATTATTTGTAACTGTTAAAGACTGGACAAAGAAAAGACCTTGTTTCTAACTGAAGAAGCTAATGGAAAGCGGGACTCAGAAAGCTACTGTTTATACAGTGGTGATGTATACTGAATGCCCAATTGTCACATTTGCAGAGAATGTTGCTAATGATTTTTGTTTTTATGATTTAAAAAAAAATAGTTATTGAAAATAGATAAAAGACTTTTTTGTTTTGTTTTGTTTTCTCCAGACAGAGTTTCTCTATGTAGTCTTGGCTGTCCTGGAACTCACTCTGTAGAACAGGCTGGCCTTGAACTCAGAAATTCACCTGCCTCTGCCTCCCAAGTGCTAGGATTAAAGGCGTGCACCACCACTGCTCAGCTTCGGATAAAAGATTTTTAAAATGAAATTTGTAATAAAACACCCATTTCAAAAACCTATTTTACTTATATTCACTATGTACATGTACATTGTTAGTGTAACTAGGATGTATCTAAAGGTTTTTCCATTTTAAAGCTACAATGATCACTGTCAAAGCTAAGGCAAGTGCTTAATTCTTCTCCAGTTAGAGCTTACAACTCTCCTTCATGATTTCTTAGTTTGCTGATATTTAAAAAAAAAAATCAAAGCAAATGTAAACGGGAAATCTTATAACCACATTAGATGCATATATTTCTAAAGGCTAATTTATGTATGATTTATAAATTATTCTAACAAGCCAGAGTTTCTGTTTAAAAGATACCTAAAATGTTACAAAGAATATAGGATGTGAGCATGTTGAAATGTATTTTAACCAAAAGTAGTATATATTGAGCATGGGGCATCTTGGAAATTATTTTTCTTTTCTTTTTTTTTTTTT
>NW_022196909.1:18649755-18668330 GCF_008632895.1 Mastomys coucha
AGGATCCTGTCCCTGCTGCCCGGCGGCTCCCCTGCGACTCTTGGGGTCTGTGTCTCCTTGCTGACTGTGGAAATTATTTTTCTATAGAAGAAATGATAAGAAGGAAAAATGCGGAAACAAGAAATTCAATTTCCAGATGCAGAAGCTCTTACACCTGGATAAAAGGAGGGCCCCAAAAGAGCAAAGACTCCATATAAATAATTTTATAAAAGACAGTGCTAGAGAATGCATGCAGGAACTCTGGGTCTTCTCCATCTGGACATTAGCTTCCAATGTCAGCCCAAAAGCCACAGGATTTTAGAGGCTAATTTAAGAGGGCCTGTCTAGGTCTTCTCTACTGGTTCACTTCCATCCTCACTGGAATTCGCAAATACTGTCAGACTACAAGATGTATGTGGAAATGGGCTAGGCCCAGGGGTCAGATATTTCAGACAGTTTTAATGCTTGCTTTGCAACCAGGACAGCCTGAAGCTGATTCCCAGAATCCTTGAGCATGCTGGTCAGTCAGCATAGCCTGAGCAAGTTCAGGTCAAAATAAAAGTAGGCGGTGCCTGAGGAATGACACCTAAGGGTGGTCATCAGACCTCTACATGCAGTGTGTGGACCTGCCTGTGCTCACACACATGTATCAAGAATAAGTACAAACTGCGTGTGGACATCATCCAGGAAAAATCTTAGCTACTTTTACTTTAAGCTATCTATTATAGTTTGCACATTTGTATCATTTAAAACTTATGTAAATGTTTAATTGCTGTTGGTAGAGTATGTAGAGATCAAGGGTCATTAAGAGGTAACTAGGCTACTGGTGTTATCACTGGTGAGATCAGAGACATTATCCTGTGTGGGGGGATTGATTGACCTATCTTTTACTCAGTCCTTGTTTTCACTAATTGACACTGAATTTCTCAGCCTCTATTACAGTAATCCAATCATTCTATACTCATTAAGAATTATCCATTTCCTATTGTTCTATCATAGCAACAAAAGTACACCAAGAAACTAAATTCATATGAAAATTAGGAATGTGGCTAAATAGAAAAGGGAAACAAGGTTTAGGTTACTTCTTATCCCAGTCTGTGGTGTACATATTGACTTAGGTATTTGTGTATTTGTATATTTGTGTATTCACTTATACCATTGTAGCTCCAAGACAAACTAAAAAGGTGACTGACATCAAATCTCAGCTCATGCTCATTGGTGAATAATGTTTTGCTTTTGTCTTGGAATTTTAGGACAGCTGTGAAATCAGTAACATTTCTGCACAAAGAAAAATGAGGATGAAACAAATGCAATCAAACTGCTTCGAGTAGCAAGGAAAATGAGTATCTAGTAATTATGAAAACTAGATTAAACTAGCATTTGTGTTTGTGTATATGCATGCATGTATGCATATGTGTGAAGAGATGGGAGAGAAAGAGACATAAACAAAGTTATCTTCATACATAACATATTCTGAGAATTTCATTTTTATCCATTTATGGAAAAACCATATCCCTTCAGATTTAATAGTCAATGCATTTTAAAAAGCTAAAAGATTATTAAGCAGCTTGCTTATTTAATCAAAGTCTATTATTATTCTAAAAAAGTTAAGTTATGATGAAATCAGATTTATTTTTATACTTATTAATAATTCTCCTGCTGACACAAGATTATTTGGCAGCATTCAAATCCATGAATTATTTTTTGCATTGTAAATGATTATTTTGGTATATTTAGAACAAAGAGGAAAAAGCTGTCTAATTATACCAGATTTAGGAAAAATTAATGACAGATAAATGAAGTTTAATTTTTTAAATGATCTACCTCAAGACTCAGCTATACGACTCAGGCACATACCCAAAGGACACTTTATCCTACAACTACACTTGCTCATCTGTCTTCATTATGTCTTTATTCATAATAGCCAGAAACTGGAAGCAACCTAAATGTTCCTCAATAGAAGAATTGATAAAGAAAATGTGGTAATTTACACAATAAAGTATTATACAGCTATTTTTAAAAGTGGCATAATGAAATTTGTAGGCAAATGGATGGAACTAGAAAAAAAAATTGTCCTGAGTGAGGTAACCCAGACCCAGAAAGACAAAGATGGTATGTACTCACTTAGAAGTAGATACTAGCTGGTAAGTAAATGGCAATCAAGCTACAATCCATATACACAGAGAAGTTGGGTAGAGAGGAGGATTCTACAGGGACACATAGATCTCCTTTGGAAGGGGAAGATTCTGTAAGTGGACAGAAAGGATCAGGTGTGGGGATGGACAGATGGAGAGAGTATGGGGAGAGATGACTGAATCTGGGAGCATTTGGATGGGGGTTGTGGAAACCTAGTGGGGTGGAAACTTCCTGAAATCCATGAGGTGACCCTCCTGATAACTCCTAGTAAGGGGGGCACACAGAGTCAGAACTGGCCATTTGTAGCTAGTCAACCCTTCCAGTGGAGGGACTGTTGAGGTTTTGGCTAAGGAGGTCCCATAGAGATCCCTAAATAACCCAGGCTGATGCTAGGACAGAAGGTTGCTCTCTGAAGACTGACAGCTGGACCCCATTGCCAAAAACAACACCCATACAGCTCATTGAAAGTAAGGAGTTCGAGCTGCTACTGGCTTGGAGACTTCACCCCATGTTCTAGTTTCTTTGGTGTGGGTAGGCAGTCTGAAGGCAACTGAAAGAGAAACCTGGACACCAACATAGCCACAAAACCCATCTGCCTATAAACTGTCCTGTCTGCAAGATATACTGAGGCATTGGCAGTGCAGAACTTGTGGGAGTGACCGATGTGTGGTTTAAATTGAGGCTCACCCACCAAAGAGAGCTCATGCCCTCCACTGCCTATATATCTAGTAATGGGAGACTGGATAGACCAGAGACTTAGGTTAGAACCAAACACAACTGAAATAAAATCAATGAAATAATTTATAAAGTTATTCTGCTATACTTGTACATCTGTGCTATGTCTAGCCATCATCAGAGAGGTTTCCTCTTGGAGCAGATGGGAGCAGATGCACAGACCCACAGGCAGACATTATGGAGAGAGAGTCCCAATTGCAGTTTTCCATTGGGTTCCTTCTCTCAGAATCCAGGGAACCCCAGGAAGAGGGGGAGGAAAGACTGCAGAAATCCAGAACAATCGGTGACACCAGGAGAACTGACCCAATGTATCAATCAAGTAGGGCTTGTATGGGTTTAGTGAGTTGGAAAAGACAAAGAACCTACATGGGTCTGCACAAGGTTCTCCAAGTACACATATGGCTATTAGTTTGGTATTTTTGTGGGACTCCTAACAGTGAAAGCAAGTATATCTCTGAATCTCTGACCTATTCTTGAGGCTTTCTTCCTTCTATTGGGTTGCCTTGTCCAATCTTGATATGAGTGTTTTCTTATTGAATATAGAAAGGCCTTGACTCGTTAGATTTTGTCCTGTTTGGCTGTTGCCACTCAGACACTTGCTCTTTCATGAAGAAGTGGATCTGGAGGGAAGAGGAGGTGGGGAAGAGCTAGGAGGAGAGTGGAGGGAGGGGAAACTGTGGATGGGATGTATTGTGTGAGAGAAGAATGTATTTTCAACAACTAAAAAAGTTAAAGTCAAAAACAAAAGAAAAGGGAAAGCCATCAGGTAATATACAGAAGTCCAAGAAATTAAACTTGAAGTTGGCTCTATCTAGTTCAGAAGAACCTTCCTTACCTGGACACTGGTGAGAGTCGTGTACTGGTAAGCCTTGACAACCAGGTAATTCGCTTCCAAGTCTATGAGTCCAAGGATCATGTACTTCCACCATCTTCGTCGCAAAATTGCCAAGAGGTTTTCTTCTCCTGTACAAAGGAAAAAAAAATGGCTGAAGTTCTTGAGATATATTACATACTTAGAATCCTAAAATATTGTTGCATTATGTACCTACATACACGTTTTCACCACACACTTACCCAATATTTTAGCAGGTGAATCTATCAAAGACTTTCATGCATTACTTAGGAAATAGTCTTCATGATTGCTTTGAAGGCTCTCAATCAGTTTCTATACCAGAGTAAGACTGCATAGCTCATTGCTTACCATAGGATTTTTTTTTTTTTACAGATATGTGAGAGAATAATTTTAATTGTTTTATTAGGAAAGTGAAAAAGTATACAATAAAGGTTGCATTGCACAAAAACTCAAAAAATGATGAATTTCAAGTCTGCTAAAATACAGACCAAAAAAAAAAAATACAAGTAATTGGAAATTGTTTTGTTTGTGGTAGTAGGTCTGTAGTAAGACTCCAAGATGGTATCCAGAAGATTCTTTTGCTTGAGTATCCATGTGTAATCTAGAGATGTGTGAGTTGTGTATAGAGAGAAAGCTTTAGGGTGGAGAAGACCACCACCTGATCCTTGTCTCTGTGCTGCCAACAATTTCATCACCTTGTCTTCTATTCAGAGCACCTGAGCAGACTTTAGACATCTTCATTCTCAGTCATATCTATTCCAGGCTGAAGTAAATCTTATTCATCAAACTAGCCTGGTCATAATTACACATAGTTCTTTGGGTCCATCTCAGAAGTCTTCACAGACAATGTTGAACATTCAGAAGCTCTGAGTGAATAATGATGATATATGTGACTTATCATACATAATAAATTATTTCAAAATACAGACGTTTAAAACAAGAAATGTTTTATTATGTTATAATTTTAAGGGCTTAAGAATCTAGATGCAATTTAGCCAGGCAAACTAGGGGGAGGTCTCATCTGAAGGACTAACTTCAGGAGGAGGGGTCTTCTTAATAAGCCAACCACTTCCTTTGGCTTCAGGAAGCCTCACCACAGGGGACTTCTCAGGGTGATGTCTCAAAGCCAAAGTGGTGAGCTTTCTTCAGGAAATTGAAAGGGAGATTAGGTTTCATACAGCCTCATCCCAAAAGTGACATTTCTACCCTAGTCAATTCACTAGAAACCTAAGTCCAGCCTCCCCTAAGGAGGATGAACTTACGAAGTATGTAAATATCAGGTGCCAGGAGCATTGGAGACTGTTTTGAGGTTGCCCGCCACTGGTTTAATCTGTAACTGATGCCCAAGGGCCTATCTCCCTTTGAGACAGACTTGGAGATTTAAAGATCTCATTTTTTTTTTTTTAATGAGTGGCCTTTCCAAATTCATAGAGATTCATGAACACTAAGCTTTCAGGTTATCAAAGGCTGCAAGTGTATTATGTATATATACATATATGGCTAATTGATATTATAATAAATATTATAATATTATTATAATATACAATAATGTATTCTTATATATTATAGTTTATAATATATAATAATGTATTCTTATATATTATAATATATAATATATAATTATATTATATATAATATATATGACCAATTGACAATATAGAAGGGTACCTTGACCTTTGTTATACTTCTAACAGTTGAGGCTCTTATGCTAAAACTCTGGTTTTTTTTTTTCTTTTGCTTTCAAGACAGGGTTTCTCTGTGTAGCCCTGGGTGTCCTGGAACTCACTCTGTAGACCAGGCTGGCCTCAAACTCAGAAATCTGCCTGCCTCTGCCTCCCAAGTGCTGGGATTAAAGGCGTGTGCAACCACAGCTCAGCTAAAACTCTGTCTTAATGGGCCATATATTTTAACATGTTTTCTCATATTCATTTAATTTTTATTCTATCTATCTATCTATCTATCTATCTATCTATCTATCTATCTATCTATCTGCCTACCCCTGTTCCCAACCATCCAATATACAGTTGCTTCTCTGTAGTTCTTTCAGGGCATTGAGAGTTCTTTTTTTTCTCCTTTTTTTTATTAGATGTTTTCTTTATTTATAATATCTCCTTGCCCAGGTCCCTTCCAAAAAAAATGAATAAAATAAAATAAAATAAACCAAAAACTAAAACAAACTCCCTGTTCCCTTCCCCCTCCTCCTGATCACCCCACCCCCCACTGCTTACTCACCCTGGCATTCCCCTACACTGGGGCATAGAACCTTCACAGGACCAACGGCCTTTCCTCCCATTGATGACCAACTTGGCCATACTCTGTTATACACATGCTGCTGGAGCCATGAGCCCCCCAATATGTACTCTTTGGTTGGAGTTTTAGTCCCTGGGAGCTCTGAGGGTACTAGTTAGCTTATATTGTTGTTCATCCTAAGGGGCTGCAAACCCTTCAGCTCTTTGGGTCCTTTCTCTAGCTCCTTCATTGGGGACCCTGTGCTCAGTCCAATGGATGGCTGTGAGCCTCTACTTCTGTATTAGTCAGGTACTGTCAGAGCCTCTCAGGAAAGAGCTATATCAGGCTCCTGTCATCCAGCACTTGCTGGCATCCACAATAGTGTCTAGACTTGATGACTGAATATGGGAAGGATTCCCAGGTGGAACAGTCTCTAAATTGTCCTTCCTTCAGTCTCTACTCCCTAGTTAATCTCTCCAACTCCTTCTATGGGTATTTTGTTCCCCCTTTTAAGAAGGAACAAAGTATCCACACTTTGGTCTTTCTTCTTGAGTTTCTTATGGTTTGTGGTTTGTACTTTTTGTATTCCAATCTTCTAAGCTAATATCCATTTATCAGAGAGTGTATACCATGTGTGTTCTTTTGTGATTGGGTTACCTTACTCAGGATGGGCATACACCCAGAAGATGCTCCAACATGTAATGAGGACACATGCTCCACTATGTTCATAGCAGCCTTATTTATAATAGCCAGAAACTGGAAACAACTCAGATGTCCCTCAACAGAGGAATGGATACAGAAAATGTGGTACATCTATACAATGGAGTACTACTCAGCTATTAAAAACAATGAACTTATGAAATTCTTGGGGAAATGGATAGTCCCGGGGACTTCTTAGAAAATGGTTCTTTGCTGTATTGAGGGCTTGGGAGCAATAGCATTAATGCCTCACTCACATAACTATCTATCATACTTAACCTACTGATATAGTCAGTTAAATGTTCTGAAAGGACTGAAACAAAGAACAGAGAAAAGTGTGTAGTGCTAGCTATCTGAATATGTCAAGAAACAGCTGTGAAATGTGACTTACTCTCCTGACTTTCAATTGAGTCTATGGTCAGAGGATGTGATCCCAGGGTTGGTCCTCATATCAGCCATCTGTTCAATGCCCTTGCACATCACTTTCAGCTTCTTGTCTACACATTGTAAAAGTTCACACTTGCATCAAGATTTATTTTGTAACCAGTCACTCTCAATGGACTGATATTCAGTCATCTGTGGAGCTTAGAAAACAAGAAACAAGACAAAAAGTCCAATGCCTCAGAAATTTTAATTGGTATTTGGCAAGCCAGGGGTGGCCACTGTACTAATATTAAAATCTAGCACTTAAAGTTTATTAATAGCCATTCCTAGAGTGAAGCATATAGCTGGAGCAAGGAGATTCTTTTGACCAGAGAATGGTCTGAACATTTGGCCCCAAGTACATTCTCTCTTGTCTGAGTTTGTTTTTAAGTGTTGTTCCTTCTTCTTAGGTACTTGTCATAGTTTGAATGAGATTGTCCCCCATAGGCTCATATATTCACATGCCAGCTGGTGAGATGTGGTCTTGTGGGATGATATATGTCACTAGGGATGGGCATGGAGGCTTTAAAAGCCCATACCAGGCTCAATGTCTGTCTGTTTTACTCTCTGTGTGGCTGCCTGTGGATCAGGATATAAAGAAGTTCTTAGTTACTACTCAGCCCCATGCCTGCATACAAGCTGCCATGCTATTTGTCATGATAACAATTATGACAATAAATTAACACTCAAACTGTAAGGAATCTTCCAATTAAATACTTCCTTTGATAAGAGTTACTTTCGTCACAGTGTCTCTATCCAGCAATAGGAAAGTGAATAGGACAGAAGTTGTATCAGGGAGTAGCTTATTGCTGTGACAAGTCTGACCACATAGCTTATTGGTAGAATGTGGACTTTGGAACGTTGGACTATAAGCAGCATTAGTTGGCCATACTAGTAGGAACATGAGCAGTGGTGCAGAGGACAATATGAACTGTGGGGATCCAGATGAAGAGGTTTCAGAGAGGGAAAATATTAGTAAATGGCCAAGAGACTGTTCTTATGATATTTTGGCCAAGAATGTGGCCTCTTTCTGCTCTTGTCCTAAAAAGGTTGCCAGAGACTAAGTTAAAGAATGTTGAATTAGCGGTGTTGGCAGAAGAGATTTCAAGGCATCCTAGTATTGACTGTGCACATGACTATTAGTGATCACTCTTATGAACATCTATAATGAAAAACAAAGAAACAAAACAAAACATGGTAAAAAGAAATACAAAAATGCACAGTTTGAAAGAGAAAGGAATACGAGAAAATGTAATCTTGAAAGCAAGTCCAGTGTACAAGAAGACAAAAAGTTTAGAGAAATTGTCCCAAAGAGAGTAGACAAGACCCCATCCAGCTAGGCTTCTAACTTGTGAACAGGAATTAAAGGAAAGCTTAAGCAGCCATAGAACCATCAAAAACAGAAAGCTGATGCAAATGTAATTTAAAGAAAGGGCTAGTTCCAGTCTCATGGAGCAGCAGAAATTGGCAACTTTGGCCAGGTAGTTCTGGCTTTAGAATCAAAGATACGAAAGAAGTAGAGGGGTTATAGAGTCTTCCTCTTATGTTAAAGAAAGCCACTAAGGCCAAACATGTGGCAGGGGAGCCATTGCATGGAAGCAGAGAGAGACCATTGCCTGAAGCTGTGAAGGTAGATCCTGGGTTGATTATATTGAGACCCCCAGGATATTGTAAATGGCAGAGATATGGGATACCTGTCAAGGAAAGCTGCAGACTGGGTGTTGTACCATCCCAAGAGGGAGAAGTATGTTGCTCTCAACAAAGCTTAAAGGTCTTGGATATCCTAAGAGTGCTTTTGACATGGACACAGAAATACAGAGTGTGAAGATTGTCCTGCTGCTTTTCGGTTTTTGACTTGGTTCAATATTTCTCCACTATGCTTTCTTTCCTCCACTTTGGGATAGTAATATATAGCCCCATGCCATCGTATTTTGGAAGTATGCAATTTGTTTTTTATTTTACTGGGTTACTATTAAGAAATTGCCTTGAGTTTCAGAAGAGACATTAGGCTTTGAAACAGTCTTAGGACTGAAAGACTATTGTGACTTCTGAAGTTGTTCTAAATGAATTTTCCAATATTTTAGGCTATAAACCTGTACGGGGCTAGAATGCAGTGGTTTGAACAAGATTGTTCCCCATTGGGTCATATATTTGCATATCAGTTGATGAGAAGTCAGAGAAGTATTAGGAGGTGTGGCCTTGTTGGAGAATATATGTCACTATATAGAGAAAGGGGATTTATTAGAATGACTTACAGGCTGTGGTCAAGCTAAGACAGCAATGGTTGCCCCTGAATGGAAGGTCAAGGAATCCAGTAGTTGTTTAATCTACTAGGCTGGTTATCTCAGCTGGTCTTTAGTGGTTTCAAATGTCCACAGTAGGCTGATATGATTGCTCTCTCCCTGCCGCCTACCCCTTTGCCTGTCCTGTACATTAGGATGCAAAGCTCTCAGCTACTGCTCTAGCACCACATTGCATGCACTAATCCTCTGTTTTGGTTAAAGCCCAAATTAATAGCCACATCTGTGATGAAAATTTTCATAATTAATAATTATTTGAAGCAGAAAGATACACCTCTAACCTGGATATTTGAGATGGCAAAATAAACCTTGAATTAATTCAAGTCTTTTGAGGCAGGAAAGTCTAGCTTTAATCTGAACCACAGCTCCTACTGGCAGCACATATGAAGAACTTGAAAAAAGGAAGCACGTTCTCTCTCTCTCTTCTCTCTCTTTCTCTCTCTCTCTCTCTCTCTCTCTCTCTCTCTCTCTCCCTCTCTCCCTCTCCTTCTCTTTTTGTGCTTGCTTTCACCCTCACTATCAGGTGCTTTCCTTAGCTGGCATTACAGCTGTCTTCTTCAGGATTCCAGCATGTACTAAAGACTAGCTGAGACAACCAGCCTTGTAGACTGAACAACTACTGGATTCCTGGACCTTCCATTCATGGGCAGCCATTGCTGTCTTAGCTTGACCACAGTGTGTAAGTCATTCTAATAAATCCCCTTTCTCTATATAGTGACATATATTCTCCAACAAGGCCACACCTCCAAATCCTTCTCTGACATCTCATGAACTGACATGCAAATATGTGAGGCAATGGGGAACAATCTTGTTCAAACCACTGCATTCCAGCCCCCTACAAGTTTTTTATAGCCTAAAATATTGGGAAATGCATTTAGATCAACTGCAGAAGTCGCCATAGTCTTTCAGTCCTAAGACTGTTTCAAAAGCCCAATGTCTATTCAGAGGCAGCCATTGCTGTCTTAGCTTGACCACAGCCTGTAAGTCATTCTAATAAATCCCTTTCTCTATATAGACAGATTCATTATAGAAGTTTTATATAAATTGTTACTCTAGAGAACTCTAACTAATACACCCTCTGAAACTATAAGCAAGTCTCCAAAGCAATAGTTTCTTTTATAAGAGTTGCCTTGGTCATGGTGTCTCTTTAGAGCAACACTAAATACTGTACCTCCCGTCTCCAAATGATCCAGAACATACTTCTACCAGGAAGGCTGATACTCCTTCTGCTACTCACTGGGTTGGGACTCCCTGATATATGCTCTGTTAATAACTGTGCTCAAGCGACATACAGAACTTATCTATACTTATCTCCATTACTCATTAGGTTTTCACAATCTGAACAAATTGATGCTATCTTGGTCTTTATCTCCAGCACCCTACATTCCTTGACAAATATTCAATAATAATATATGAATAAAATTTATATTTAGTAATCTCAGGAAGGATAAATAACATAAAAATAGAGGTGGTTAAAATATATCTATTACAAACATTCTTGTCCCTTCCACTGCAATAGTTTTCTAGTTAAAAGTATGACATTGACAAAATTACTTTGGTGAGTATTTGACACATAATACACTAAATAGAGGCCATAAAAATTGTTAATGGTTTATTTAACCTCAAAGCAGCAATTCTAAAGTCACAGGTCATTATTCCTGTTATTTTACATGATGAACAATTGTCAAATTCAGAGCCTACAAGCCACATTTTAATATGCATTACTAGAAAGTAGGATTATAGTGATGTTACTTATCCCAATAACCAAAAATACACCCAAGACATTCATTATATGGGCTCAGGTGAATGATAGGTTGCCTTGCTAGTCTGCTGATAACAGTTTCAAGGAAATACAAAGTATAAATGTTTCTATAGTGTTTCATTTGATAGTTCTGCAGATATTCAACAGACTTGATAATTATCCAAGATAGACAGAGACTGCTTTATATTTAACTGATCAAAAAAAAAGTAAGCCTTATAAAACAGCTCTGGAGGATTTATCTACCTGCCTCACAATGCTGTACAATAGACCATTAAAACTTTAAAATAATGGCTATATATTCTTGGTGTCCCTGTGCTAAAGGTCCCTCCAAAGCTCATGAAACAGAGCTTTTCATGGGGATATAATACTCTTATAATTGATGAATGTGAGTTCTTTAAAATCTCCTCTGCATTTCATTCTTATTCACTGTAAAGGGTAATAAAACCTATGAGCAGTGAACTGAACCTTTGGAACCACAGTTGGGTATTTAAATGTATTCTATTTGTTATCGTTTTGTTATCTGCATGATTAAATACAAATAAAAATATTGGATACGACAGTATTACATTCTTTACCTTGATTTTTTTTTTTAAAAAATCATGTTTTGTGGTATTTGCTTCAGTTCTTTTTCTTTGAGAAAGTATTACAGATGAAATTGAAATCCACCCTCTGCCCCAGACAAACTCTGTTTCAGAGCAGCAATTGCATGGGATTTTCTTTAATATTGCTGAGATTGGAATGTTTTAAGAAGGTTCTACATATGAAACATTTAACTAGTGTCACAAGGGAAGGTAGTCTTATAAAACTACAGTCTTTCAGTTTTTGATTAGCTTAAATTTAGGAAAAACAGGAGATGGCTTGGGACTGTGTTCCTAAGCATTTTCGTTAGCCTTTTTTTCAACTCAAAATATTATCTACTCTTATGTAAAATCCTGAATACATATGAGAAGTAACCCAACTAAACCCCCAGACTTGGATTAAAATCACATACACATACACATACATATACACATATACCTCACATTTGAAAAAAAATTCTGTCTAGAAAGAGTGTCTTGTGGTTTATACCTGAAGTTGCTATCCTCATAAAAATACCCCTTATAATATGAAATCTTGCTCACTAGCTAGAATCTTTCGTGGTTGGTTTACTAGGGATGAGTTGGGGGTAAATGCTTTGGTTTGAAACTATCCAGAGCAATCATAATGAAACTCTGTATTAATATAAATCTCTCAATTTTCCTGGGGTGAGCATGCTGAGAGGAAAATGTATTTGTCCTTTTTAATGACAAGACTGTTTTCCTTTTCTTCATCCCATTTTGTGAAAAGTGCCCCTATTTGCCTTCTGGTGCTCCTCTGTAATTGGCTCTGATGTCTCTCGACATTAGGCAGATGAATCTGTCAGTTTTGCGAATTTTGTTTTGAACAAAGAGCTATGTAGCAGCTAATGACACATGATGCAAGGGGAAGAGGCCAAATCAGGCTTACCTCTGGATGTCTGCCACTTGCTTCAAAGGACAACATGACAGGAGGTACCAGCCTGAACTCTTGAGGGGCTGACCTTGAGCTCTGTCACTTGAGCATCTGTCATGGTGGACACATGGGTTAGCCCCAATGTGGGAAATTAACAGGATCAAGTGTCAGTGGGCCAGATGCCTGGCAAAGCTGTAAGCTGGCTGGATTGTTCTTCCTATGCACCCTCCGGTCTACCATCTCAGATATCCACCAAGGCCACTTCTGTTAACTGTCATTTGTTTTCTACTGAATACGATTGTCAGGTACGGTGCCAGCAGCACCGTGTGTTCTTTCTCTTGTTTGCCCGATGCTTCTGGGTTAAGAGCATGGAGTCAGAGACCTCTATGAAAACAGTGACTGCTACTTACCAGACAGTGTCACCTTGGGAAACTGTGCTCATTTATAAAAAAGAGGCAAGTAGCACTTACTTGAAAATGTTTCTATAAGGCTTACGTGGGAAGAAATGCATATAAAGTATACAGTTTCCAGTAAATACTGGGTAAGTGATGGCTTTCTTATTAACAGCCCTATGAGGAAGTTATGTTCAGATCAGAAAACTGGAGTTACAAGAAGTTTGCTTTTCCAAGGTCTGTTTTGATCTATCATCATCATCATCATCATCATCATCATCATCATCATCATCATCATTATCATTATTATAAATGTTTACTTCTCCAAGAATTGTGCTTTTTTGTCTACAAGGAAAACACAATGAAACATGTCAGAGATGCTTTCCATTATATTTTCCTGAAATTAAGTTCAGAAAAAAGGCATGTAAGCAATGCTGTAATAGTATATTCTCTCTCACCCCTCTCTACCCTCTCTTTCATGTGTATTTCCAACTGAAAATATTAAGGAAAGTATTTACAGAATTAAAATTCTCTTTCTTATATCAGCCTACTGGCAGTAAGTACCATAACACCAAGATTATCATCATACATTTTTTCATTAAAAGAAACAATGGCCTTTGAAGAAATGGCTGCGTAGAGATAGGGGTGAGGAAATGCAAAATACATGCTGAGCCTAGAATATCTTGTCACTTTGTCATACACAAGAGAAAGGGAGCATTCCAAGACTACAATGTTTTATCAAAAGGACTCAGGGGCCAACCTGGAGAAACTTTCAGCTGGTAAGGTTTGCAAAAATGCATAAAGTTTGATAAATCCATTTTTTTTTAATGAATTACAAAACCACCACGAACTACAACTATCCAAGAGATACTAACAAAGATGTCAGTTAAGGCAAGTCATGATTTTGAAAATTGGTAGACAGAATGAAAACCTCAAGTCTTTTCCCCTCTTCTTCCCATGATCCTGTGTGAGTTCCACCACTGAGTAACTAACATTTGATGAGAGATTTTATAATAATGTTTTATGGTTTATGATTCTATTCTACCTAAGAAATGAATAAAGTAGTAATCATTAGAGCATAAAAGCTTGATACCTCCCCATGAATAAGTGGAAATAAGCCCTGATGCTAGCAGTAGCAAGTAAGAAATAATAACGCATTGTGTCTCTTGTTTCTTGGCAAGAACAAAACACCACCCCCATGCTGCTATATGCATCTCTAAACCTGAACAAGTCTCTGCACTTAAGCATCACTTCAGTAGACATGGGTTAGAGGAACATGTTAAAACATATTAAGAAGATTCAATCAGCAAAATCCAGATTGCAAGGTATGTCATAACCTTTCTGTTTGGCGTTTGCTCTGTTGGTATTTAACTAAGAGCTTCTTAGAATTGCAGAATCTCATCCCTACCCAAACTGAGTGATCAAAATATGTCTTTGATCAAACCATCCAAGACTATTTAGAAGGGACTGGCCATATTAGACAAGAGTTTTTAGCAAAAGCACTGCATTAGAATAAAAGTGAATTTTTTTTTTTTTTTTTTTTGGTTTTTTTTTTTCGAGACAGGGTTTCTCTGTATAGCCCTGGCTGTCCTGGAACTCACTCTGGAGACCAGGCTGGCCTCGAACTCAGAAATCCGCCTGCCTCTGCCTCCCAAGTGCTGGGATTAAAGGCGTGCGCCACCACCGCCCAGCCAAAAGTGAAATTTTTAAGTTGAGAGAACAAAAGGAAAATACCAACCACCTGACACATATGGCCATTGCCCGCATTCCAATCTGAATAAACTAAAACATATACATTCGTGAGACAACAGAAAACTTGAACCCTCCCAGGTGATTTGGAGCATATTGATTTTTCAGCATGATCATGACATTATTGTAATGTTGTTTTTAACTTACTGTTTTATAGGAATGCACACTGAAACAGTTGTAGATGGAATGTATGTAGTCTGAAACTCTGCTCATAGGAAAAGGACTGGTGAGAGTAAGGGTAAAATTAGCTTGGCCATCAGTTGAATTATTTGCAATTGAAATGTTGCTGGTGGTGTTCAATATAGCATCCCCTCTCCTTTTCTATTGTTGTAAATTTTCATAATAAGAAAGTTACAAAATAAAAGTATGCCATTATGAAGAGAGGCTCCTGCAAATAGCAGAGTACTTGCTGGGACATCTGAGTATCAACAGTGGCTTTATCTTTATGTTTTTTAGACCTCACTCCTCCTTTCTGTGGCCTTGAATTATAGGAGGTGTTATACGAATTTTAACAGCTAGAAAATACAGAACTTTGAATTGCATCCTGTACATGCCCTTGTTTTAGTCTTGGAGGTCAAGAGGAATATTTGATAACTCTACTGGCACTGGCCTTGACAAGCTCTTAATAGCTAAGAACCTCTTGTTCATTCCCTGCCTCCGTGTGTGTGTGTGTGTGTGTGTGTGTGTGTGTGTGTGTGTGTGTAACTTGCCCTTGTATGATGGAAAATAGTGTCCTGTCTTGCACCTTGCTTTATAGGAAGTGCCTGTCTACTTCTGGGCTACAAACATTTTTGTATGGAATTCTTTGTGCAATGAGTTTCTGTAGAAAGTTACCAAGGATCCAAAATAGTTCTAGAGTATTGCCCTTTAAGTAGCTGGCCCTGCTAAGTAGAAACAGGATGCTAGAAAGATAGAAGCAGTTGAAGAAAGTGGTACCCAGCTTGGTGATAAGAGATTCAATGGTTCAAAATGCAACTGTCTATAATGAAAGAGGAAAAGATATCAAGAAGTAAGCTAGTATCCCAAGAAAAGCCTTTTGCATCCTGCAGAAAACACATAAACACATTGGGGTATAGACATCCCCGGGGGGGGGCACACAGTAGAATGATGTTACAAGATACATTACAAGCCCTGATCATACATGCAGGCACAAATGCAGCAGTTAACAATGATGTAATATTTTGACAGCAAGAACAAAAAAAGTAAGACAATTTAAACTTATTCATAATATTAAAGAACCTGTTGCCTATAAAATTGTATAGATTTTGTATACTTCTATACATCATATTCTTGTCATTTTTTTTCTCCCCAGTTTTGTCTAGTCTGTTCTTTAAATTTGGGTGCTATTAAAACTTCCAATTTCTGGGCTCCATCTCAGACATATCTGGGCTGGGATTCAAGAGTCTGGAGTACTTTTGAAAGACTCTGGAGTCTATGATGTTACTTGCTTAATTACATTTTAGCAGTATGGTTTAAACTAATAAATAATCTGGACATGTTTCTCTCTCAGACATTTTCTCTGGAGTTTGCTAATTGCTGAGAGCTACTAACAAGGTAGGTTTTAATAAAGGAATCTGTGTGACCCCTGTTCTAAGGTGATTGGAACCCCAAGTCGTATTGGGGCCTGATATGATCCAGAAAGGCATAAGGACCTTTCCTCCAATCCCCTATTCTTGGAGAAATTTCCTCACTTTGAACCATAATAAGCTTTTCTATAAATTTTCATAGTCCTTATGTATTGGCCTATTGATTTGGAATCCCTGTTTTAAATTTTAAAAATGTTTCAGTGTGTTACTCCTAGAATGAATAGTAGTAAAATTAATAAAAAAAAAAAAAAGAGGGGGGAGGTCCCTGTTTTATATCCTTTCCTCTTACACACTTTTAGAAATACATCATTTCCTGCTTACCAAATGTTTAGTGATTTGATTACAAACAAATTGTGAGATACATACCATATAGGTAAATCTCATGGAAGCTAAAACTCCATTTCTGTAAGTTTCTACTATATTTACATCAAGAAATTGTGGGACATTTTACCTCCCCCAATCTGCTCATTTATTTATTATTGTCACTATGACGTTGATTCAGCCTATATATTGCCAGTGTTTGTCTGTTGAAAGCTGATAATGAGCCATGTTAAAATTCATAGAATAAAAGACCTTCTCAAAGGTCCCCTTTTCAATATAAAGTCTTTAAATCCTAAAATAAAATATTACAAAATTAAAAACAATGTTTACTGATTGTCATTCTTAAAACCATGAGTTTTTTTCCTCAGATATGTGCCCATTGATAAGATAGAAATCTTTAGAAATTGAAAGATAAGTATCTGTAGAAATTAATAGTCCCTGATACATTACAGATGGTTGGTAAGTTAAGATATCCAGGGTCTATTAACAGCCCACATATGGTTCCTAGATTCAGGGTTAGCATGGACATTGACTGGTATGAGATGAAGTTTTGGGAACCAAAATTGTCTTGAATGTGTCGCCAGATGTTGCAGGTTATTCAGCAGCTTTTAAAATGATGTTATACACGTCCAGGATCATAGGATCAGAGGTGAGGAGGACACAACATCTGTCCTAACACCAGGAGTAAATGGGACCAGCAGGACCCAGGCACACAGGAACTCCATCAGCCCAGTAGCATGGGTTGCTTCTGGTCTATCTGGGCCAGTGCTCTGAGCAGACCTTGAGTGCAAATTTTGCAGCCAGTCCCACAATACCCAGAGGAAGCTCCACTCCTGGGCACTCTAACATGTCCAGAATCACAGGATCACAGAGACAGCTTGACTCTGAGGAGTTCTGACACAACCAGGATCACAGGAACAACAGCCCCCAGTCAGATTTAGCAAGGGTAGGTAGCACTAGAGATAGCCAGATGGCAGGGGGTAAGTGTAAGAACATAAGCTACAGAAACCAAGGTTACTTGGCATCATCAGAACCCAATTCTCCCACCATAGCAACTCCTGGACACACCATCATACTGGAAAAGCAAGATTCAGATCTAAAATCATTTCTTATGATGATGATGATATAAGACTTTAAAAAGGACATAAATAACTCTCTCAAAGAAATACAGGAGAACACGGGTAAATAGCTAGAAGCCCTTCAAGAGGGAACACAAAAATCCCTTAAAGAACTACAGGAAAACACAACCAAACAGGTGAAGGAAATGAACAAAACCATCCAGGATCTAAGACAGGAAATAGAAACAATAAAGAAATCAGAAAGAGAGACCACTCTGGAGGTAGAAAACCTAGGAAAGAGATCAGGAGTCAAAGATGCAAGCATCACCAACAATATACAAGAGATAGAAGAGAGAATCTCAGGGGCAGAAGACACCATAGAAAACATTGACACAACAGTCAAAGAAAATGCAAAAAGCAAAAAGCTCCTAACCCAAAATATGTGCGAAATCCAGGACACAATGAGAAGACCAAACCTAAGGATAATAGATAAAGAAGAGAGTGAAGACTCCCAACTTAAAGGGCCAATAAATATCTTCAACAAAATTATAGAAGAAAACTTCCCTAACCTAAAGAAAGAGATACCTATGAACATACAAGAAGCCTACATAACTCCAAATAGACTGGACCAGAAAACAAATTCCTCTTGCCACATAATAATCAAAACACCAAATGCACTAAACAAAGAGAATTTTAAAAGCAGTAAGGGAAAAAGGTTAAATAACATATAAAGGCAGACTTATCAGAATTACACCAGACTTCTCTCCAGAGACTATGAAAGCTAGAAGATCCTGGGCAGATGTCATACAAACAAAAAGAGAAAACAAATGCCAGCCCAGGCTACTATACCCAGCAAAACTCTCAATTACCATAGATGGAGAAA
>NW_022196909.1:18669026-18682781 GCF_008632895.1 Mastomys coucha
GCCTCGAACTCAGAAATCCGCCTGCCTCTGCCTCCCAAGTTCTGGGATTAAAGGCATGCGCCACCACCGCCCAGCCACACATCACTTCTTAAATGAATGTAACCTATTCTTTGTGGGCTGAGAATGAAGGCAATCACTCAAGTCAAATAGCTTTGACCATAGCATGAAGTCTGTATCTAAAACTCATGCCTACAATTTATTCCTTGGCACAGCAGAACTGTCAATTCTTAGCTTATCTAGTATGGAGGTAAAATCCTTTGGTGATGTGAGGGTAATTGAAGTATAGCCTTATTACAATGAACTCCAATATCTAAAAATTGTTCTTATTTTGTGCTTGTACCACAGTAAGAGCCAAGATTTTTAGCACTACTAAAAATAAAACAAAACAAAAACAAACAAAAAGACTTTATCTATTTATGTTCATTAAAAAAAATGCTAGTACTGATGTACTATTTTAAAATATACAGTTAATATGTTTGGAGTTATTTAAAATTTATATTGAGAAAAATGTATGTATTTCCAGTATTGCTATAGACAAGCATCTATATAAGACTGTTCAATTGATTGTTGTTTTATATCAAACAATTTTTATAATACTCATTTTTGTTAAAATAGTTTACAAATTTTTAAGAATATGATAAAACAAAAAAGAAGAAAAAATAATTAAAATGATGTTACATTTGTCCTTGTATTTCTTTGGACATAGAAAAAGATTGGGAGCTTACATGTCAGTGAAAAGAAAGCATTTTAGATTCCCAGTTAGTATTCAAGACACAAGGAAAGGAAGATTCACAGGCTAAAATTAGGATTCTTAATATGTAACCAGTAGACAGTTCACACTATTCTCCACAGTAATTCCATTGACCTTTTGTGGTCTCTTCATCCATCTTACATCTTGGGTCTAATTCAAAGACCCAACTTAAATCACACACACACACACACACACACACACTTACCTAATCCAGACTACCTTTTGAGTTGCTTTCAAAGATAGGGGAAAATATGGATGGTGCTGCAGGGTGATAGTATTCATCTATCTGAGAAATGACATCTAGATGTGACATTGATACCTCCTTAGCAGTACATTTAACCTGGCTAGATTTAGTAGTACAATGACAGTTAGAGGGTTTCACACCTCTTGTCTGTTGCACCATACTTACAAACACCTGGGATAGCTTCTATGTTCTTCTTGCTTTACTATTTTCTGTAGAGAAAATGTGACTTATCCATGGTCTGGTGTAACTGGGTCTAAATCCCCCAAAGCACTTTCTTCAGAATAAAGATTGGGCCATCTGTCCAGTCTGCGGCTCTGCCATCTGTACCATGCCATGTGCCCTTGAGTCTCTAACCTAAGCAGAGAAAAATTAGACTGCCCCTTTGATGTTTCTGTGATGTCTCAAGTATGTGGCTGGAAGTGGCAAGCCAACTGGTAGATGAATAATATATCAAGAAAGTTACATTTCCAGGAGAGGAAATTACTTAACTGACCTTGTAGCATGCTATTAGAGTTTAAATTAAGGCTTGTGGGGTTGCTGTGGCTGTATTTTTAAACCTGAGGTCAGAGAAGAAAGAAGCAGAAGGATAGAGTGTTAGCAGGGAGGGATTCAAAGGTTGCCTGTAGATGAACAACGCTCTTTTTTCAAGATTGCTTTTCTCTATAACAAAATACACATAATGTTAAAGTTGTCTTCTATGCATTAAGTGTATACTTCAGGGACATTAACTATATTTGTTTTGCACTGTGATGCAGCCATTGTCACCACTGAGCTTCAGAAATTTCCACCATTTTATTTGAAAACTTTATACCAACTGAACAAACAGGCCATTCCATGATCTTCATCCATAAGACACTAAGTGGAAGTGGAACCATCAAATCTGATTATTCTAAGTACAGAACATGAGCAGAAGCATACATTATCTGTTCTCTTGTACCTGACTGATGTTTTTCATGCTTTCCAGGTTCATTATGCTGCACACAGTGCATCAGAACTTCATTCATTTTTAAAGCTGATACTGGTTATATATTTATCCAATGATAAACACTTGGGTGTTTCCACCTTAGGGCATTATGAATAATGCTGCTTATTCAATTATCTGTTTGAAAGCCTATTTTCACTTTTTTTTTTTTAGGAGATATATATGGGAATAGAAATTGAGGATATAGAAGGTATAGAAATGGCATGGCTATAGAGGGCATAGAATGCTTGTTAGCCTTCCATAGACCCTGAGTCAATTTCCAACTCCACATTTGGCATCTTACAACTGCTTACTACTCCAAATTCAAGGAGTTACCCTGTACATACATGGTGTACACACACACACACACACACACACACACACACACACATTCATACACACCACATTTCTACAAAGCAACGGAATTGAATTTGAGGAAATAATCTTTTATAAATAGTCATGTGAAGAATTGTAGGATTTTCTTCAGTTGTTTACATTCCTTTTTGGCTTCTCTTTAGTTTGTTTTTGGCTCTTTCAAAATGGCTGGAGTACTGGTTAGCACATGAAAAGTCTACTTTAATCACTTTGGAATCTAATTCAAAGCTATAGTGTGAGAAGAACTGGAGAAACAGTGTCAGAAACCTGGACACCCACTGTTTGGGGGGGTGGCTAAACTGAAGTTCTACAGAATATCTATACATGAGTAGTGTAAACTGTAATTTATAGCTATGAGCAGTGCTGCTCTGTGTTCAGAGTTTTGGGAATCTTCAAGTAAAACTGTAAAAAATATTATAAAAATTCACCTGTAATAAATATCTTCCTGGCAGCTAATAAATACCATCAATTTTTATGATGCCAAATTTGTAAATAAATTATTGTTGAATCCTATGACAATATACTTTGGGCATTTCCTGACAATCCTAGCTTTTCAGACTTAAAGTAACTTGAAAGTTCCTTGTTAATTTTCTGCAAAGTCCAGGGGGAACAAAGAGGGAAGGAACTCACCTTCTTTGATCACATATAACTTTCCTTTGGACATAGCAATAATAAAATAGGAATTCTAAAATCTACAATGGTCTAGAATAAAAAACATGCACAGATATACCTCAAACTCTTTAAGGTTCCTGAAACATGTTCATATTCCTGGGGGCTGGGATGAAAACTGTGCTATCAAATACACTTTAACAATTGCCATCACCTGCCAAATGAATCTCACTTTTAAGTGACAACGAGAGTCCTTTTCCGGGTGGGCGGCGGAGCATGTCCTTACTTTACATTCAGGATGCGCTGTATTCATGCGGCTAAGGTAATAAAACACTGCCTCAGTCCGTGTCGCTGCTGAGTATATTTAGACATCAGTGCCTGCAATGTTACAGTCATTGAGTAGAAGATGGGAAAGTAGAAACATGACTGCTAGAGGAAAGAGATCACTGCGCTAACAGAAGTATTAGCTGTATCACAGAGCTGTTTATGCTGGCCAAAGTAACTCAAGAGAACTCACCTCTCTGAGTCTGTAATGTCTCCATTTCAGCCATTTTTTCCATTGTGGGAGAAGCTTATTACCAGGTTTCCTATTGTGACAGGAATTCACATGAAAACACTCATGACTTCTACCTTCCTGGCTCATCATTGTCTTGTGCCTGTTACCTAGCAACAAGAGCCTCTTATCTTTGCAGGCAACTTGTTCTTTATGTATAGCTTAGATCACTTCTTGGTCTTTGTTTTAATTTTGAAAAGTTTCAGAAATTCTCTTTTCTCACATGCATTTATACATTCCTCCCCCCCCTTTTAGGTATAAGAATAAAATGCACACATCTTTCAAATCCTTTGTGCCTCATCCACCTACTTCAAGGCCTCACAGTCTGGCCAAACAAAGAAGCTCCTGGATAGCAAACCATGTCCAGATAGCAAAGAGCACAGTGGTTGACAGCTTCTTCCTGGGACTTAGAGGCTTTTACCAGCTTCTATTAAGGATACCCATGACTATAGGAGAAGTTAGCCCAGGATTCATTTTCCTCCCTGATATTCGGGAGAGGATTCCTGGAGAAAGATCTCAAACCATGTGTTTTTGATGAAAAGTGCAGAAGCAGCACCTGAAGCTTATCCTGAATTTTTTTAAAGGTTTATTTGTTTGTTTAATGTATATGAGGACACTGTAGCTGTACAGATGGTTGTGAGCCATCATGTGGTTGCTGGGATTTGAAGTCAGGATGTTTGGAAGAGCAGCTGATGCTCTTACCTGCTGAGCCATCTCTCCAGCCCCCATATCATGATTTTTAAAAGACCAGAAATTTAAAAACAAAGCTTTTTTATAGAATGTAGTAAATATGTCTTTGACCCTCTATGCTTCCAATCCCCTTTCTGTTTTGGTCCCATCTCTCCCCCACCTCCCCACAGTAGTCTGGCCTTTTTGTCTCCTTGTAATTTCTTAGCTGTTTTTGGACCTGGTTTCTTCAGAGAATGAAGAACCGAGTGTTGCCAGAGCAGTCAAAGAAGCTGTGCCAACAGAGAATGAACTCAGTACAGTAAGTTCTAGACTATCCTCTGAGGGTGGCAACTGGAAAGCCATGGCCTCAGCTCCACTTTCACTTCCAGAGTTAGTGAGCTGAGTCTACTGCAGAGTCAAACCCTATACTGGTATGATGCAAGCTCATGCAGTGCCATTCAACGCTCAGGCCAGAGCCTCAGTTAGTCAACATACATCTACTAAATTCCTACTAATGATGTAGCTTTTTCAGAGAAATCCCTTAGCAATAGTACTGAAATTCCTCTGGTGTGATCGCAATTCCCACTATTTCAGTTTCTTTTACTGATGAACCCAGCTGTTATCTACAAAACCCAAAACCAAAACCAAGACATAAACAAAACAAACTATTTTAAATTCTGTTAAGAACAGAATCGGTCCTTCCACCTATCAGAGGCAGGATTCAGCCACCCTCTTCACTCTCCGTTCCTGCTGCAATCTTTTGCATGTTTTCTGCTATGTCAGTTAACAGTTGCCACTGGCATCTGTAATGGAGGCTCACCAGGAAATAATGATGAGTCTCTAGCTCCTGCTCACAAAGTTACTCACCTCACCTCTGGGCTATCCCTGAAGTGATTATAAAGGTATAGTTTCTATGAGTACTGAACTCACTGTATGCCAGTAGCAATATACACCAGGTAAAAAACTTTGCTTTGTCCTATATACTATTTTATGTAACGGCCACATTGCCCACCAAAACAAAAGACAGCCGTAAGGAGATCTTTTTTTTTTTTTTTTTAAATACCATCACAATTTTATGTGTTCAGGGAAGAGACCTACAATTAATCACTTTTAAGAATGACTAATTCCCTCTTAAATCGACAATTACACCCTAATTTGACCTTTTGTAAGTGGTGATTTTCCTGCTATATTTTCAAAGAGTGAAGCCCACCTACATGTCATTTCATAACAAGTATAATGATTTCATATCATCAACCTATTAAAACATTTTCACAATGAGACATCCTCAAACCTACAGATACTTTTCCCCACAGGAACTTTCTAATTCTAAAATTATAAGATCCTTGAGGGTAGAACAGATCACGTCATATCATTTTTGTTCCTTCTTGATGGTACCAAGTAAAGGATCATATACATAATACCAAGTGATGCGTTCACTGAGGAATCAGCAGATAAGTCAAACATCTCACAGTAAACGTTAAAGAGGACTTTTATTTTGCAAAGGTGAGAAATACAGGGCGTCTTCCACGGTGTCAATACTGCCACAACATAGAATTGGTCATTTGAATTTTTCAAAGTCATTTTAAAGAAAGAAGTAAAATCTTAGAACCTTGTGTGTGTGTGTGTGTGTGTGTGTGAGAGAGAGAGAGAGAGAGAGAGAAAGAGAGAGAGAGAGAGAGACAGGCAGACAGACAGACAGACAGACAGACAGAGACAAAGACAGAGACAGAGAGAAGGAAAGAAAGGCAGGGAATTCAAGTCTTCGCTTTCCTTTCCTTTCAATATTTTTTTTCCATTCTTATAAAGCAATGAGAAGGAATTTGTGAAGTGGCTCTCAAGCCAGTTTTATCTTATGTATAAATATACATATGTATACATCATCACATACAGTATGGTTTTGTAAGGGTTTTATAAAGTTTATAGCTTTAGAACCATGCTATATATATATATATATACATCATTTCATAACTTTAGATTTTTTGTTTTCCACTCATTGTTTGTGAGTTATGCCTGTTATATGCAAATAAACTTGGCTCATTTTAAAACATATGTAGCAAAGTGTTATACATTTTAGTTATCTATTCTTTCCATCGCCAAATTCGCAGGTTATTTTCAATTCTCCTATCATAAACAATACTACAATAAATATGTCTTGGGGCTTGTGTAAAACTTGCCAGTGTACAAACTTAATGGCTTATAGAGTATTTACATTTTTCATGTTCCTAGCTACAACCAAACAACTCCCGAAAGTGTCTACAAATTTACAGTTTACCAGCAGTAGAGAAATTCCCGTTCTTGCAAGCACAAACTAAACACATTCTGTAAAGAAGGTAGTCTATTATCCATTTTATGTTTGATGGCCAAAGCAATCACATCCAGCATCCTTAGATAAATGCTAATGCAGTGCTAATAATTGCAAGATGTCATGACTGTTGATTCTGGTTCTTTAATATTAATATTGAAGAACAGATTCTAATTAAGAGCTAAGGAAACAACTCAAGAGTTGAGAAGTGATCACTTCAACAGATCGTGAATGGACTGTTATGCATTGCTGAGATTCAAACAATGGTCAGACACATTCCAACTTGCTTTAACTTGTTGTAACAGGTTTATAATAAGTGTGATGGAATATTCTACCTCTGTGCCCTCTTCTTCAATAGTTTTTGGTTTTAACTTTTTATAGACAAAAATCCAGGTTAGACTTACTTTTAAATGAGGATGATGTTCAAATATTATGAGATTTTTAGATATAAAAATTAATTGGTATCTCTATTTCATAGAAAATTAGATACACTGTTGTCCCAAATGATTTGGAACAGGGCCGCTAAAGGACTATGCTGAGCATATGATGATTTCAACATAAAGTTTTTCACGATTGAAATCAAGAGACACCATCTTTGAAGGTTGTTATTGTAGAAGAAAATGTTTGAAGGGTGGGAAGTCGGATTTGTGGAAATTCAGAAATCCACTTAGGCCTCAGGGAACATTTATGTAGGAAAACCAGGTCATCTTTATCCTGGGATGGCAGTACACAGTCATAATCCAGCAGTCAAGATTCAGAGGCGAAAAGGTAGAGAGTTCATATTCAGTCTCTGCTACATAGTGAGACATAGTCTATCTTTAAAAAGAAGGATAAGTGCTTGGAGATATTTCGGTGGGTAAGGGTACTTGCTGCTAAGCCTGATGACCTGAGTTTTATTTTTAGAACAATATAGTCCTCTGACCTCTACTTGATCATTATGACATATGAAACACACACACAAATAAATAAATGCAATCTCGGGGGGGGGGGAGTTCGGAGATGTAGCTCTCTGCTATTCCTGGGTCCCATCTCCAGCATGGCAAAGAAAAGATAATCCTTTTAAGACACTGTTGCTAGGACAAATCAAGGCCAGTTCGTTTTGCAGTTTTCATTACTATTTTCAAGATTAAAGCTTTGGAAAGGAGGAAACATTGGCCTAACATGGATTCCATTCCTGCTCAGAGCTCCTTGAGTAAACTCATACTGAGAATCACACACAGGGAAAGAGCACATTGTCCTGAGGGAAAAGAAGGGGAGATGTATCTCAACTACAGGTGAATGGATGCTGAGTGGACAAAAGCAACCCAGAGGTTGAACTACTGATATCTGGTGTCTACCGCCTGCCAGAAATGAGCAAGGCAGGCACATGGACTGTGCACCATGGACTGACACATAATGTCAAAACCTAGGTGATGTCTAATAGACTGTGATGTCTTACCAGAAAAAACAATTGCCTCCTTTAAGTAACTAAGGTGGAGCATTATAAACAAGTAAACTCATTTCTTCTTATTTTTAAAAATTTTAAATGTGTGTGTGTGTGTGTGTGTGTATCATTTTCTGTATATGGGTGTTTTGCATGCATGTATATGCGTACCAGATAGTAGCAGTGCCCACAGAGACCAGAAGGAGGGCAACAAGATCTACTGGAACTGAAGTTAGACACTTGTTGGCTGGCCCATGCCTATGCTGGGTACTAAACCAGTGTTTTCTGTATGAGCAGCCATAGCTCTTAACTGTCGAGCCATCTCTCCAGTCCTATGAACTGATTTCTTTCCACCTAACCTCAATTATTCTTTGCCCTACCAAAGCTCTTTTTTTTTCTAGCATACTCCCAGTTTAACTACAGAAAGTCTCAGTCTCAGAACCATTTACTTGTCTCTCTTTCCTCATCAATTTTGAATCTAGCTCCTTCTATTCTTGTAGAGAAAGTCATTTACCTAATTGGTTCTGATTGGGCCAATAAATATGGCAGAAATCAATTGCTAAGCAAAGGAAAAAATGGTGGGATTTCTGGGTCGCAGGAGGAGAAAGCAGGGAAGAGATAGACCTGCGGAATTCTGATATAGAATAGCTGATGAGTTTAAGGAGATAGATTCTGTGTCCAGCAATTGTGTTATCTGACCAATTTTAAAATATTAAGGCTGTCTGGTGTTTTCCATTTGTGGCGAATCAGGTGCGTAGGAGAAAAGGCACAGCCTTCAGACTTTGGCGGAGCTAGCCATGGGATGGTTGGCCTGCAGAGAGGGAGCACAGTTCTCTTGGTGTTCACCGGAAAAGCGTCAGAGATGATGATTTGGCGGAGCTGAGTGAGACGAGGGCGGCTTTGCAAAGCTAGCTGTGAGGGCTGTGTGAGACAGCCATTGGCAACAGCTGATCTCGGAGCATAGCATGGGCCGTGGCACTGGGCAAGGAGTACGCATGGTTTTTAAAAGTACACGCAATGTATGCTTTCACTTCTAATCACACACATCTCAGCCCTACTATGTAAAATCTAGTAACATTTGCCACTGGTTCCACCTGTACTCTTTATTTATGTGTTAGACTTCTAGTGGATTTCCCTGTGTCCAATTCTAAACCATTTGGTTCCAATGCATATATATACTTGAATTAAATTACTTGTTCTTCAAACACTTGTCTAAAAAGTCTAAAAGGGGGAAAGGATTATTACTTGGTTCTCATCACCCATCTATGCATGTAAATCCTTTTCTCGTCTTTCAATTTACAGAAAGCATCACATAGGAAGAAAACTTACTTTCCCTTCTCAAAGGAGAAACAAGGGAATGTATCCGTTACTAGGTTAAAGTTTTCTTAAGGCTCAAAGTCTCACTGATGAAATTACTATTACTAGTGTTAAACTTGAATACATATTTAGATCTAAGGTTTTTTTAAACAAACAAACAAACAAACAAACAAACAAACAAACAAAAAAACCCTGAGGAGTAAGCCGTTCTTTCTTTCATCTAGGGAACGCAAAGTTCCAGCCTGTGAGTAATGGGTCAGTCCACCCTAGATACACTAACAAACTCAGTGAAGGCGACAAAGACAAGGAGCCCTGAACCAAAGTTCCCACTTGAGGAAGGGGGTACATTCTGGAACAGGAAGTGAGGCTTTGTGAGTAGGGCAACCTTGTCTGCGGCAGTTTTGTTGCAGCTAGCTTCTCTGTGCCTTCTGTCTTACATTTCCTATGGCTTCAGATCAGCATTTTCCTGATCCGTTTTGCTCTGGGGCTACATGTGAGAGGACGACTGGGGACAATTCCTCTGGTCTAAGCCTCTGGAGCATTCCACCTCCCAGAACTGGATTGGTGGATTTCTAGGTCGATAAACAAGAGCATGTAGCATGGCCTCTTGATCTCTTTTGGCAGGACACTGCAGATAGAATGGAGTCCCTTGTATGGGTCTCTGTTCTCCTATGCCTTGCAACTTCTCCTAACATAGCTGAAGGTTCAGAGACCTGGGAAGGGATATTCCACCTGCTTCCTTTTGAAGCTGGTAGCCTCCCGTTAGCCGTGGATGGCTTCCTTGAGAGCCATAGAGCCTATAATAAGAAATGAAAAAGATTCCTGACAAAATGTAGGTCTCTGTTGGAATTAAGGTGTATAGATATTTGTTGAATAACAACAGCACTGTACCCTTACAATTTACTCCAGGCAGTCCTATTTTTATAAACTGTTGATGCCAATGTATTAAAATTGTTATGAGAAATTACAGTTAATACTCTTAACTGGGAATATGTCAATTAAATTCTCAAGCCCCCTTTCTCTTCAGCTTTACAAAGTTCTTCTAAGATCAAATACGGAATTACAATATAGTGATGACCTGTTAATATCACTCAAGCACCTGGCACTGCAGAAAACTACATGAAACTAATTAATGTGGTAGTGGGCATGACATATGTTCAGTGTGTTTGACATAACATGAAGAATAGGCCTACATGATTTTAGTTGTCATCTTTTAAGAATTGCCATTCCATAACGACTTATGTCTGCCACCTGTTTCTTTCAGGATCATATTTGTCTCCTTAGTTAAAAAAAAAAATCATTAAGTGCCTACCTAGTATGTTGTTTATTCATGGTTTATATTATATGTTATAATCAGTTGGTGAATTGATGGGTATATTATGATTACTCTAAAAGTGAGTTAATTTTAGATATTCTGCACAAAGATTTATGGTCGTAGAAGGAATATAAGATATGGATCTATATAAAATTGAACTACGAGGCACAACAGAAGATCAGAAGAACGGGTTTACTCCTGACTAGGGTGGTATATTTGTTCCCATGGATTGTCACAACCAAGTATAATGAACTCTGCGTCTTTAACAAGATTAGTATTTTTTTCACTATTATGGAGGTTAAAAGGCCAGGGTACAAGTTCTATAAAATCATTTTCCCTCCTTGGAACCTCTTGTCTTATTGTCTTGTAAATGGTAATTTTGTTCCCGTATCTTCTGCACGGTATTTTGTTCTGTGTCTTAATTGTGTCTGAATCTCTCGTTCTAAGGAAACAAATCATACTGGATTAGATCCCACACATAGATCTCATTTCATTTTAACTACCATTTTAAAGGCCTTATCATCAAAATCCTGAGATACTTAGGAATTTTGAGAGAGATATAATTCACCCCATAAAAACCTATTAAGGAGGAACTTGTGTGGGACAGCTCTTAGGCTAGGCTCCATTCCAATTCAGACACAGCAGTGGTTCTTAACCTTCCCAGTGCTGAGACTCTTTAATAAGCCCCGCATGTTGTGGTGAGCCTCAACCATAAAATTAGTTTCATTGTTACTTCATAACGGTAATTTGGGTAGTTATGAGTCATAAGGTAAATTTCATGTTTTCTGATGATGGCCTTAGGTGACCCCTGTGAAAAGGTCATTTGGGGTGTCATGACTCACAGGTCAAGAACTGCAAATGCACAGAAAAAAACAACATCTAACTTCACCCTGTCCAAAGTGGCTGGTGTGGGTTGAACATATAATCTAACATGAACATAATCTAGCATTCAGAGTGGACTATACAAAGATGTGCTTTGCCACTAATGTTTAAATTTTGGAGAAGGAAGGTTGAGTCTGGGGTATATTTCTTGAAGTATAAGAGGAAAAAAAACTTCTTTAAGAATGGATTTTGCCTAGTAGGGAGGCAGAATAAAGAGATGAGAACATCAGGCAGAAACGTCCTAAGGCATGATTTGAGCCAGCAAACCACACAGGCCACTCTTCACTTTTCAATCTTCTCTTGAATTTCATCGTTGTTTTGTTGGTTTACTTTGTTTTCATTAAAGAAAATTAGAATTAGATTTTGTCACTTGTCATTACACAGTGCCAATTGGCACATAGACCACACAAATCTTCCATACATTAGGTGATGGTGGTGGTGGTGGTGGTGGTAGTAGTAGTAGTAGTAGTAGTAGTAGTAGTAGTAGTTTTGGGAATTATAAAAAATGAATCTACCCCACAACTCTGCCAAGCCACGTTTTTGAGCCTGTAGAGTTCGGCCTCAAAAGCTGTGGTGGGTTTTTGTTATTTTTTTCCCAGCATGATACACCTCACTTGCATACAACTCTTCACACACTCCCACAATCATTCATCTAAATAGCACCTATTGACACAGGAACTCCGCCAGCCCAGTGACTTGGGTTCCTTCCTGTCTGCCTGGGCTGGGGTCCAGAGTAGACCTTGGGCACATGCTTCACAACCAGTCCCACAACACCCAGAGGAAGCTCCACTCCCAGGCGCTCTAACACACCCAGGATTAGAGGTAAGCAGGAACCAACATCTGTCCCATCACTGGGAGTAACTGGGACCAGCGGGACCAGGTACAGAGGAACTCCTCCAGTCCAGTGAATTGGGTTCCTTCTGGTCTGTCTGGGTTAGTGTTCTGAGCAGACCTTGGGCACAAGCTCTGCAGCCAGTCCCACAACACACAGAGAAAGCCACACTTCCAGGTGATCTAACAAGCCCAGGATCCCAGGATCCCAGAATCACAGGATCACAGAGACAGCTTTACTCTGAGGAGTTCTGACACAACCAGGATCACAGGAAGGACAGGTTCCAGTCAGATTTAGCAAGGGCAGGTAGCACTAGAGTTAACCAGATGGCAGGGGATTGGGTGGGGCAAGCGTAAGAAAATAAACAACACAAACCAAGGTCACTTGCCATCATCAGAACCCAATTCTCCCACCATAGCAAGTCCTGGACACTCCATCACACCGGAAATGCAAGATTCAGATCTAAAATCACTTATCATGATGATGATACAGGACCTTAGAAAGACATAAATAGCACCCTCAAAGAAATACAGGAGAACACTTATAAAGAGCTAGAAACTCTTAAAGAGGAAACACAAAAATCCTTTAAAGAACTATAGGAAAACACAATCAAACAGGTGAAGGAGATGAGCAAAATCATCCAGAATCTAAAAATAGAAATAGAAACAATAAAGAAATCAGAAAGAGAGACAACCCTGGAGATACAAAACCTAGGAAAGAAATCAGGAGTCATAGATGCAAGCATCACCAACAGAATGCAAGAGATAGAAGAGAGAATCTCAGCGGCAGAAGACACCTTAGAAAACATTGACACAACAGTCAAAGAAAATGCAAAAAGCAAAAAACTCCTAACCCAAAACATCCAGGAAATTCAGGACGCACTGAGAAGGCCAAACCTAAGGATAATAGGTATAGAAGAGAGTGAAGACTCCCAATGTAATGGGCCAGTAAATATCTTCAACAAAATTATAGAAGAAAACTTCCCTAACCTTAAGAAAGAGATGCCCATGAACATACAAGAAGCCTACAGAATGTACTGTCCCCGCTGAGCTCAACGGGATTCCTCAATTGGACTCCTGAGGCAGCAGGCCGGCTCGGCCCATCAGGTGTTTAGGACCGGAGACAGCTCTAAGGAACAAAGACAGAACTGGTAGCCCAGAATTCATAAGGAACCGAACCTTTAATCCGCTTTCCTGCCTGGAGCCCTCGCTGCAGGGGCTTGTTTACAGACTGAGATGTTTTTTCCCTGTTCTTACTTCTATGCTAAAAGACTTAAGATTGTTTTGACTTAGGTATAAATATCCCGATTCACTAAGTAAAGATCACGCCTTAATAAGCATCTACTTGGTGTCGTTCCTTGTCTCTCCTAACCCGCTTATTTTCACAGAATCTCGACTTCCCCAGTTCGTGAATCACCCACATTAAGAAGTGAAACTGCGGGCCAGTTTCCTTCAACAGAACTCCAAATAGACTGGACCAGAAAAGAAATTCCTCTCGTCACATAATAATCAAAACACCAAAT
>NW_022196909.1:18684113-18685884 GCF_008632895.1 Mastomys coucha
TTTAAAGAATATGACAAAAAATACCCTATCAATATGTACTACGTTTGTGAATATGTACATCCAAAAAAATCAATAAAAATAAAAATAAATAAAATAAAAAATAAATAGCACCTATTACCTGGTAAGTAAAGCATGACTCTTAAGGCCTTAATATCCAATCAGATTTATATAATAATAAAACCACAATTTACAAGGTGCCAATATAATAATTTTAGAACCAGATAATAAAGACAATATTCTAACCCAATTAATGTATTTTGTAAGAACCTGCTTGGTTGTATAACCTGTGGGGTCTGGTTAATCCTCATCGTCTGTCTCCATGATGAATTCTCCTCTGGCTCCTGACCCTCCTTCGTCTCCTTCCTGACGTTTTTTCATCCTCTAACTCTAGCGCCCCCTCTCTATTCCTGTCCAGTCACAGGCCTGTCATTGTCCTAATGTGATTGGACAGTGAAAATGCTACAGCACTGCAGTAGTAGTAGTAGTAGTAGTAGTATTAGTAATGTATCTGTAGACTAGTTAGAAAACAGGAGGCATGTGTGCCTCCATGCCCCCTGAAAGCAGCAGGTCTGATCTTGGATGCCACACAAGGTTGGGTCTGCATAGTACTTGAACTGAAGAAAGTAGGAGACATGGTGCAAGGTGTGGCAGTATACACCTATAATCCCAGTACATGGGAGGCAGATGCAGATAAAGAATCCAAGGTGAGTTTGAGCTATATCATTAAAAAAAATGAGTGACATGAAGCATTTGAATATATCAGGAATACAGTTCTTCCCATGTAGTTAAAGAAGTTAATTGCTTCATAGGCTTTCTTTGGGTTTACAGAAAACAGCATAGGATATCTGATGACATTTGTAAGACTTCCCCCCCTAGTCTCCAATTCTACACAGTAACCAACACAAAGCAAGGTAGTTGCTTTGAAGTTGAATGTTCAGAAAAACAATGTCTGAAAATACCGAACAATTTCTGGGGGGTCAAGGTGAGGTGGGATGTTATGGTCAGTGAAACAAGAGGAGAGTTAGAGCTGGGGACAGAGACCATACTTCCCACAAAGCCTTCCTATACATTGTCTTGTTGAGGTTCTTCCTTTTCCTATAAAACCCCCTCATACCCCCCCCCAGTTCCCCACAATATAACGTTAAGGTTGACAGCCCCTCTTCTATAGATGATGATCCTTGAATAAGCCTGAATCATTCGTACCAACCCTCGCCTCCCTAATGTTGCCTTTTGAGTGCTTAGCAGCCCCAGACATTATTCTCCTAATAGTTAGCTCTAAATTTAATTATAAGGAGCGATAATCACCCAGAGAAGCAAAGACTAAACTGCCAACTTTTCCCATCCCTTCAAGCTCCTCCAGGCAGAAGAGCTCTCGCAGATGGGCATTCATTTGCATAATTAGGCACCCTTTGTTCTTCTGGCTTCAGCTAAGCATCTTAGGGCACCACTGTCACCTTCCCTGCAGACCACTCAGACAATCTGTGAAGATTTTTTTCCATTGAAAAAGCAACAATGTATATCAAAGCTTGGGAAAGGTACAATTAGAAATGTGTTCTGTTGCTTTCAGTCATGTAGATGTTCCTGGAAGGCGGAAGAGAGGGGAAGATTGAAAAGTAAACATTAGATATGTAAGATGTTAAGTATTTGTGAGAAGGTGAATAGGACTTTATTAGACTGCCACCATGCTGGCCGCCTTACCCGTCCAGCGGAAATAAGGAGGCAAACACTAAGCCCTTCTCCATGCAGTTTAATCAGGAACCTTCATTTTTAC
>NW_022196909.1:18686388-18697368 GCF_008632895.1 Mastomys coucha
GCTCCCCACACCACCACCTTCAGACACACAGACACCTCAGAAAGACTACTTAAAGGGACTGTGCCATTCTAGTGGGCAGGAGCCAGCATTCTAAAATTACGACCAAAAACTTCTGAAATATTATGGTTTCAAAAAGTGGGAAAAGTGTCAGACCTCGTCATTGAACAATTTCACTTCATCTTTTAAAACATTTGGCTTTGGAAGAGAGAGTTTACTTAGTTTTGAGGTAGGATTTTGCTATATAGCTTAGGCTGGTTTTGAACTCAGTATCCTCCTACACTGGTCTTCTGAATGCTGGGATTCAGGCATGGATCCCCACAGGCAGAAACAGTTACTTT
This sequence comes from Mastomys coucha, assembly GCF_008632895.1. Taxonomy (NCBI): domain Eukaryota; kingdom Metazoa; phylum Chordata; class Mammalia; order Rodentia; family Muridae; genus Mastomys; species Mastomys coucha. The sequence goes on from NW_022196909.1 coordinate 18,686,727, forward strand.
TAAAAATATCTTGAGAAAGCCTCCATAAACCAATGCAAAAATGCCTGTGGTGAAATATTAAGCTTACGAAAAGCAGGTGTGAAAACTGTAAATTCAGCATGACTTTAATTATGTAAAATAAATGAATACATACTCAAGAAGAGAAGGATTCAAAAAATGACATCAAAATACTATCAGAGGTGTTTGTGGTTTGATGAGAACACAAGAGATAGCTTTACATTTAATTGTATGCATTTTCTAATTTTCCTAATAAGCGTGAATTGCCTTCATAATTAAATGAGACATTTTGTTACTTGTAAAAATCTTTGTGCTCCAAGCCCCCCCAAAAAATCCAAAAACCAAAATGCAAAAAAAAGGGGGTTACTTTAAAATAAAACTTCCCTCACAAAAAGTTTGAACTCTTCATGTTTTAAAACATTTATAAAGAAACCAGAGAATGACTGATTTCAAAATACCAAGAGGAGAGGAGAGGAGAGGATGAGAGAATAGCAATTGTTTCCTTTCATGTTTCTAGCTTGTTCTTCTAATGCATACATGGCCCCCCTACTTAGGGGCCATATGTGCCCCAACTCAGGAAGAATCATCACCCCAATCTTTGAAGGGAAAGCTTTGCCTTATTTTACAAATTGGATTATATTACACTATATTTTACCATATTATTATATTATGCCACATTGTGTATTAATTTAAACCTTATCTAAATGATATATAATATAATTAGTGTGGCTGAAGCTGATCTTGAACTTATAACCCTTCAGCCTCAGTGTTCCAAGTTCTGGGACAAGAGGTGAATGCCTAGCTCTGTTCTCTGTCTTTGCTTCTTTCTTTCTTTGATTCTTTCCTTCTTCCCTCTTTTTTCTCCTCCTCCTCCTCCTCCTCCTCCTCCTCCTCCTCCTCCTCCTCCTCCTCCTTCTTCTTCTTCTCCTTCTCTCCATCCTTTCCTTCCTTCCTTCCTTCCTTCCTTCCTTCCTTCCTTCCTTCCTTTCTTCCTTCCTTCCTTCTGACACAAAGTCTCATGTACCCCAGGTTTTCCTAAAATCATTATATAGTTAAGGATAATTTTGAACCTCCAATCCTCTTTCATCCACCTTTCTGAGTACCGGCATATATGTGAACACATTTGAGTGAGTATACTTCTGTGTGTGTGTGTGTGTGTGTGTGTGTGTGTGTGTGTGTGTGTGTGTGTACAAAGAACAATGTTGATTGCCTTACTTTATTGCTATCGAATTATTGTGAGAAAGACTCTCTCACTGAACCTGGAGCCCACCAATCAGCTAAACTGGCTGGCCAGCAAAATACAGAAAACAGAGAAAACACAGTTCAGAAAGATACTGTTCTCTTGTCTCTATTTCCCAGTGCTGAGATTACAGGAATGCACTGGTATGCCTAACTTTTTACATGAGTGCTGGGGACGCAAACTCAAGTTTTATGTTGGTACAGTAAACACCTTACCCACTGAGCATCTCCCCAGCTACAAATTAAAAATCTAAACATTAACAGTATTGTTCCTAAACAGTGAGAATATGGTTTAGCATTTATCATCATCAGAAGAAATATCAGAGCTTTGAAAAAATAGGCTCATTTTTAGGAGATGGCATACAACAGTTTTCCTAAGGGTAGTACTAATATATTCTCTCACTACAAGAGCAGCAATATCCAAGGGTCCTGTTGTTTAGCTAGACCACACTGCTTAGGAAAACTCCTCTACTTTTGTTTAATTGTGAGAATTCCTGTAACTAGGGCCATTTTTTTTTCAGAACTAAAGCTATGTGTTCTCTGGGTTCTTGGATTGTCTGCCCTGTTGATGTCGACTAATAGAAATGGAAAGAGGACTGTCCAGGAAAGAGGACTAATCCATCACACAGCATTCTTTAACTGGTTACTCACTGATTACCCCAGCAATGAATGGCCATGAACCAGAAAAGAAAACTTTTCAATCTCCCTACCACCATCTTCCTATGACACCTCTAAAATGAGAGTCCCACATGGACCTGAGCTTTCCTCAGAGAGCTTGCCATGCTGTTGCCTACCTGGCTATGGTGCCAACCATGTTTTTAATAATATATATCAAAGGCCAGTCTGTCTCCATGTCCCCTTGAACCACAAACATGAAACCGTTCCACTGGCACCCACATCTTCACACTTGGTATATAATTCCCGGCCCCCACCTCTCACTAATTTTCTCCCCCTCTCATTTTCTCTGTTGATTTTGTTTTATTTTGAAAGCATCTATGTAGTCACATCTGGCTTAAACCTGGCAAATTTATTCCAGTCTCAATTTCTGAAGATCTGACAATACAAGCATATGCTACTACATCTGGCAACACAAATTTTATGTCATTTAAATGTCAACCATTCTATCAAAAATCTAGTTCTTTTATGTGTGAAACTGTCCATGGATGCATATATGCATGAATAAATATATGTGCAGCTCATTTATTAAGAGGAGGTTTGTTACAAGTGGGTCATGTGAAGTAAAGACTACTGTAATACTGGGCAGCATTCCCAAGCCTTGGCTACCAGCTTTCTTTGATCTAGGCTTCTATTGCTTTGCTTCATAGACTATGAGAGTAAGCAGTCTCATCAGACTTGTATTTCTGCATCAAAGTTTATGCAAAACTTCCTGCTATATCTAGGAAACTGAGTAGTAACTGGCATGGATGGCATTTAGAGTCACCTCTAGCATGGATCATGCTGTGTGAGGTTCTCCTCCTGGGGGACTGATGCTAGTACATGAGAAAGAGAGAGAAGGAGAGGGATAGAGACAGACAGACACACACACACACACAGAGAGACACACAGAATGACAGAGAGAAAACATAAACATGTTCCATTGTGTGTTTCAATTTCAGCTCTGGAATGACACATATCGAAGTAATGAGATACTATCTCTAGGAATGGTAAGTGGGTTTTAAATACTCTACACTTGAACATGCTTCCTCATTTTTCTAAAACATAGTTACTAAGAAAATTATTGATAAGCAATAATATTATATTGTACTAAAGGGTTTTCTTATTTTCAAAACACAACTCTTGTGAGTAGAAGTTACGTGCGGAGAGCTTACATCCCTCTCTGTTGTCCTGTCACGAATAACAAGGCCTCTTTTCAGTCATCAGTGTTTTATCTTAAAAGAAAAAAAGTTTATGGTCAACTTATAAGCTTACAAGTTCTGAACAAAATCACAGCTCGGTGTATTAAGTAAAGCGTTATAACAAAAAGAAACTAGAGTATTTTTGAACACTGTCATATTACTTCAGTTCAAAAGTCTCCATTTTTCTAATCTAGCATATTCTAAATAGAAAAATTGCATGTCTTTACAGATCATATGACTGATATCTAAGATGAACTATAGGAAAAAATTAATCAGTTACTGTATTTCCTGCAGGATGAATGCCTGTTAGGCCACTGAATATCCCAGAGGAAATCACTCTAGAGAGAGAGTGTCTAGAGTGTAAGAACTGTTCATAACAGAGAAACTTTTCTTCCCTCTGTAAAATTTCCATTGCTATAAACAACAGGTTTCTGGGCACCATTTTGTAGCATTTTTCTGTGTGGGCAAGTTTCTTAGTGGAATGCTTTCACAAAGCCACTGTCAGCCAAGCCTGGCTCTCTCAGAGCTGAAACAGCTGTTTCAGAGAGTCTTTCAAATGTAAATTATGATTTTTTTTCCTATGTACTTTCATCTGAAAACAGAAACTTAAAGTCTTAAAAAGTCAACCCTGAATTGTTACATGGGCAATTGGAAGGGCTGAGTATGGCTTGACCGAAGGCCCCTCTATTCAAGCCCAAGCCCCCAGAAAGGAGAAGATAAGTTACAAGTTCAGAGTTGTACGTTTCCTAAATCTTCTTTACCTCTGTGAATGTTATTTTGGAGTTAGTTTGGATTTTGGTATAGCTTATCTGTTCCTTGTACTTTTTAAGTCTAGTGAAAATTTGGCACAAAAAAAGCTCATAGCAGGTTTCTGTAGTTCTGTTTGGTTTTTGTAAGAGAACAATTTTATCATGAGAGGTTTCTCGTAACATACAGTTTCCATAAACTGGAAGCTCTGAGATATGACTGAAGTCATATGGAGATAAGAGGGAAGGGAGGATAGAAAGAAGAATAGACGGAAGAGAAGCATGAGAGAGAGAAGAAGGAAGAAGAAGGGAAGGAGAGCAAAGCCAGAAAGAGTAGAGAAGAAGGGGTGGTTAGCTAACTCAGTTAGTAGGCAAAGTAAAGTAGGATTATAGCAAAGGCAAAGTATGAGTACATACTCAACACTTTCCCGTCTTGCATATGTGTAAGGAATACAACATGACATTTTTCTGTGCTTGGCATAAAGCTTGGGGCCTTAGGGAGTGGTGGAGAGATGGAACTCTAACCAAATTCTCTGACACTGATCTACAGGAACCCTGATCCTCGACATTATGATTTGGTATATAGTGAGTGAATCCATGTTAATAATCATGTAAATTAACATATACATCATTTCACAATCACTTTTTTCTTTTAGATATAGTAAGCACATGTAAAACCCAAGTTACTTAACAAATCTCTAATGTATATTATTTTAAAAGCTATATTTCTCATACATCACCTCTGAAGACTTGCTCATCCTAGTAGAGGACCGCCAACGAGCTAGCTTCACTTTGTCATTTTCTCTGGCTTGTTAAGTTCTGAATTACTTTTAACTTTTACAAATCTTTTTGAGGATTTCATACTTGAATACTGTATTTATATCATTTACACCCCTGCTTCTTCACTTTCCACGCCTCCTTAATTTTTCTAACTCCATCAAGTTCATGACATTTTCTTTCATTATTATTACATATACATAGCTAAATATAGCCTGGTGAGTCTCTTTAGTGTTTCTCATATATATATACATGTGTGTGTGTGTGCGCGTGCACGCATCTGTGTGTCTGTGTCTCTGTGTATTTAGGGATGACCAATTGGGATTGGAAAATCTATCAGGAAACTCATTCCTAGGGAAGACTGAGTCTGCCTCTCCATAGCCATGATTGCCTGTAGCTTTTCATTTAGGGTTAGGTGTTGTTAGATTTTCCACACTTCCAGATTTTCCAACCACAGTGACATGTTAACCAATGTCATTGTAGAGGTCTTGTTTAAGCAGCCATATTTTAAAATTTCATGGCTGCAATCACCCAGTCACATATAGAAGACATAGTCTCTCAGCAGAAGTCCTGGTCCTCTTCCTTGTACACTCTTCCCATTCCCTCTTTTGTGATGTTCCCTGACTCTTAGGTGTAGGAGTTGCATTGTGTGTATCCACTGGGGTTGGGCAACCTTTGTCACTTCTCTGAATTTTAGTTAGCTGCAAATTTCTGTAACAATCTCTGTCTGCTACAAATAGAAAGTTCTTTGATAAAGGGTAAGAGAGACACTTATCGGTGGGTATAAGGATAAGTACTGTCTATAGTTAGGTATTAATACTGACTTAGGCAAGTGGCAGGAGTGGGTTCTCTTACAGAATCCATGATTTCACCAGATATGATTAATTGGCCAATTTTATAGTACCTGGCATGAATTCCCTCCTGTTGAGTTGGCCTTAAGTCCAATTAGTTACCATCGAGACACAAAAACCACTATTGCACCTTTGGATTATCTTGCTGCAGTGGTCATTATTATTCATAGTGCCATAGCTTGGTAGGATCAATTTTCTCCCTTGGCAGTTTGTATAGTACTTTCTAGTACTATGAAACAGACCCCAGGGAGGAAGCTTCCAGATCAGATCCAGTTTCAATTCCTCCAAGTTCTGTGTCCAGAATGTGTGGCATGTGTGGTGCCTTTAGCAATAGGAAGAAGCTCTCTAAGGCCCCTAGAATCAACAGCAATAGCCTATATTGTTTTAGGAGTCTCTTCCACTCCCTTGATAACTCAAAGGGAGGTTCTTCACATCTGGGACTAAGGGTTTTTGTGAATTTATAGCTCTTAAAAACAGTAATATCATCCCAGGTGGCACACCTTCATTTAATGTGTATGTTTACACATACTTATATATCTTATACACATTTTAAGTAAGCATCCCCTATAGCTTTTTTCAAACATCAGTTGTGTTGTTTATCCCTCTTCTCTTCCTCTTCCTCTATAATACCATCCCTCCCCTGTCTCAGCTAAGTTCTGCCACCCTACTTTTTCCATTTCCCACTTCTTAGCACCTTTTCCCTGATGGCTTCCGTTCTAGAGTTCCATCTCTCCACCATTCACACCATGACCCTGTGTGTGAACTAAAGTTTCTTGAAAAGCCTAATCCATGTTGTAGATCTGCAGTTTGGCTTGTTAGAGTTTCTATGATTATAGAGAACTGGAATGATGGACAATAGACTTAGAGTTGAAACTATCTTATGTTCTCTTTAGTACCCTTAAAAGTCATTTATCACCCAGCTCTGGTTCTGATCTAACATCCTTTTGACTATCAAGAAAATCGTTTGGCGTGTATTAACTTAGTTGGCCACTGGTTTCTATCACTAGTTTTTAAAACATCATCTGATGGCATCTAAACCTGTAGCAGCAATTTCCTTACTTTGTCATAACCCAACTATTTGGTTCTCCACAAATATATTTGATAAATGCATTGATTCATGATTGTCTTCTATTTTGTGGCTAAAGGAAGGTTATGTAATCATTTCCCCAGTGGAACACATTATTTAAGGAAGAGACAAATCCGTGTTTCCAGTCACTAATGAATAGTTTAGGACTCAGGACAATTCATCTCCTTTTCCTGTTGAATGAGACCAGTGTTATATATAGAGTTTGAGTACAAAATGTCCTCCTCAGGCTCTGGAAGTTTCATCTGAAGCTGAGGGCATTAATTTCAGGAGGTAAAAGGAACTTTAGGATCTGGATAAAGAAAGACTATTACATATCTCACCCTGTCCTTTATCTTCCATGAGCTGAACAGCCATGCAAGGTGAGCAGCCTTGCTACATGGTCCTACTGCCATATGTTGTCCCTTACTATGGGTACAGGATCGACAGAGCCAAGGACTATGGACCAACTGCAACCATGAGCCAAGAAAAATCCTTCTTCTTTTAATTTGAGTTTAAAAATAGTCATTCGGTTATTTGGGCATTGCAATAAAACTGATTGGTACAACTTGCCACTCAGTTTATTTTGAATTTCACCATCGCTAGCCTAACATACATGTCTCATGATGATAACTGGAAGTACACTGTCCTGCCAGTAGTTACTTTCCTTACAATAATAAGGCTTTGGATCATGATCAGCTTAGCCAATGGTCAACTAGCATATGCTGTGAACAAGACTGCTAGTATGAACTTGGCCTTTATTTCTTTTTCAGCATAAACTTGGCTCTGTCTTCCCTGTATAGCCACAATGAAAATAAACTTCTTTTCCTCTTCACCACCAATTTATAATTTATTCTTCATTTGCTCTTCTGTGCCTAATGGCTGATACTTCTGACACTCCACTCCCATGTTGCTGTTTGGCTGGTACTACCGTAGTAATTTTACTGAAATACAAAATCGTTCTCTTCCCATTTCTTGTCCCCACCCCATTATATTTTCTGTTTCTGTTTTACATCTTCTTTCTTGCTATTTTTAAAAATATCCTACTTACAAGTTGAAGTCATGTAGTATTTTTCATTCTTTGGCTTATGAACAATAGTCCATTTTATATGTATTGATAACTTCAAGTTAAGTAAAAACTCATATTAATCACAACAATATTGTCATGGAAACAGATACAAAAACAAATCAAATAGAACTATGAGCCTAGAAATACCCCAAGTATAGATGGTCAAATAATATTGACAAATATACTCAAAAAGCACAATGAGAAAAATTCTCTCCTCTTAATGATGTTAGAAAAACAATACATGCAAAAGAATAAAATTAGACACTTTATCCCACATACAAATTCAAGTAAAGTAGATTAAAGAACTAAACATAAGACAGACATTGGAAAACTCTTAGAAGAGTACAGCTAGGGCAATGGTGGATCAGCACCTGCGAGAGTGGCCAACCAATAACTGGTCTAACTTGAAACCCAAACAACACGTGGGAGCCTGGGCCCCAACTCCATACACACAGAGTCAATGAAATGATTCCTAATGATATTCTGCTATACTCATAGATTGTGTCGTCACCAGAGAGGCTTCTTTTGGCAGCTAATGGGAGCAGACGTAGAGACTCACACTCAAACACTGGGCAGAGCTCGAGGATCCCTGTGCAATAAGGGAGGGAATCATTGTAGGAACTAGAGGGGTCAACGACAACAGGAAAACACAGGTGTCTTAGGGCCCAATGTGCTGGGCCCTCATCTATCACTAACTAAGAAAATGCCTTACAGCCTGGTTTTATGGAGCCATTTTCTCAACTGAGGTTCCCTCTAAGATAACTCTAGCTTGCGTGTCAAGTTGACCTAAGACTAGCTAGCACAACAGCTCACAGAATCAAGTATTCAGGGCTCATAGGTGCTCACAGAGGACCTATGTGAGCTAAAGTGGCAATCACAGAACGTGCATGCGTCTATGCTAGGTCCTTTGCATACAGGCTGTGGTTATTTAGCTTGGGGTGTTTGTGGGACTCCTAACAGTGGGAATTGGGATGTCTGACACCCCAATTTTGCCTGCCCTTGGGATCCTTCTTCTCCTATTAAATTGCTTCATCCAGCCTTGATATGAAGCATTCTGCCTAGTCTTAGTGCATCTTGTTACGCCATGTTTGCTTATTATCACTGAGAGGCCTGCTCTTTTCTGAAGAGAAATGGAGGAGTAGTGGATCTGGGGAAGAGGGAAAATAGGGGGAGACCTGGCAGGAGTATAGTGGGAGAAGAGGCTATGGCCTAGAAGTATCATATAAGAAAATACTTTTTTAAAAAAGAAGAAGAGGACAGAAAGACAAATCTCTTTGGTTTTCTGAATGAGTTTCTTGATGTCAACAACAGGAGCAGGAAACTAAAAATTGACAAGTTGGACTAGTGTGCCAAGCTGAAAACCGTGTATACCAAAAGAAACAATCAACAATATGGATAATAAGAAAATATTTGTGAATCATACATCCAGTAAGGGGTAAATCTCATATGTATATATATATATATACATGTATATGATGTACATGTATTGGGGGACAAGTGGACCATATAACCAGACAGAAGAACTGGTAAGGTTGAGTGAGCCCAAACCCCATGAAACTCAGAATTAGAATGGTAGGAGTGAGGCCAGCTCTCTGCCTAACAACTTGCTCTGGAACGCATAACCATGATATTCATAGAGGACCGTGGCAGTCAGTCCTTATAGCATAAAAACCTGCAGTTCTCCATGCTAATAAGGTATCTAGATATGTCTAGAGTGTTCAGCCAATGAGCATCCCTTCCTGGGCACTCCTTCCTACAAAAGGTGTTTAACCCCTGGTTCACCCTGAGTAAGGTGTACGCATTCACATTTGCCATCAAATAAAGCAGTTTGAACAAGAATGGACCATCTCTTCATTAAGGATCACTACGGGAGGGGGATCCATTGGAAAGAGTCACACTCAAATCTCCTAGTGAAGCCTTTCCGTTTTCCAACTCTTTCAAACTCTCAGCACTCACTAGGAGCCAAACTAGGTTCTGCCACCCTCCCTTGTCCCGGGCTCTATCTTCCTCTTCTTGTCTGATGAATGGGTATCCTGAGGGGAAGCTCAGACCAGGGACCTCATTCCCAACTCACATTGTTTAGCCAGTGGTGCCTGGGTACATCAGAGATTGGGAACCATAGCAACCATCCCAGACTCTGCTGTTTCTCACCCTAGAAAAAATGCAAACTGGGGGCCCCCATTACAGACTGTGTTCTGCCTCCCGTAAGCAGTGTGCTGGCGGCACTCAGAACACCCCAGTGGAAAGGCACACACTTAGCCTGGCAACTGTACTTGTACATATTTACTCCTTACTAGCTATATGGTATACATCATATACATATGTGTGTGTGTATGTATATGTGTATGTATGTGAATGTATACATGGGACAAACAACAGCAACAGAAAATAAGTGCAGACCAAAGGAGAAAAATAGGCACTGTTGACAAAATGTTCATTGGTAACACTAGTAGGGTGTTCCCTCAAAAAATGGAGGAAAAAAAAAAAAACCTAGCATGTCACCCACCACAGTACCAACATCTCTACAGCTTTATCAGCAAGGGAGTAAAGTGATCACTCCATACATGTATGTTTGCACCCCTGCTCATTATCAAATCAGCCATAACACTCAAGGTCTAGAAATAACCTAAGTGTCCAGTACTAAATGAATGGATAAATACTGGGGGTGGGGGTGGGGAAGGGAGAAAGAGAGGAAGGAAGGAAGGAGGGAGGGAAGGAGGGAGGGAAGGAAGGAGGGAGAGAGTGAGGGAGGGTGTTTATAGATATGTTGTTTTTTTTTTTTTAAGACTTTTTCATAGTTCATTGAGCTACCAATGTTACCATACCTTAAAGAACTTCAGAGAGTGTAGTTTTGTTTTGTTTTGCTTTGCTTTGTTTTGTTTTATACTGTCTTTTCCTTTGGGTGGACTTTAGCAAATGAACAGTTTTAAAGGAGAGCAGATATGTGGTACTATAAAAGGCATTTTGGGGCCAGGTGGTGGTGGTACACACCTTTAATCTCAGCACTTGGGAGGCAGAGGCAGGCGGATTTCTGAGTTCAAGGC
>NW_022196909.1:18697478-18722955 GCF_008632895.1 Mastomys coucha
AAAAAACAAAAAAACAAAAAAACAACAACAACAAAAAAAAAAACAGAAAGAAAAAAAAAGGCATTTTGGGGGGCTTGATAAATGTCAACCAGAGAATAGAGCTGAATACTTTGTAGGGACCCTGTGAGTTGGGGAGTCCCCATCAGGCTTGAGTGCTCCTGGGGCATTCCTCAGGAGAGCTGCACAATGAAGCAACCAGACTAAGAAGTGAAGTCTTTGGGGAAAGCTGACTATTCAATGGCTTGACCCAACATGAATTGAACATACTGTGCAGCATTTACAGAGGAAACAGCCAATAGGAGTTCAAGCTGTTATTCTTGAAACAACTGTGTCTGGCAACATCCAGGGACAGTGAGTGACCTAAGCCAGCACCTTCTCATGTCAGGATCTGGCAGACGATTCATATACAAGGAGTCAGAGGAGAGTTCCCCTCTGCCTGTACAAGGGCTATTTTTAACTCCCACTTGAGAAAATTCTGCTTTTTTGGCTCATGCACATTTTAGACTAATATGCTTCTGAAAATTGAAATGACTCATTAAAATCTGTACTTTGCGGGGGCTGGTGGCTTGGTTCACACATTTCTAAGAGAGGCAGTTCATCTTGAAGCTTCTGGAAAATTCGTTCTAGCCACCCACACCCTGGAAAACTAGAGGAAACCTGACTTCTGAGCTGTCAAGGAAAAAACCCAAACAGAGCCAAATGGAAGTTTTGTTATCCTCCGAGAAAGCCTGTCATGACCAGAGAGCAAACTGGAGTAGTGAAGGCAAGAAAAATCACACTTCTGTTTGTAATTTCTTTTCCACTTACATAGCAGAAAACTGCTTTCATGAGTTGGTTACAATTTCAAATCCCATTTTTTTTTTGCATATATTTGGTGGAGAGGGCTAGATTAATAGAACACTTGTTGGTCTCTGCGAAAATGCTGAAAAAGGAAAGGACTGGAAATAAAACCATGCTCTCAACACTGAGGGCTTAGTTTGACAGAAAAGCAAGCCCAGTTTCTGCGGAGAGGAAGGGCAGAGAGTGGAACCGGTCACCGATCACATGCTTGCCTTGCACGGGGTGCTGCTACATGAATTATCTCATCTCACAGTTTGACTCAGACAGGAAGCATGGGTAGTGAGCGATCCCAGCTATGTAACTCCTGAATCCCAGCTGCATACTCCTGAAGAAAATGAGGTTGCTTCAGAAGGCTGTTGGTGGAGACGGAACGAAACAGAATGAGACCTGAGCAGGAAATGGACAGGGATTGATAACGGAATGGGGCAGCCTCTGGGGAATGAATGACTGGTTATAGAAAACTGCTGCCCGTTCTGCCTTTAGAACACACAGTCGGGGCCCCAGGAAGCTGGCTTTGGTTTAAGCTAGCTAGAAAACGTCTCACTAGACCAGAGGAGTTGGCTCTTTCTTTGAGTGAGGCAGACAGAAATCTGAGTTCTGCACCCATTGTGGAATCTATTGTATATTGGCCCACTTAGGTAGGCACAGCTTGCTGGTCTTAATGTTGCGTTTGTTTGTTTGTTTCGGGGTGTGTGTGTGTGTGTGGTGTGTGTTTGTATGTGTGTGTGCTTTCTGCTGAGACAGAGACTCATTGTGTACTACAGGTTGGTCCTGAATTCAGTCTTCCTGCTTCCACCTCCCTGATAGGGCATCACAGACAGACAGACAGACGCTCACGTCCATATTAACACCCGCTTCCTCACTTTTAAATTTCTAGAAACTAGCTTGGTACCTAACAAGTCGAAGCAGCCAAATAAACAAGACCTTCTGAATTAATGTCAGGAGCAGCGAACCAGCACATAGTTGTTATTTGAAATGTGGGCAGGCTCGTTTCCAATAAATTTGGTCAAAATTAAAAACTTACTTTTACCTTAGACATGGTTCTTTTTGTTAATGTGGAGATTAGAAAAGGAGTAGGGAAAACAAGTGATTTACATGGCCCAGAAGAATAAATGAATTAAAAAAAAATGCAGATACAATACCATGAAAAATAAAGGAAGCCGAAGCAAAATCCACTGTGGTACCTAGCTAGAGCTGAGCTCCTGGGAACAACTGAGAAGTAAATCAGATAGGGGATGCTGAGGCTGCTGCTTATAAAGAAAAAGTCGTGCTTTCTGTATCACACTCTGCACTAGGTGTGGGTGTGACGACCTCCAAAGATTCTCCTTCTTTCTTGGCACTCATATCCTACATGGGATAGTTAGCATCAGACAGACCGAAGAAGCACCTCCAGACCCAGCAAGGCATAGCTTGTCACGTGTTTACATACATACATACATACATACATACATACATGTGATGAATATATGTATAGAAGAGACAACTGTAGACATGGCTACACAGAGAAGTTGAGCAGGCCACGTGCCTGTCCCTGACCACAGGCCACCGAGAATAAAACTCATATGGCTCAATTTTGTATGTTGCAAGTATATATCAGAACAAAGTCTTTATGAAACTAAATTGTGGAGGGGGGGAGCAGAGAGTCGAATGAAAATGAAGTGATACGATTCTTTGGAGGTATAATTTGAATCTAGTCAAGCTAGACAACTGTGGTGGTTTGAATAGAAATGGCCCCCGTAGGCTCACAGATTTGAGTGCTTGAGTGGTACTACTTGACAAGGATTAGAACGTGTGGCCTTGTGGGAGAAAGTATGCCACTGAGGATGTACTCTAAGGTTTCTAATACTCGAGCCAAGCCCGGTGTCTCTCATTCTTCCCGCTACCTGCCAAGATGTACTTCTTGAGCACCATGCCTGCCTTCATGCCATCACGCTTCCTGCCATGATGATAACAAACTCACCCTTTGGATGTAAGCGAAACCACAGTTAAATGTTTTCCTTTATAAGACGTGCTGTGGTCACACCATCACTTCACAGCAATAGAACTCTGATGAAAACAACAATACATGTCAAATTTTAATAAGTATATATTTTTTTTTCACCGAACAAGAGAAACCTAACCTTTGGCATCGCATAACTTACGGCACGGAAGCTTAGAAAGACCAGTGCTCACAGACACAAGTGCCTTCCAGAGGAGTGACAGATGGAGGGTGTAGCCAACTGAAGGACACCGTGATGCTCAAAAGCCACATCTCATTTTCTGGATCACTGTTATTGGTAACGCACATCCACTGTTTCAAGTCTGATTCTCAATAGACTCTGGAAATCTATATTTTGAAGTGAATTGCCCTCATTTTAAAACAGCTTTCAAATACTCTAGATTTTTATGAACATTGTACAGGTCAAATACAACATTATCTATAGTCCAGAATTGGCCTGCAGACTGTCAGTTTCCTACTTCCATGATAAAATATAATATAACAATATAACAGTATATAACTATATATATGTGTATATATACATACATCTATATATATACATACATACATACAAAATGGACAATCAGAGAATACCTGAAGCTGTAAGGAATGGGTGCATCAAAGGTACCACATAGAGAAGGAGAATTAAGTAGGTTGCTTGGTTTTGGTGTTTCTACTCATTTTGTAGGTAGTAGCTCTTTTGAGATTTTTTTTTTTCTCCATCTGTGTTTCCCCTCTGCCTACTCTTAATTCAAACTCTTGCCAACTTTGTTTTAGTGCCTCGGGAACTCAGGCAGGGCCAGTGCAAAAGTAGCCTGCAAATCTTCCTGGCTTTTATTTTCCCCAAGCCTGAGAATGTAGAAGTCAGTTGCAGAAGTAAAAGAAGAAGGATTTTCTGGTGTAAGCATTCCAGGATTATCAAGGGACAAGTAACTCTTATATCCCCCCATAGCCCAGAGAGAAATTATGAGCAAGGTCGGGTGGCACAGGCCTGTAATCCTAGCTAATCCGGGGGCCAAAACAAGGCCTGCTGGGCAATCCAGTAAGAACCTCTGTCAGAATAAATAGTAAAAGCATGTCTGGGAATGTAAGCTGAATGGTAGCAGGATTGCTTAGCATGCATACAGCCCATGGCTCAATCCCAGCATGCCAGAGGTAGAAATGAAATAGTATGTTTCAGAGGAGTGAGCATCCTCTATCTCTACCTCTCGCTGATGTTATGGCTATAGCATAGAAGCAGAGGGCTCTGCAGGCAGCTTTTAAAAGCCTGTACACCATGCAGGGCGGTGGTGGCACATACCTTTAATCCCAGCACTTGGAAAGCAGAGGCAGGTAGATTTCTGAGTTCCATAACTTCTGGAGCCTGTACCCCAAGCATGCCCTTAGATGAGACAATAGCTAATCTCTTGCTGACTAGAGCATGTAACCATGGCCACAGAACCTTTTGTCTCTTTCCTGACAAAGGAAAAGATCCTGGAAGGCCATGCAGGAAGGGAGAACTCCAAGTATGACCAAGGTGAGGTTTTCCTTTAAGACGCAGCTAAACTTAAAAGAGGTGGAATCACAGATAATGAAAAGAATCTTGTCTCCTCTACATGAAGCTTGAAGCTGAAACCCACCAAGTTTTATTTGTAGGTTTGTTTGGTCGTTTGGTTGTTTGTTTGGTTGGTTGGTTGTTTTTAGGGGGCATCTCTCTGTAAACATTTAGGTTAAATGCTTAGCCTGGGGAAACAGGAGAGAGAAGTTGGGACATTGTTGCCTTTCATGCTCTTTGGATACTGGAGAGAGAGAGTGCTTCACCTAAAATGTTTCTCCCCTTCAGAGGGTACTACAGTGACTGTGCTCAAGCCCAGTGCTTAGCAACCCTGAAGCTAAACTTCTGAGAGTTCCCTCTTTATGCATGGTAGAATGTTATCTAGAAACACGTAAGAACCTCTCTTCATAATTACTGCAATGGATGGGCTCCTGTGGCCATCCTACAGTCTTTACCAAGGTTATGTAACAACTTGTGTTCTCTGACCTGTTTTTAAAAATACCACACTCAGGAAAGAGCTAGAAATATCTAAATCACTCCAAAGAATTTAAAACCAGTTCTTAGAGTAAACAGTGTAGTGGTTCACCAGCAACTGCAAAGAAATCTCTGTTGGCGTAAAATCCTCTGTTCTAAAGGTAGAGATGGAAAGAAATTTATTTCTGATTCAGAGGGATATTGAAAATGAATGAGAAATCAAAGATTAGTGAGTATTTTACTTGCGAGGAGGAAAACAAACGAAAAGGAAACCAAAGGGAGAGAACAACAAAAAGAATGCTGGGTTTCTAATATACATTTGCTAATATAAAATTAATTGCAGTCACAGACATTGAGCTTGATAGCATCTCCAGTCAGAATGTCTCTTTCAACTGGGTCTACAGAGTGAGTTCCAGGACAGCCAGGGCTACACAGAGAAACCCTGTCTCGGAAAATAAATAAATGAATAAAAATAAAATAAAATAAACCTTTTTAGTATTCACACTCTAAGAACTTACTGGGGAAATTCATACTTTAAATTCTCAGTATGTATTTTGAAAAACGGTTGGGTTTTTGTTTGTTTTTGTTTTTATTTTTATTTTTTTATTTTTTTTTTTTGCTTGTTTGTTTTTTGTTGTCATTGTTTTAATGGTAACTGTCAAGTACTGAATGACAGTTTCTAGTGCTGTCATTTCATGGGCTCTGTTCAGGTTGTCTCTGAGATCCTATGCATGTTAACAGTGTACCCACATTGTCGAGAATGCCTGCCAAGTGAGGATGTGAAATTTGCCTCGAGCTTTAGTTCTGGATTGGAGCTTCAACTTAAACTATGGCCACAAAACACAAATACACTACCAATAACAGGCCTCCTGTGATAGATTTGCCACCAATCATCGGCCTCCTATGATGGATTTCAAGCATCCCACCCATCACTGGCTTCCTGTGGATGATTTCCAAGGCACTGAGAAAGCATTAGAAAACAAATGTCTCCAACGTGGGTGGAATCTCAAGATACCTGCAGAAATGGTAGTGAACCGCAGTGATCTGAGCGGCACAGGGTTTCCTATTTTGAAAAAAGGTTTTGAGAAACACATTTAAATTTTAGAGCTAGACAAAAGAGAAATCCTTCCAAGGTGAGCATTTCTAAGAAACAATAGAGCTTCATCTTTCCATGTGAACGTGGAAATCCCCACAACTACTTAAATTCTACTACAATGGCGATTCATTGCTAAATTCAGGCAAAAAATATATATCATAAAAGTTATTTTATAATATGTGTCTTTGATAAGTTTTCAAAGGACTTTTGAACACTACTGTACATAGCGAATATAATATAATGAAATAAATATAGTATAGTATAATATAATATACACACATATATATAATCAGTGATGGCATTTTGTGATAATAAAATACAGAACATCCATATGTATTTACCTGAAGGACACCTCCTGATTATTTTTAAATTGCTTTTTATGTTTGGGTTTATTAAGGCTTAGTGTTTATGTCATGCTCTACTAAAATTTTTAAACCTAAATGAATAACAAAGAATTAATGAAGGAGATATACAGAAAAAATAATTTTAAAACAAAGATATAGAAAGTATTGCCCTAGTCAAAAGTTACTTCCTTAAGAGTTAAAATGAGTAACTCACTATATAGTATATCTTCATCTACTAACAATTAAAAGAACTGCCATTTGATAGACCAACTTTCATTTTATGCACATGGGGACTAGTTGACAAGGTTTTTACAGGCACAGGAACTTTTCATTAGCTAAACTTTCAGTTGGTAATAACATTTACTAATATGACTATGTAATGGCTTTTGTCTTTAAATATTTATCAAATAGACTTATAGTAGGTCCCCTTTTATTTACAATTTTTTTCAAGTTGCCCTTTTTCTTAACCTACTGGATCCAATCCCATATGGAATGTGTTGGGGCTATGCACTGGGGCATGAGCAACCACTCCACAAAGAAATGTGACTATACATCTTTACGCATTCTCTTTCTATTCTTTGGAGCTTAGGAAGCACAATATTCTAGTGTCTAAAAGTAATTTTCTCTCTTCTACATCAATACGAGAAACTTGCAACATTTTAATCCCAGGCACACTGCCTCCTGACTTAGACGCTATTATTGTTTGTGCTCCTTCTTTTCGTTTTTATTTTTTTTCCAAACTAAAAGCTCAGAAGGAAAATAGCATTTTTCTGCTTCATATGATTAATATTTTCATAGGTTTGCTTTTCTATTCAGGCATATTCTTTACTTAGCATCTTTCTAAATCCTAGAACCATTTTTTTTTTATCTTCTGGAAGCACAGGCTTTGGATTCCTGAGTCTTCCCTTAGCAAACTGTACTCTAATTTGTCTGGAAGTATCCAAGGTATTCCTTCATTTCAAAACTAAGGCGTGACTTCAGATTTTCTCAGGTTACTATACCAGCTTCTAAGAGTTACTGCTCTTCATCAGTTTTGATTATTGGCTGATAGTCTGTCTCTTCTCTCATCTGCTAAACTCTATCTGCTTCTGTGGTAGATACAGTATCATGACACATCCAGATGTGGCTTTGCTTCTGTTTTCATGCTTTTTGTTCGCTAGGTCTTCAGAATTGAGGAATTGGAGAATTTTGTTAATTCAGAAAATGTTTGTTCCCATCTTTCTAACCTCTTTCTCCAGTCATGTTCATGCTGTGTGGTCTCATCCTCATGTCAGTGAACAGCTGCTTCACATTTCTATCTTTGCCTTATTGTGATGCAAACTTAAAATATGAAAAACTTGTATTTTCGATCCTTCCTAGAAGGGGGAACAAAATGCCCATGGAAGGAGTTGCAGAGACAAACTATGGAACAGAGAATGAAAGAAGGACAATCCAGAGACTGTTCTACCTGGGAATCCTTCCCATATTCAATCATCAAACCCAGACACTATTGTGGATGCCAGCAAGTGCTGGCTGACAGGAGCCTGATATAGCTGTCTCCTGAGAGACTCTGACAGTGCCTGAATAATACAGAAGTAGAGGCTCACAGCCATCCACTGGACTGAGCTGGAGAAAGGGCCCAAGGAGTTGAAGAGTTTGCAGCCCTTTAGGATGAACAACAATATGAACTAACTAGTACCCTCAGAGCTCCCAAGAACTAAACCACCAACCAAAGAGTACAAATGGTGGGACTCATGGCTCCAGCTGCATATGTAGCAGAGGATGGCCTAGTCAGTCATCAATGGGAGGAGAGGTCCTTGGTCCTGTGAAGGTTCTATGCCTCAGTGTAGGGGAATGCCAGGGCCAGGAAGCAGGAGAGAGTAGACTGGTGAGCAGGGGGTGGGGTGGGAGGGAACAGGGTGGTTTTATTTTTTTCAAAGGGAAAACCAGAAAAGGAGATATCATTTGAAATGTAAATAAAGAAAATATCTAATAAAAATAAATTAATATATAGAATAAAAAAAAAACTTGTGAGAAATCACCCTGTTGACTAAAGTTCTCTTCCAATGGAAGCTGCTATTTATTACCTGAGAGCTAGCTAACATAAACCATTGCTTTCTATTTCTGGAGATAGCCACTGTTTTCTGTTTATTTGTAATTTTTCCTTAGACATACCTGATGAATTTTTGATGGCCTCTTCCTTTGTCATATAATGATAACATTCTTCCTTCTTTTCTTTTTTCTTTTCTTTTCTTTCCTTCCTTCTTTCTTTCTTTCTTTGTATTTCTTCAACACATTTGCTTTACTTCTCCTATTTCATAGTTCCAATATCAGCAGTCTTTTCGAATCCCCACCTATGGTTTATCATCATGCAGGATTTTCCTTATGGTGCTTCCACATTTGATTTATCATTAAAAATCAAAAGCTAAGCAGCACAGTTTTTAATTCTCAGAACTGAATCTATAGGGATTCTTTGAGATTTACGTTTAAAGCATGCCTTCAGCAGATCTATAATTGTTTATGCCAAACATCTAGGGAAGTTGTCAGTCTATAACTACTTAAATTTTAGCTCATGGTTTTGAATTCATATAAATAAAACATTTCCTAGTTTCAAATATGCACACATACAAGTTTATGGTTAGAAATTCCTAGAGGGGAATTCTCTTCAATTGGATGATTCTAGTCAGATCAAACAGGTACAAACTCCTTCAGGGCAAAATTAATTCTAGTTTATCATTAGGGGTGGGGTTCCTCAGTGGTTTTACATTTATTGCAGTGGCTGATTCTATGTAACTCATTTGTTGAGCTCCAGGCTTTCTCTTCTGAATATCCTGTTAGTAACTAGGAGTCACCAACAGAAAACAAGCGATAGGACAGAGAATCTCAGGTGCAGAAGATACTATAGAAAACATTGACACAACAGTCAAAGAAAATGCAAAATGCAAAAGCAACTAACCCAAACCATCCAGGAAATTCAGGACACAATGAGAAGACCAAACCTAAGAATAACAGGTATAGAAGAAAGTGAAGATTCCCAAATTAAAGGGCCAGTAAATATCTTCAACAAAATTATAGAAGAAAACTTCCCTAACCTAAAGAAAGAGATGCCCTGGAACACACAAGAAGCTTACAGGGCACCAAATAGACTGTACCAGAAAAGAAACTCCTTCAGTCACATAATAGTCAAAACACCAAATGTGCAAAACAAAGAAAGAGTATTGAAATTAGTAAGGGAAAAGGGTCAAATAACATATAAAGACAGACTTATCAGAATTACACTAGATTTCTCACCAGGGACTCTAAAAGCCAGAAGACCCTGGACAGATGTCATACAGACCCTAAGAGAGCACAAATGCCATCCCAGGCTACTATACCCAGCACAACTCTCAATTAACAAAGATGGAAAAAACAAGCTATTCTATGATAAAACCAAATTTACACAATATCTTTCCACAAATCCAGCCCTACAAAGATAATAGATGGAAAACTCCAACACAAGGAGAGAAACTACACCCTAGAAAAAGCAAGAAAGTAATCTTCTTTCAACAAACCCAAAAGAAGATAGCCACACAACATACTTCCTGGGTCCTGTTTATGTATCCAGTCTGTTAGTCTATGTTTTTTTTATTGGGGAATTGAGTCCATTGATGTTAAGAGATATTAAGGAAACGTGACTGTTGATTCCTGTTATAGAAAATTTCATCCCAAAACAAAAGGATATACCTTCTTCTCTGTACCTCATAGTACCTTCACCAAAATTGACCATATAATTGGTCACAAAACATGCATCAACAGATACAAGAAGATTGAAATAATCCTATGCACCTTACCAGATCACCACAGACTAAGGTTGGTCCTCAATAACAACAAAAATAACAGAAAGCCTACATATACATGGAAGCCGAACAACACCTTACTCAATGATAACTTGGTCAAGGAAGAAATAAAGAAAGAAATTAAAGACTTTTTAGAATTTAATGAAAATGAAGGCACAACATACCCAAACTTATGGGACACAAGGAAAGCAGTGCTAAGAGGAAAAGTCAAAGCAATGAGAGCCTCCAAAAAGAAACTGGAGAGAGCATACACTATTAGTTTGACAGCACACCTGAAAGCTCTAGAACAAAAAGAAGCAAATACTTCCAAGAGGAGTAGATAATCAAACTCAGAGCTGAAATTAACCAATTAGAAACAAAAAGAACTATACAGGGAATCAACAAAAACAGGAGCTGGTTCTATGATAAAATCAACAAGATAGAGATAAACACTTAGCCAGACTATCCAGAGGGCATAGAGAAAGTATCCAAATTAACAAAATCAGAAATGAAAAGAGAGACATTAAGGACAGAAACAAAGGAAATTAAAAAAAAATCATCAGATCCTACTACAAAAGCCTATACTTAACAAAACTGGAAAATCTGGATGAAATAAACAATTTTTCTAGGCAGATACCAGGTATCAAAGTTAAATCAGTCCTGACAATGGTGGTGCATGCCTTTAATCCCAGGACTCAGTGGCAAAGACTGGCAAATTTCTGAGTTTCAGGCCAGCCTGGTGTACAGTGTGAGTTCCAGGAAAGCCGGGGCTATACAGAGGAACCCTGTCTCAAAAAACAAACAAACAAACCCCCCAAACAACAACAACAACAACAAAAACAAAGTAAAATCAGCATCAGATAAACCATCTAAACAGTCCCATATTCTCTAAAGAAATAGAAGCAGTTTTTCAAAGTCTCCCAACAAAAAAATCCAGGACCAGCTTGGTTTAGTGCAGAATTCTACCAGACATAATACCAATACTCTTCAAACTATTCCACAAACAACAACAATAACAAAACCAAAAGGAACACTATACAATTTGTTCTATGAAGCCACAATTATACTTATACCTAATCCACACAAAGACCCAACAAAGATAGAGAACTTCTGACCAATTTCCCTTATGAATATAAATGCAAAAATACTCAATAAAATTCTTGCAAACCGAATACAAGAACACATCGAAATGATCATCCATCATGATCAAGTAAGGCTTCATCCCAGGGATGCAGGGATTGTTCAATATACAAAAATCCATCAATGTTATCTGATACATTCCCTCTTCACTTCAGTCAACCATTGGACTTCTGGCA
Source organism: Mastomys coucha (assembly GCF_008632895.1). Classification (NCBI taxonomy): domain Eukaryota; kingdom Metazoa; phylum Chordata; class Mammalia; order Rodentia; family Muridae; genus Mastomys; species Mastomys coucha. Next base: position 18,708,855 of record NW_022196909.1, read on the forward strand.
GCCTCTGCTTGGGGGCTAACACCTGGGAGCTAAGACAGACGCTCTCTGTTGATTGTTTGTCTTTGAAAAAGCTGCCTGACTACACCCACTGCCTGAGTAAGCCAGCCAGCCAGCTGCCTGAAGATCTTCTGAACCTGAACTTTCTTTGTAGTGTAATCTAGAGACTTGTTTTCAGTTTCTCCTGTGACTATAAAAACCCTGGATTATTCTCAGTAAAGTGGAGCCTTGATTGGAATGCAACTTGGCTTTGTGTTTTCTCTTCAAACCCTTTATTTCAGGTCCTTTATTCCCTCCTGGCTGAGTAGAACCCCGTTCTTGAAACTGTGAGCAGTTTCAGTTATCAAGTGACAAACTCAAAGAAAAAAACCACATGATCATCTCATTAGATGCTGTGAAACCCTTTGACAAAATTCAACACCCCTTTATGGTAAAAGGAATTCAATAAGGTCCATACCTAATCATAGTAAAAGCAATATACAGCAAACCAGTAATCAACATCAAACTAAATGGAGAGAAACTTGAAACAATCCTACTAAAAGCAACCAACCATATACCTCCCACCCCCCAGAGCTCCCAGGGACTAAACCACTAACCAAAGAGGACACATGGAGTGACCCATGGCTCCAGCCACATGCGTAGCAGAGGATAGTCTTATTGTCCAACAATGGAAGGGGAGACCCGTGGTCCTGTGAAAGCTCGATTCTCCAGTGTAGGGGAATGCCAGGGCAGGGAGTGGATGGGTTGGTGGGGGAGCATTCTCATTGATGCAGTGGGAGGGAGGATGGGATAGGGGGTTTCTATAGGGAAACTGGAAAAGGGGATAACGTTTGAAGCATAAGTAAGTAAAATATCCAATAAAAGAAAAAATACTAAAAAAAAAAAAAAATGGCTGCAATACATCTCAAGGCAAAAAAGACTTGTAAACAATGATTACTATAAGGTACCAAGTCAATGTGCTATACTAGATAAAGTTTCTCAGAACCTATATCATATACAATATTTATAAAAAAATAATTAAAAACTTGGAATTGAGTGACTTAAACCTGAGAATTCTTAGAATTTCATGCTTCAATGTGACTGTACATAGAAATTTCAATCCCTGGTAAAATATTGTCTTTTAGTGTATCAGAAAGAATTTTCTAGAAGAAAACATTATTTTCTTTAGGAGTTGAGTAAGAAAGATGGCCCCCACCAATGTAAGAAGGCACCCTTGAGTGAAATGAGAGATCAAATATAACATGAAAGAGATTGAATAGAACAAAGAGGCAAAGAAAACACCTCTTTCCTTCTCAAATAGTACACTCATTTTCTCCTGCCTTCTCCTCTTGACTCTTGGACCTTCAGACTGGGACTTACGCCAATAACCTCCCTTTAGCCTGGTCTTAGGCTTGATCATTGGATTTTCTTGTTTTCTAGTTAGCAAGTGGCTCAGAGATGCCTCAGCCCTAGTAGTTAAGTTAAGTCGATTCCTCCTTCTAAACATAGAATTCCTTAGGGACTGTCTTTTCTGGGGAGTGCTGACTCATACAGAAGGAAAACATTGGCCCTGGCCCCCAAAATTTTAATGTGCCTCTGGTTATAAGAAGGAATATATAAAGATATAACTCAGAAAATACTTAGTTTAATCTTTAGAAAAGGGATGAATCAATTTAGTCACGTACTCTCTGAATTTAAAAATTTTTATTAATTTTCCTTAAGCACAAAAGCCTTTTGCTTATGGCCCCTCTGGAAATATCCCCTTAGTGAGAATGTTCCAAAGTATTTTACAGTTACCTAAGTTGAGTTTTACGAGAGTGAGCTGCGAAACTTCCATGGGTGAATCTGATTATTGGTCAGTCAAAGACCTGGATATCTAGTACAGAAATCTACTCTCAGATCAACTAAAATAACCTTATATCTCTCCTGAGACCATTTGGGTCTCTTGGCCAATATCGTCAGTCTCCTATAGTTTTCTGTGGCTAGAATGAAACAAACTTTCCCTGTATGCAAACACTAATGAGTAAAACCATGTATCTGTTGGTTTTTTAATTCATATGCCTTCCCTTAAACTGCTTATAATTCACACGTTCTTTTAAAAAGGTCCCATTAGAAAGATACTATATGATAAGATTCACTTGCAATATTAAATGTAACATTTACAAAAAATAAATTCCTTAAATCGGATGGGTCAGCTAAACTATATCCAAATCACAAAGCTGTGAGAACATTCTAAAAGCAGCTTTTGGAACACAGGGTCTTCCCACAGATGGGCAAGGAACTTGGCTCAAGAACTGAGCATGAGATAAATCAGCGATGACTTCACTCCAGAACTGTGAAAGGGGATGTGTGGTTTAAGAGATGGGAACATAGAAGTAAAGAATGAGAGATGCCTTAAACCTAGCCCATAACTCAGGCAGTTTCTTCCAAGCAGATATTGATGCGATATGCATACCTACTAATCCCTCACACAGAAACAAGGAAAAACACTCCTGTGTAGGCAAAAGAAACTATAGTAGCAAATCTTAAAAAATTCTCTACCTAGAACAGCAAGGCTACAATTGAAGAACATTCCTAAATTACAAATATTTACTACAACAATAAGACTAAGAAATCTTTGCAATTTGTATCTATCTATTTATTAAGGAATAATGAGAAGTTAAGGGACAGTTTTGAAAAAAAAAAAAGCTAATTCAGATTTTTAAAATTAAAATAAACCAAAAAAGAATCTTATCTGAGGGTTTTTTTTTTTTTTTTTTTGATATGGCAACTTGCTGTGTTGCCCAGGCTCACCTTGAACTTGTGAGTTTAAACAATCCTCTTGTCTCAGCTTCCCCAGTACCTGGGGGGACAGACATACAACAATGGTCCTTTTACAAGAGAAAAATCATTAAAGAAACTCAGCCCATCCTTTTTGTCCCAAGGCTTTTCAGGATGAAACATACAACTGTCCGTGCATTGACAAGGGACTGCTTAAAGGCAGGTGGGGTGCAAACAGACATCGGATGATCTAGCTTGCTTTATTGACCACCCTCATTTTTGTTTTTATTATTTAGAAGAAAAATTACAAAATACATCTTTCCAGAGAATGGCAAAAGGCTAGGGAGGCTTGTTCTGAGATAACTGAATTCTATCAGTTATTATATATTTAACAGATCTAATTTGGAGGCTCACATTTTTACAGAGTGTGATGAGATGAAAGAGAGTCTGGAATCGTGTTTAAAAAGCCATGATAGGAATGGAGAATAGTAGAGATTTAAAGTCTGCAGTGGCCCTTAAAGAGGAAAAGTGTTTGTGATTTAAGACAACTCAGTGACTTTGCGGGGCACAAAAGATTGCTAGGAAGAAATGGATTTTCAATGCCAAGGAAGCCATTCTGATCAGGTATATTTTTTAAAAAATTAAAAGACACAGAATTAGCTCCTTGTGGAAAAGCCTTTCCTGATATCAGACTACGGAAATGTATAAGACACCAGTGACTGTCTGATATGGGATTGTTTAGGCATGGTTATTGTGAGTGGAAGTAGACTCATTGGGTGCAAGGTTGAACTTTAGAGCTGAGGGTAACGTTAGAAAGAGAAGAGAAGCAATCCTGTTCCCACTGTGAAGAGCAGAGAGTGGGAACAAGCTAAAGGGAAACTGTCTTAGAAGAAGACTATGACAGGATGCTTCTTAGAGCAGAGAGGACTCAGGGTGGGGATGTTTAGCTTGACCAAGAAAAATGCGTATATAGAATCTAAATAACTTAATAACCACCACGTAAAAGACAGTATGTCATAGGATCCAAATAAATATGAGCTAAAGGGAAACATAGTTTAGCCAAACTGTGTATGTATGTACAAAATATACAAAGACACACATATACATATATATAAACACACACATACACACACACATATATATGTATATGTATATGTAAGAAATATTATGACCAGAGCTACCCCTGAAGGTATGCCTTTCCTATGTATGATGAACTCAAAACACTAAATCTTACTCTGGGATTCTGGCCAAGGTGTTTTAAAAGTAGAGACTCTAAAGTTGAAATATATGACTCTTAAAATCCTCACCAGTCGATTTAAAATTTTTAAAAAGCACTTTCAATATGAACCAGAACAATTATTTTCTATTTTCTACTTTGGCTCTGTCAAAAAAAAAAAAAATTCTATTAGCAAATTAGAAATGATAGCATGGTTTTAGATAATTTGTTATTTGCTTTTCTAACTGCTGTGGCAAAATATCTGAACAAGAAGCAACCAAAGGGAGGAAGAGGTTGTGTTGGTTTTACAGGATTGAAGGCACCCAGTCATTCGTCATGGTAAGGAAGACATGATGGCAAGGGCCAAAAACAGAGAGTCACATTACATCCACAGCCAGGAAGCAGAGAGGTTGGCAGTCATCTTACTTCCTCCTCTTTATACAATCCTGAACCCCAGCCCACCAGGATGATGGCATGTACCATTTGGATAAGATGCCCGACCTTAATCAACCCACGGTTCGTGATCTGTCACAGACATCTTTGGTGGTTCTCCCTTAGTGATTTCAGCTTGTTAAGCCATCGAGATTCACCGTCACAGATGCTTTCTCAAGTGGAGATGAAACATCTGTTAAAGATCTCCTCCCTTGATCTTCCCACATGACTTTTCATTTTGTGCTGCTCTGAGCACGTTAAGCGTTAAAACCATTGTTTGATGGCAATGAATACACATCTATGGACATGAAGATGGCGATGCTTGTGTGGGAGAAGCTGATTGATGTGACTGAACTTGCAAATACTTGAGTCATGGGGAATAGAATGGTAGTTTATGGCATATTTATAGATTGGAAGAAATCACATAAGACTTGTTGATTTCCTTTAGAAGCCAAATAATTACTACACTGCTATTATGACATATTGATTAGAATACCTCACTCTTCCTGATGGCTATTTTTGACAGAGGGGGAAAAAATGATTTTTTTTTTTTTTTTACTGCTGTTGCCTGTAAGCATTTTTCTGCAACAGAGAAGTGTTGGCAAGTAACCTGAATTTTTTAATAAGTTTACTTTATAAGAAAATAACTTGTTAAAATTAAATGTAGGAAAGCAAATGTTGCTATAGAAGAAACATTACCATGTCCAGAGCCACACTAAGCTCCTTCCTGTTAGTTCTTACTCACTATATGTTACTTCACTCCCTTCCTCCTTAAAGGGGACCTCCACTGGTTTTAGATTATTGATAGTTTTAATTCTCACACTTAAACCATTTCTATTGCTTTCTTTTTCTACTGCTTCTGGTAAGAAGTATTTATTTAGCTGGGCAGTGGTGAATCCTTTGGTGGACCTTTAATCCCAGCACTTGGGAGGGAGCGGCAGGTGGATTTCTGAGTTCGAGGCCAGCCTGGTCTACAGAGTGAGTTCCAGGACAGCCAGAGCTAAACAGAGAAACCCCGTCTCAAAAAACAAAGCAGAGAGAGAGAGAGAGAGAGAGAGAGAGAGAGAGAGAGAGAGAGAGAGAGAGAGAGAGAGAGAGTACAGGCATAGTGACCAGGCATGATTTCTCTTTGAATTCCTGCTTGAGTATTGACAAGCTTCTTGAATACATGTGACATTGCACAATCCATTTGAAAAGTTCTCAACGACCTCTTCAAACATTCACTATGGCCATTGCTACATTTTCTTTCAGAAGCCCAGTTGCACATGCATTGGATCATTTCATACTGTCAAGTTCACTCTGGACCATCTATCTGTTGTGCACTGCATGGCTCCCCGATTTCTTGTTTAGTTTTGATTTGGTTTGGTTTTGTGGCTGGATACTTTGTATTCACCTTCAAGTTCATTCTCTTTCCTCTAGAGACCTATATGCTTCATTTCTTTTGCTATATATATATTTTTTTGATATTATAGTTGGTCTACGACATTTCTCTTTTCCCTTTTCTCCCTCCAAACCCTTCCTACATTTCTCTCCACTACCCTTCAAACTCATGGCCTCATTTTAACTAACTGTATGTACATACAACCCTAACACATATTCCTAAATCTAACCTTCTCAGTCTGTATGCTACTTGTATGCATGTGCATTACTATCATTATTATTATTATTATTATTATTATTATTATTATTATTATTATTATTTCCATCATTCCCATTTAACATTAGCCCCTCCCTTTCTTTTTCACTCCCATTATGGCCCTCACTCTCGTGAACGTTCCTAGTTTCCACGAACATGATCACTCTCTCTTAGAACTGAAGTACGAGACCCTTCTGTTAACTCTTACATCTATGATAGCTCTAAGTCTCCTTCTGATATTTCTAATCTCTCTTGACCATAAGGTACACTTGTGTGTGCGTGTGTGTGTGTGTGTGTGTGTGTGTGTGTGTGTGCAAGAGAATGATAATTTTCAGACAGCAGGAATATTTTTTTTGCTATTTTACAAGATTCATTGTTATTTTTTATTAGATATTTTCTTTATTTACATTTCAAATGATATCTCCTTTCCTAGTTTCCTCTCCAAAAATAAATCCTGTCCCCCCCCACTCATCAACCCACCCTCTCCTGCTTCCTGACCCTGGCATTCCCCTACACTGGGGCATAGAGCCTTCACAGGGCCAAGGGCCTCTCCTCCTATTGATGACCAACTAGGCCATCCTTTGCTATATACACAGCTAGAGCCAGGAGTCCTACCATGTGTACTCTTTGGTTGGTGGTTTTGTCCCTGGGAGCTCTGGTGGTACTAGTTAGTTCATATTGTTGTTCCTCCTATGGGGCTGGAAATCCCTTTGGCTCCTTGGGTCCTTTCTCTAGTTCCTTCACTGGGGACCCTGTACTCAGTCCAATGGATGGCTATACTATACTATAAAAGGTATACTATAAAAGGTATACTTTTATAGTTATTTTATAGTCATTTACATATCTAGCCACTTTTCTTTGTAACTGAATATTTTATATTTTAAAAATCAGTAGAAACATGTATGTCCCTCTTCCTGTAACAAATGTCTTGAATGGGAACTGAGTCAGTCTGCACTGAAAACAACTGTGATTTCTTGCCATTTCACTTTGACTTAGCTCATCATTATTTTCAAGGCTTTTTTGCTTGTATGTTTGCTTTTTAAACAACCATTTTTTTTAATTTTAGCATATGTGTGTCTGTGTGTATGTGTATGTAAGAAAGCAAGAGAGAGAGAGAGAGAGAGAGAGAGAGAGAGAGAGAGAGAGAGCACTGTGTGCATATGCCCTCAGAGGCCTAAAGTAGCCATGGCATCAGCAGGGGATCGAGTTAATAGGTAGTTGTGAACCAACCATGTGCAAGATGCACACTAAACTCACATCCTCTGGAACAGCCAGAAACCCTCATTACCACCGTGCCATCTTTCCAGCATGTTTTCGAGCCCCTGATAGCATCATTAACACTTGTTTCCCTTCAGACCCAGCACCTAAGCACTGATGAAGTTTTGGAGATATCTTTGAACTTTCCAGCCACATTTTTGAACTGTTTCCTTCCAGTTCACCTGACTATTGTTTCAGCTGATAGAGAACTCTTCTTGCTTTTCAATCTGTATCAAGACCCCATGAATATCTCTCTTGCTGATTCCTCTACAATGGACTTTTTCTTTTTAAGTTTTGCACATGTAGAAGAGCCAAATGTAAATAAAGAAAATACGTAATAAAAAAAAAAAAGTTTTGCACATGTAGGTTTCTTTTTGCCCTTAGCTATGGGTGGAATGGGTGTGTGAAAGAAACTACAGTTTCTATGGTATGGCTTACTAGACATGCTTTTGTTGTTAGAGCAAAGTGTTCTTTGGGACTTGATATATTAAATAGATGCCACTAGGTCATTTTTGATCAGTTAATTAACCTCTCTGAGCCTTCGTCTCTCCAACTGTAAAACAGCACATGATTATCATTCGGCTAAAAGGTGATGTAAGAGTGCTGTATATTTATATGCCCTTTCACTTTTTTCCTTGGAACGTTCCTTGCGAGCATCCACGTGGTGGTTGTAAAATCAAACTAGCCGTGCATTGCTTCTTGCTAACTTGTTAAGTGAGCTTTTCTTATTGTCCGTGCTCTGGCTGAGTGAACCAGTGCTTCACCTATTTCACTGAAAGTCCTCCTTTTCATAGAATATGTCAAATTCATTCAGATAGTTGGTTTAAGTAAGTTAATACCTGTGACGGTCGTATATGCTCAGCCCAGGGAGTGGTGCTTGTAGAAGGAGTGGCCTTGTTCGAATAGGGGTAGACTTGTTGGAGTAGGTGTGTCACTGTGGGTGTGGGCTTTAAGACTCTCATTCCAGCAACCTGGAAGCCAGTATTCTGCTACCAGCCTTCAGATAAAGATGTAGGACTCTTAGCTTCTCCTGGACCATACCTACCTGGATGCTGCCATATTCCTGCCTTGATGATAATGGACTGAACTTCTAAACCTGTAAACCGGCCTCAATTAAATGTTCATAAGAGTTCACCACAGCAAAACCCTAACTAAGAGAATATCCATCTCTAAAATGTCATATAAAATCAAATACCATCTCTCCAACATCATTAATGAAGGATATTTTAATAGAATCACTAGTTATGAATTCATATTTCTGATCACATAAAGTGAGAAATAGAGGCCCATGCTTTTATTTGATAGACTGCCCCAATTATTGAGCAGACATCTGAGTCACAACGATAACAAGGGGACTTTCTGAAGGCAGGAACGTAGACTGTGGTAGACTGCGGAAGCCGTTCTTGACTGTAGTTTTCTCCTCAGTCCCACAGCATTCATCTAAAGCATGCTTCCTGGAAACTGTCTCATTGGTACCTTGCATTATTTCTCAAAGAAATGAGAAGCAAATATACTCAATGTACTCGAGAGGTCAGCTTTTTTTGGATTAACATTAAGTAGAGTACCAAGATCATAAAGAAATGGCTTGATGTCACAAAAGACAGGCAGTCTTTAGTCAGGGGAACATAATCTTGTACAATAGTGACAGTTCCTCTGTGCCTTCCCACTCATTGTTCCCACATACCCATGGTGCACTGGTGCACTTTCCTCGGATCCAAAATTCAAAATGCTACAAAGTGCCCCATGGTCTCTCCTATTCTGCTTTCTAAGCATTTTTTTTTTGAATGAAGATTGTGATGGAGAGCTAGCTGTACCAATTCAAGTGCTTAGGTTTACACGACACCCTGAAGGATTATTACTGATGTCATTTATGTGATTACAAGCTGTGTTTACAGCCATAAAGAAAGCTAGGCTTGGGTAGTATTAAATAGCCCTACTAATTACACCACTATAAAAGGCTTATGGATGATGTAAATTTCTGTATTATTATCCGGTGCTCTGGTGGGGCATTCTTCCAAAGCGGGCTACCCCAGGGACCATTTGTTTTTCCTTCTTTGCCCTGACTCGTGAGGAAATGAAAACAGGAGGCTGGATGACAGAGGCTCTGCAGCCCCTGGAATGCACACTTGTAACAAGAGCAGACTGTGAGAGGCTGTCACTGCTACATGCTTTGGGTATTTGGGAGTACAGTTATATCAGGGTTGCAGCAAATGTTTCCGTGGTGCTTAAGGAAATAAGGATTAAGGCAATGTGCTATTTCCCACCTTTCCAGGAGACAAAAATCAATGATAATGTCCAACCGTAAGATATAAATAGGGGGAAAGGAACTCTTGGATATTCTTGACAGGCCTTGACCCATGATTGTCTTTTCTGGAAGGGCACGTAGGATGGGGAGAATTTGGTGATATTTAATCAGTATTAGGTTGTCCACTGACTCAGACTGTCCATTTTTAGAAATGTAAACTACGAAATACTATCACATGTGTCCAAAGCCTTATCTGTAAGGATTTTTCTTTTAAAATAGTTGGAGGATGGTGCTGAAGAGATAGCTCATTGGCCAAGAATGCTCGTTGCATTTCTAGAGGACCAGAGTTCAGTTTCCAGCATCTACATTGGGCAGTTCGAAACCACTGGCAACTCCAGCTGCAGGTGATGATCCTATGCCATCTCTACCCTCCCTGGGTACCACACACATGGCATGTATTCACTCATACCCATCCATCCTTCCACACACATTCTCTCTCTCCTCTCTCAAACATACACACACACACACGCATACACACACACAGACACACACATATAAATAAATATTTGGAAAAAATAGATGAAAAAATCAAAATTGAAAAGAATCTATATGACTACTGATTTAATTCTTATAAATACTATTGTGGCAATTAAACCTATACAGTAACTGCATATTATTGAGCTGGACAGTTTCCTGAGCCATATTAAATAGCACATGAGAGAAACCAAACTGCAGAGCAACTTGTAATTTCTAGCACTTTCATGGAAAACACACAGCAACTCTGTGTATGAGTGTAAATGCATAGAAAAAATGCCACGGGAAAGATAAGAGTATTTTACTGAAGACTTCCTTGGAATGGTGTGGTATTTATGTGGTCGATAGGGAGTACAATTGTTTTATAACTACATGTATGCCTTGAATTTGAAATGTTTAGATTACACAAACAATGTTTAAACTAATGTGTTACCCAAGTAACTTAAAAATAAAAACAAAACATTGACCTCTAGTCTTATCTCCTTGGCTCTTAATCGTTCATGGCACTTTGCTCATGTTTATCAGTTTTGATAGTGTGGACATATGCTTTAGGGACACTATAAAAATATATCTGTTTGCTACCTAGATTGATTATTATATTCTTTCATTGTCTTAACTCGAGTCAAATTGGATTTAATAAAACTTGAATTGGAAGTTCTATATCAAGAGATAGGAAGATTCTTTGTATTTACCAATAAATCTATCTGCAGAATATAGGAGCAGCTAAAGTCATGTCAGATGAAATTGGTACACCTGAAATACTAAATATTCATTCATTCTTTCATTCATTCATTCATTCACTCATTCATTCATTCATTCATTCATTCATATTTAGATCAGAGTCATCCACTCAGAAATCCAAGGGAATTTGGCTTACACTTGAGAAGAGGCCCTGGCTAGGAGTATTAAAATTAGCATGTTATTTCTTTGGCCTCTTTTCCTGAAGTAGAAAAGTTAATTAGGAAGCAGGATTATCAACATCTTACTACCTTGATTTTGAGGGATTTTTGTTTTATTTTGTTTTTTTGAGTCCTTATGACAAGACTCCATTTCCTTTCCATAATTGCAGAGAAGTAGAGGTTGATTTCATCAAATGGAGAAAACTTTTTATTAATTCCTTCCCCCAGATGTTAGTGTTCAATCCCAAAGTTCAATCAGAATTGTAAGGAAGGACTGACATGGCCATCCAGGGTCTGGCTTGCCACTGAACTTCGGCTTAGAGAATGGGATGCCTGAGATGCAACTGAGACAGGCAGCAGAGACAGACAGAAAGCTTCAAAGAGGATGGTGGTAGTGGTCCAGGAGACAGCCAGCCACGGACTGGCTTAGGGCAGACCTAGAGCCCATGTGGACATAGAGGGAATAGCTGGAAGGGTTTCACACATTGTTGGACACATCGTGTAATTAACAGATGTAAGTGCAGTTAAACTGGAAACACCCTTGTGTATCAGTCAGCATATCCTATAAACACATTAAATATCTGTCTCCATGAAGTATGTTTTCTAAGTTAGTATGGAGAGTACATTGAAGTGATAGTTGAGGAGGCAACACAGATGCACAAGGTGATGCAGTTGGAGATTGCCTTGCTAGATAATCTATGCAGATTATGAAAATGCATCCGAGATTTGGGTGTACAATTTAAAGAACGCAGTACAGGCATCTCCAAGAAATCACAGACATTACTGCAGTTAGTTGGCTGTCGCCTGTGAAAAGAGTTAGGCCTACTGGCAATTGTGCACGTCGTGATGCTGCCACTAAGGGCACCTTTGATTTATATTTCCAGAATACTACAAAGTGGAACTCTGATACTCTGAGTGATATCTTCATTATTTGTTGAACAGCGCATGCTGTACTCTAGGGAAGTAGGACACCTGCTTGGTCAAATACCAGAGTAGATCCTATGTTCTCCTTTCTTGATCCTCTGCAGATGTTAGTGATTCCTATGAATGGTTTCAAAATTTCTGTTCTGTCAGGAGAAAAAGACAGTTTCAAACTTTCTGTTCTGTCAGGAGAGAAAGGACAAATTCCCAGATCTCTGTTATTCTCCAGTGGATACTTTTCTTCTTATAACTTAGAAATTATTACAGCTTCCAATATTTTATGGGGTTGTAAGAAATTTGGCATGAGCTGAAATTGAGCACGACTGCAAGAACTGGGAGGTATTTGCTGGGAAACATGACCTGTGGTCACATAAGACATCAACAGAGTTCTCCATGCTAATGAGGTACATAGAGGTACTGAGGATTTAGCAAGTAAGCTCTGCTTCCCAGCCATTCCTCCCTGTAAAAGGTATTTAACCTCTGGTCTACCCTGAGAAGTTGGTATGAATCCATTTTCCATAATGAACAGCCAATAAACAGTTTGGAACCAAGGACATTCTCTTTTATCAAGAACCACCATGGGGAGCATGGATCAGGCCTTCACCTACAGAGCCATTGCCTACATCTTCCATAGAAGACCCATAGACAACTTCTACTACCTTTGCCAGATGAGCTAAGCCAGACCTCCCAGTCTCAGCCTTAGCTTCAGGCTAGATGCCATCCTCCAGACCGAGGTCCTCCAATAGTCCTGGCCTCTTCAAGGGCCTGTGGATCCCCAACTTCTCTGTGTAGTTTTCTAGTGATGACTAGATGCCAGGGAGTCAGAGAATACCAGGTTCAGCTTCCCACATCTCAGACTGTGTTTTCCCACCCCCTAGAGCAGTGTCTTGGTGCTTCTCTGAAGCCCAGTACCTACCCGGGGACAGCATGAGATAAGCACAGTCAAGCTCCCTACATGTTGACTCCCCAATGACCATACCCAGCAGTGGGGCTAAATGCAATCCCACATAATAGTGCCCAGGAAAAGAAGGCATTCCCAAAATACTTCCTGAATAAATGAATAATAAATTGAATGGCAAACAAGTACCCATAGAAAATGAAAAAGAATGGGTAGGTAAGAGAACTGGAAGTTATGTAATAGAAATTTGAATGGCATGCACTCAGCTGGAGACTTCTGGGAGGTTCTATATAAAAGAATCTTAGATATAACTAACACTATGAAACATCTCTGGGAGAAGGGGTCACATTCTCACCTTGTACACCAGGTTGACACCTTTAAGGGCCACCACACTCAATATAAGAACACAAGATTTATTTTCTTCACTTATCACAGTTAATCAGCATACTTGAGGTCAAACCTGTAGAAACTAGGGGCTGTGGGTTAATAAGTCCCCATATAGTAAATAACCTATAATTTTAACTGTAGAAAGACTTCCCCATTCCTGGCACTTACATAAGCTGTGCCCACACATTTCCTTGTGAGAAGTTACTTACCAAGTTCCTTGACTTTATTTTTAGACATTCTTTGCTCGCTCCTGGATGATCTGCCTTAGTTTTCTTTTAGTCAAATAGAAGTCTAAAAATCAATAGCTGCCTTAGAGCTGTGCTATAATGGCCATGGGTTTAACATTGCACAGCTGGAAGTTTCAACCTGAGCCACCAAAGGCAAAGCTGAAATGTTCCTGTAGGTAGAGCAAAAGCTGATTACCACTGTCTTTAAAGCAAAGATGGAGTCTTGGTGTGAAGGCCATATACACCATCAAAAGAAGGCCAAGAGAGGCCATCAGGCAGCTATGCTTTGAATCTGAGAGGAGCCAGTGAGTATTCCATTGAGTTTGTGGATGGTACCCTGCTCAACAGTTGCTATGCAACACTCCCATGATCCCCAATTGCATGGTTCCCCCTCTTCTCAGAGGGTGATGGTATAGGTGGTTACTTTTAGCCTTTTGGCTCCAGTGCTTTGTGGTATCTTAGGATACTTTGCAGCTCTTTTTCATCTTAGATTCTTATATTATTTTTCCTCATTCCCACCCAGATGTTATTTTTGAACTCTGAAATAGAGTGGTCTTACCCTGTTCACAAAACATGAGAGAGAGAGAGAGAGAGAGAGAGAGAGAGAGAGACAGAGACAGAGACAGAGACAGAGAAAGAGGCAGAGAGACAGAGAGACACAGAGACACAGAGAATGGAAGAAGAAGAAGAAGAAGAAGAAGAAGAAGAAGAAG
>NW_022196909.1:18723542-18732098 GCF_008632895.1 Mastomys coucha
AAAAAAAAAAAAAAAAAAAAAAAACAGAGTGAATTGGGGACGTTATCTATAGAAAACTTTGTCCAAGATTTGTGAGAACATTTCTGTTTCTGACAAGGGAATAGGAATATTTTCTTCCTGCCTCTACCTATTTGTCTCAAAGTTAAAGGCTATGTGGGAAGGGAAGGGCTAGACTAAAGACAGATAACAAGAAGCACACAAAGATCCAAGAGGGAGAGAGAAGATGAGCTCTCCCTTGATCTTTCATTGTGATGTCTGGGTATGGGGTTCAGGTACCTACAATCCTACAACCGAGAAGACAGAGGCCACAGTTGTACACTTGAGGCCAGTCTAGATTCCAAAGGAAGCTCTACCTTCATACAAACAACGTCATGCCAATCCAGAGTCCTAAGGAAAGCTATTAACAGATGCTCACACACGTCTAGCACCTTCCTTGGCTGTCTTCCCCAGCCTCAGTGAACTATGTAGATGTACTCACAGCTAAAAGATTCAGGACACCCTCTGGATCCATCTGGACAAAGGTGCTGGGTGTTTACACTTTCCCTTGACTTAGCTGGCTTAGACAGAAAGACCCCATCCATGCACTAGTGGGGTGTTTTTAGACTTGTGCCTCTTTAGAATTAGTCATACAACTGTACAATACATGAATGAACTCCCCTTTGCACTGGCCACCATACTGGACAGAGAACATCTGGACTCTTTCCTCTTGAATTCCTCTAGGAATCACATCAGCAGCACCGACTATGCCACTCAAGGTCACATGAAAGAGACTACTCATGCAGGAATCCTACCCAGAGTCGCCATGAGGATGTTACAGAAATTAAAAGGTTTTGTATATAAAATTCAAATGGATGGCATGCAGATCATGGTGCTTCCTTCCTACAATCTCAGCCTGTGGGAGGCCCAGGCCATTGTGAGGTACAGAGCGAGACCTTTTATCAAAAACAAACACCTCAAACTGATGGGGAGAAATTTTGCCATTTATTAAGTTAATGCTGATGATATGTGTCATATTCATCGAATGCTTTCTAGATAGCATACATCAATATTGTATCTTATTTAGTGCACATAAACTTCTAAGACAATTACCATTATTATCCAGATCTGTGAAGTGAAGCAATTCACCACTGAGGTACAGTGCAATGGTTCTTGAATTCGGATTTAATTGAATCCAGAAAAGTTCCCAACCCCAATTGTTGAAAATTATATATTTTTTACTTTTATTTTTAAATTATGTGCACGTGTATGTTTGTATGTAGGAGTACAAGATTGTACATAGGCATGCAAGAGGCCAAAGACATTCGTTCCCTAGAAGTTACAAGTGGATGTGTGTCACCAGATGTCAGTTGTGGGCCTCACATTGAAGTCTACTGGAGACCATTATTATTCAACCACTGAGCCATTCTCCAGCCCCCAAATTATATTTTAGAGTAGTAGACTTATTTTAAAGATAGATATTTTCTTCCAGTGTTACACATGAGATATCTTCCTCTAAACTGTTGATTCGGTGAGGCCCAGAGACTCCCAAACACTACACCATACTGTCATTGTTCCTGGCTTCCCACTTGAACTTCATTGTAAGATTCTGTTGCTTAACACACTGCCCACTTGTGTCTTAGGACATAGAAAAATCAAGCTTGGAGCTGAGTTGGAAGCTTCCTCCCTATTATCTAGCTGTCATAAAGTC
This sequence comes from Mastomys coucha, assembly GCF_008632895.1. NCBI lineage: Eukaryota > Metazoa > Chordata > Mammalia > Rodentia > Muridae > Mastomys > Mastomys coucha. The sequence goes on from NW_022196909.1 coordinate 18,725,230, forward strand.
AAAAGATGGTATATAGGCAGCTGAATAAGAAAAGTTATGAAAATGCTTATCCAATTGTGAATTCTACCAGCTTATAATAATGATCACCAGGCAAGTTATACCCTCCAGTGTAATAGTGGCATGATCAGTATGGGGATAACCAATTGCTTTTTTATTGGATTTGAGGTCCATTCCATGGAAAGAAATTCAATGACTTTTATTGTAAAGCACATCAAAAGCCAGGGCATCACTTGGGCTGTGACATGCCCAAGAGGTGACCTACGATGACCATGTTATTAAAATTCCCTCCAAATACCAATGTCTATATTCATAGATTAGTGCTATACCCTTATCAGAGATGTTCCTTAATGCAATGGGTAGTTGTTAATGTAGAAACACTTAACTGGTCAAACTGATAATAGGTAATGATTGAGTGTTTGATCCTATGTAGAACAGTAATATTAACACTCCCAAGGCTCAAGGAACATAGACAAGGGGAAAGAATGTAAGTTCTAAGGGTCAGGGAGATATTGTAGTGAGAGCATCATGCCTTCTGCACATAGTATAGCTTTTATGATCATGACTTCTTTTCACTGGTGGCTCTCTGCATAAGACTTACAGAAACTTAGGTGCATCAACATTTCATCACGCAGGAAGGGAGGGGAACCATGGAGACCTTACATCTTCCTGAGGACCTATACCAGTTGCCCACTCTTTCAGGTGTGTGTGTGTGTGGGGGGGTGATTTTTCTTCAGTAATGTAGCCACATATAAGTTGTATTTGCTCTAGTGAATAACTTCACACTGAATTTTGATTCAATTGAACTCAAAAGGTCTCGACCACAGTTGTTTAAAATAACATTTTTTTAATTACATGTATGTGTGTATGTTTGTGTTTGGGGATGTACACATAAGTGCAAGAGCTCAACAAGGCCAGAGACAATGGATCCCTCTAGAGATGCTCAAGCAAGAATCTAATAAAGTCAGTGGGTTACATACAAGAGTAAGTCATGAAAGTCTGAATGGGACTTGTGGATTTTTGTGGGAGAGGCTACAGGGTTTGAGAAGGATATTGCAGAGGAAGAACTGACTGAATTCATTATATAATTGCATTCATTATGTAAATGTATGTAACTGTTTTAAATGACCATAGAAAAGATTCACTTAGGAGAAGCTCACGTAAACATTTCTTTTTTTTTTCACCAGTAGTTTAGTAAAAAGGATGAGCATGTAGCATCAATTTATAGAAAAAAATGTAAAGAGAATTAAACAACAACAACAAAATAACACCCCTAATAATTAGAAAAACAATGTTTAATTTAAGCTAAAGGAAAAAAGTTTTAATCGAATAATCAAGGGCAAATAACACAATATTTAACATAATCAAATGCACAAAGGGAAGTTATTTTTTACTGTAAAATATAGAGTTATTTTAACTTCTTCTAAGGAAAAATGTATCTCAAAAAAACCTTAAAGGAAAAAAAAAGACATTCTTAGAAATGACTGATTAGGAAGCTAGAAGTGAAAAATAGTGATGCTTATGTTCTGTCTTGGAGTTATTAAATAATAAAGCATGAGGAGAAACAACATAGGCTTTGAATGGTTTTGTATTAGGAGTTATTTTCTTTATGGGTTTCTTCATCTAGGTCACTGAAGACACTCTCTGATTCTAACCCACAGCTGCACCCCCATTTTCATGTGTTGCATTTAAGTGTGTCTAGTTAAGTGATCTTCCCCCTGCTCCTCAGAAGCCTCAAAAATAGAAACCAGTGAACAGGAACATTCACAAAATGTCCAGGCAGGGAATTCTGATCAGAAGATCATCACAATGCAATTCTAATCCTTGGAGGGGAAAAAAAAATCATTTTCTCCTGCAGATCTCATGCAGCAGCCTGCAACGGTACCTGCACGAGTCCCAACTGCTGTGTCTTCGATTTAATGAAAACTTCAGGGAAGCAATTCCGTTCACTTCAGGGATGGCTTTGTTCCTCCATTATGATTCGTTTTTAATGAGAAAGATGATTGTGAGGATAAACTCTATTCCTCTGAATTTTTACACTAATTACATACAAAGCACTATTTTGGCAGAGGGGGACTTATCTGCTTCAGGCAATACAGTTATCATCTTGTAGCCACCCTTCAATCTCCCACATGAACACTGAAGCTTCGTGCCAGGAATGAGTATTGCTCTTTGCCAGCTCTCAGCATGGAAAGATGAATGCTTAAAGATTTCCCGAATTAACAGTCAACGTGGACTCCAAATACAACAAGGAGACAATCCCTTCCTGCAAGCTTAGATGCTGTTTGGAATGAACAAATCAAAGGGGGTACTCATTAATGAAGTATTTAGCATGAGGAATGCAGGGGGATGTGATATATAAAAGCGTGTGTGTGAATTTATATGAGGATTCATTAAATGGAGATGATATTACATATTCTTATCCATTTCTTCAATCTGGAAGTCATTTATTGAGCTGATACCGAGGGCTCTGTGGACAACCCTGAATTTCTGATTATATACTACGGCATAAATATGATGCTTTATATTGAGTTCTCTAAGCATTATTAAAGACTGTGGGATGCTCCATTTGCTGCAGATTTATCCTGTAAACACTGTATATACATAGAATGTGTGTATTTGGCACTATCTGATGCATGACTTGGAGCTTGATGGATCAAGATCCTTGGTATTCCAGAAGCATGCCACAGTGAATGAAGATGCTTTCAACAACATTTCCTGACACCTGAAAGTGACCTAAAGAATAGTCACATGCTAGAAACTCGATAATATATTATTCCACCCAGGCAAGCACAGTGTTACCTATAGTTAGGCTATTTTCTTTTTTTTCCACCAAGTAGAATTTAGACACAATAAATCTTATTTCTTTAAGTGTATGGTTTGAAGAGTCTTGACAAATGTATATTCTTATATGATGCCTGTAACAATTGAAATACAGAGAATGCACTGAGCCAAAGGTTTCCTTAGTGGCTTATGCAGCCCACCCTCACTTTCAATCGCCACCAACCGTGGATCTACTTTCTGTCATTATTATGTTTGTTTGCTCCAAAACCTCACAGAACAATACAGTCTGCAATCATCCAGAGCATAAACTTTGTATCCAGTTTTTCACTTAGCATAATGCTTTTAAAAATAGTTAATATTGCTGAACGAATGGAATGTTCCTCTTTCTTAGGAAGTGGTAATAGATTAGATAAACTCATTAAAGTTTTCTACCAATTTATTTATTTATTTATTTATTTATTTATTTATTTATTTATTTATTTTGTACGTAAGTGCGGGTGTGTAGGCACATGTGTGCTATGCTGTGTATGTGGAGGACAGAATATGACCTGAAGGAGATGGTTCTTTCCTTCTACAAAGTGAGCTCCAAGGACAGACTTCAAGCCATCAGGCTTCTATAGAAAATGCTTTTACCCTGTAAACTAACTCACTGGCCCCACAAACCACCTCCAACTGCTCCTTGCTTTTCTCTGAGGCAGCATCTTGCTACATAGCGCTGACGAGCAAGACAGTCATCGTCTAGCCTAAGATGGCCTTGAGTCTGTGGCTATCTTCTTGACTGTGCCTCGTGACTACTGGGATCACTGGTGTACACCCCCACCAAGCAGCTTCTCGTCCCCTTCTATAAACTAATGAACACCCAGGTTTGTTCTCAATTGTTGTTGTTCTTAAAGGTTTTTATAGCATTTAAAACAAAGCAACATTTGAATACATTCCTGTGTATCGACATTATACTTTCTCATTTCTCTTGGGAAGGGAATAACTGTTGGACCATATAGGGAGTGCATGTTTAACTTTTTAAGCAAATACCAAGCTGTATATAAATAAATGTGGCCTGACAAGGAATAGGCATGGAAGTTTGCCAGCTAATTTACCACAAGGGAGAAGTGAAGAGAGTCCAATAGAAATTACCTCATCGGTCTTAGGGAATTGATGGTGTTAGTTTCCCCATGGCTCCCAGGAGATGTATGATTCCATATTTCCATTCTCCAAGTGCTGTCTTATCCTGCCAACCCATGACAGTCCTTCCTCTTTAGGGTTTTAGTAAGAATTATTTGGAGAATTGGGAACTGGGTGTGCATTGAAGTCTCCTTGGTCTTCTGGTCTGAGAAAACCCTGGAGTTTTTTGCTTAAATTCATTTTGCTGTTTTGGTTTTGGATTGGGACCATCTGTGGTAAAAACTAAAAACATCCTAATGCATGCAAGGGCAGAGATTACCAAATGTAGAGAAGAACCAGAACGTGCTGGTTCAAGAGATGTTTACTCAATGCCAGAGCCTGACATACTGCAAGATGCAGACACTCAAGTCACCAAGACTTCTTGCCAAGAGGCCTGTTTCACTGGATATGACCTTCTGCACTATTTTTTATAACTATATGAATATTTAAAGACTTGCTTATGGATGTTATATTAGTACTTTTAGAGAATCATTTCATTTTGTGCACGCACAAAGCAAGAGATGATATAAAATACACAAAAGTCTATCTTCAAGAATTTTCTGGAAAGCAAGATAAGAGATGCTTATTGAATTGCTTTAGCCAGAATATTGTTTATTATTATTATTATTATTGTTGTTGTTGTTGTTGTTATTGTTATTATTATTCAAAAATAGAAGAGCTTAAAGAAATACTCTTCAATGTAAAAGCAACCCTTGTAAGGCCTGTTGTAAGGAACACTGAAGGGATACCCCAGATTTTTATATAGTGGTGCACCCTTTGGGTTCTATTATATTTCCAGGTCCTTTTCCATACTGTGGCTGGAGAAAGGACACAGGCTCTGAACCTGCTTTTGCTTCTCCCTGAGCATCCTGTCTTTACGGTCTTTATTTGCTTTAATTAGACACAAATGGAGAAAAATGGTAGCAATCAACATGACTTTATCCACTAAGCAGGGAGCACTGAAAGCAGATTTGGGAAACAGTTATAATAAGTAAGAAATGATGATGGACCAAAAAACTGATGACAAATATTTTCTTGGTAAGAAACGCATCCTATTTCACTTTTGAGTTTAAAATCCAGTCATATCTCTTGCTTCTGTATGGCAAAAGCAAGAGCACCGCCTTGGGTTGCGCTGGAGAATGCCTTCCCTTGTTTCATGGTGTTTGCATTTGTGTCTCTTGGGTTTTGAATGTCAGCTAGAGTTACCTGAAGTTTTAAGAAAGGAGGAAACTATGTAGAGACAATGGAGAGTCTCTGAGTAATTCTTAGACAGCTAATCGGGTGTGAAGCCTCGCTTGAAGCATCGTACGCTTTCTTTAGCCATATTCTTACGGGCCTTATTTTAAACGTAGAGCACGAAATTCTTGAATGTCTGGTATCTCTTTATGGATGCATTTTCATTGTCTAACTATTTCTCAGTGGGGTTAACATAACAGTACTTTCAGTTTTCCTTTAAATCTCAGAATGGGTACATAGGTGGACATTACAGAACTAAACTGCTTTCTATGGAGTTCTGTCCTGGAAGGGCTCTGTTAGGAACAGTAGGATCTTCAATTTCATAAACAGGTGGAAGAGAACAGAGCTTCAACCTTTCAGACCACACCTAGAATTTGTTCAGCAAGACACACTGTTTTAAAGGATGATGACACCCACGTTTCCCCAAGAATTAGTTAATACCCAAGAGCAATTTCACAGTGTCGTTTACTGGAATCTATACTACAACCTGCCACCTTCATATCTTTTGGTCATTGATCTAATACATACTTGATAGGGAGGATTTCGTCTAACTTTGAAGTCAGAATTTTGGCAAGGCTACTCATAATGACATCGTGCTTAAATATTCTCTGAGAGTTTCCAGTTTGACAGCCATAGTTTTAGAAGTTATACGCGTACAATGACAGTGATCTATTATAAAAATAGAGCCAGGAAATTGCTTACTGTAAAGTGGTCCAAGGCATATACATATTGCTAATACGGAGGCCCAGCTGGGTAGGTGATACTTTCGCTAGGTGAAATGTGAAGGTCAGTCAGCACTTGATCTGACCTGCAGGTTATGAGGAACACTGAGAAAGGAGGACTGGCTGTAAGAGGTCCTCCCTTGGACATAGACTTCCTCTCTCTTCTCTGTTGCTCATTCATCCTAAGTCTTGATGTGCCTGAACAGAAAAGTTGTGATGCTTCCAACACATTACAGAGACACAGCATGTACAAAATTAATTACTGCGTTGATTTCCAGAGGTTAGCTCAATACCAGTCTATGTGAATAAACATCAGGCACAGAGACATGAGCAAGTTCAGTGGTCATCCGGGGCAACACTAAAAGAATAAAAAATAAATAAAAGGAAGGGGGGAAGGAAGGAAGGGAGAGAGGAAGAAAGGAAGAAAGAGGGAGGAAGGGAGGGATAGAGGGAGGGATGAAAAGAGAGAAAGAGAGGGAGAGCAAGAGAGGGAGACAGAGAGTAGAAGAGGGAGAAGGAGAGTGGGAGAGGGAGAGGGAGAGGGAGGGAGGGAGGGAGAAGGGGAAAGGGAGATGGAGGAAGGGAGAGGGGTAGAGGGAGAGAGTGAGAGGGGGAGGGACAGGGAGAGGGACAGGGAGAGGGAGATCTCCAAATAGAGCACTGCATTGTGGGAACTGGTTCCTCCACTTACTGGGAAGACAGTATTTCCTCAGTCTTTCCTTAAAAAGGGTGTCCATATTCCTTCGCAGCCTTCAGCCTCTTGTGCCTTCGCCTTATCTACACTGACACGCCTCTCACATTGTCTATATGACTCTCTTCTGATTTCATTGCTGGGTCTCACTACACCATGCACCCCATGCTACTTTCCGGTATAGGGTTTTCAAACTTAAGAAATAGAAATGTCGTACCAGTTTGCAATCCCACCAGCAATGCAATAATGTTCCTCTTTCTCCACAACCTCTCCAGCATCTG
>NW_022196909.1:18733564-18752291 GCF_008632895.1 Mastomys coucha
AAAAAAAAAAAAAAAAGAAATAGAAATGTCTCCTTTTGTTCTAAAGCAGCGCTTCTTAATCTATGGACCATGACCTCCTTGGAGATCAAATGTCCTTTTCACAGTGGTCACATGTCAGACACCGTATGTAGCATAGCATATATTTAAATTACAACTCATAATAGTAGCAAAATTACAATTTTGAAAAAGCAAGGAAAATATGGTTGGAGGGCACCATTACATGAGGAATTTTATGAAATGGTTGCAACTTTAGGAAGGTTGAAAAGTACTGTAAGGGTCGCTCATTGCTCCCACCTCCTCCAAATTTCACAAGAAGCCAAAGGTAATCCTACTCTTGCAGCTATAGCTGGTTCCAGCCTCCATCTTTTCCTAGTAGCTTTATTGGTTTTCTCACTTATAAAAGTTTGGATGATATATATCCTTGCTTTGAAGAAACAAGAAGGGATAAGGCCCATATTCTGTAGCTGACAATTATAAATGTTCATTATAAATGGCATTATTATTATTAACACTAACTCTTTTCATAACAACTTTGCTAGCTTCTACATATAACTATTATAATCATGATTTGCAATTTTGATTATGTTTATTTTACCTTGATATAGACTCTTACTTAATCTCTGGACTCTTAGACAATAACAAAGACCAGAATCCAAAGGGGAACAACAATTTGACATTTCAAAAACCAATGGTGCTTAAAAATCACTGATGAATTCAACATCTTCATACAAACTTTCTTTTCAGGATTGAGCTACTGAAAAATTTTTTAATCCCATTATTCTTAACTATACTCCTTATACTAGGTTAAATAATACTAGTCCTTTGGTGTTGACTCAAGCTCACATTAAGGGAATTTTGCATTCATCTCTTGTCTCTCCTTTTTTGATACATTCCCACAGTTTCTCTGAGATGTGTTACTAATTGTATGCCTCTCCCATTGCCTCACTTCCTGTAGTCTTTTCCTGGCCTGAAGCACCACCATTCAAGACACTTATATCATTCAAATTCACTGGCTTCTGACTCACACTGAGGGAACATAGCTAAGACTTAGTGTCTGTAACTTTTGTAGACTGGCAGTTTATTCTTAATATCCAGAGTTACAGCTCTTAATACTAATGGCTTAAAAAAAGCAAGTAACATCAACTTGGGGAAAGCAAATTAAATTAGCTTCTAATATATTTTCAAAAAATGGAAAAATCAATTGAGTATGAGTGTGGTGATGTTCTGAGTGTGTGTGTGTATGTGTGTGTGTGTGTGTGTGTGTATAGAGGGTTATTTATTCATGTGCTTGTGTGGATTGTTCATGTGTATATATACGGAAGTATACATGTACACATGCGCATGAGTGTGTGTATACATGCAAATACTAGAGACTGATATCGGGTAACATGCTCAATTACTCTCCAACTTAATTTATGAGACAGAGTGTTTTGCTGAACCCAGAGCTTACCAGTTCTGCTCAGCCAGCTGGGCACTGAGCTCCAGGGATCTGCCTGCCTCTGTTTCCCCTGTGGGGGGATTCAGATGCATGCTGCTTTGCTCAAAATTTTAAAATTTAAGGTTTCTGGGGATCTGGATTCATGTTCTCATACTGTCAAGGCAAGGTCTTTAGCAACTAAGCCATCCCTAACACCAGCCACCTTCATTCTCTTCTCTTCTAAGACGAAGCCTACTATTGGCTAAGTCATTATACCTGAGCACTATTATTTTAGACAGCAATCCAAATAAAGACATGTAAGGATAAAATACAGATGGTTCTTTTGAAAGTTTCAAAACTGTATAATTATTAGAACTGACATTTAGCAATATATATGATTGTTTTCAAAGCTTTTAATGGCTACTTTTCAATGGATCCTAATCAACAGCCACAATTTAGGAGAAAATCTGGGGCTTTTTCTGAGACCACAGACAAAAGGATTATCACCAAGTTTGGTAGTCTAGGACAAAGGTTCTAAAAGAGCTTCTGAGATGACCCTCCCACCCACGCAATCTTTATTGGACTTATTCTTTTGAAAGGCATTTTTCGTTTACTGACTCTTGAAAAACTTGTTTTCATTGCTTTATTTCTTTAACATTTAAAATAGGACCACGTGTGGCCATCGGTGGGAGTTGCCTTTTCTTTTATTCCTCTTGTGGTGTTGCTCAAGTTGTCCATAGTCATACCTGTGTCACTTTCCTAAAGAACATACATTTGTCTGTAGCCCCCTTAGACAGCTCAGGTATGCTGTGTTTAGCAGAGTTGCATTAGGCCTGTTCCAGGTTTCAGGGGGTTCTCTATTTAGATTCATTGAAAAGAATAAAACCCTTACCAGGAATTCAAAATTACGAGCAATGGTACTTTTCTGCAATGCATATAGCTCCTGCTTCTTGCTGAATTCACACAATATTTCTTTGTGATATATTCATGCATTTTCTTTGTGGTATTACTGCAAAATAGCAAAGTGCGATCTGGGGATTTGAATCATCTTACTGATGCAACCAATGACAAAACGGTATCTAGACATGGCTCATATCCTTCTATGTGCTTGTAAACATCACATTCCTCGGAGCAGGGGCAGCTTACCTTGTCGGACAGCTAGGGTGGTGGTATATACCAAGAAGAGGAGGATGTAGTTCAGAAAACTCTGGAAGACTGGTGTGTTTGCATGAAAATCTTCCGCCAGGTACTTGCTGGTCAAGCCAATTCCACAAACGAGAAGGGATAACACTTGGCCCAAAGCCACAGAGATTAGCATCTCCCTGAGAAATGAAGCAAAGCACAGCAAGGTCAGGGGAAACAAATTGAAAACAATGATAGTGAAGTCCACTGGTAATTCATAGCAGACACTGAGCTGAGGCAGCGGATGCTATTTATTGTAACCCACTGAAGCAATGCTAGGGTCCTCTACAATTATTACTGAAGCCTTTATAGAGGTGGGAACTAATGCTTGACATGGGTAACAAATTTGCTCACAGAACACACAGTGAGGATAAAGCAAAACCAGGTTATGGGACTGAGTCTCAGCGTGGGAACCTGGCTTCCTGTCACTGTACTCCAGAAGCTGGTGAGGAAAGGGACTATTGTTTCGAAGCACAGTTATGTGGATTAGTGATGCTGACAGCATTCCCAACCCTGCAAGCAGAAATATATTGCAGCATCAACTGTGTGTATAATTAATCACTAATGGGAGAAACTTTGTTTTACAGATCAAGCTCCTGGATCTAGAAACTCTTGGCGGGAAGGGCTATCCATCTAGAAAGACTACCTCTTGTGCCTCTTCTAGACTCTGGAACTCTGTTCTAAGAAGCTTTATGTAAGGTCTTTATTCTCTGTTTCTTAAGTTACAATTGCCTATATATTAAAGCTATTATTCCTTAAATAGATTCAGGACTGTGGTTACTATAATAACTATGCAAATATTTTCATTGCCTTCTTCAAAGGCAGTGTTCTTGTAGACACTGAAGTGGGGACTGGAGGCAAGAGTCAAAGGGTTCAGTTTCCATGGAAATGAAATGCCCATGCAAGCTTTGTAGTCACACACACACACACACACACACACACACACACACACACTCCTGCTCTGACACAGGAAAGCCTCTGGAAATAGGAGGCAGACTTTTCTCTGTAAGTTTTTTCTGACCTTTGTGGATTATTTGTAGAAACAAGCAATATAGAAAGTAAAAACTGTGGTATAAACACAATGACTTTAAGCAGAGGATATGTGATGTTATATATTTCTTCCCACATGGATTTCTTCCTCCATGGAAGACACAATTCCATTTTTTTTTTCTGGATGGAACATGGGATTATGTCTCCTTTTTTAGAAGCTAGATTGATCTGGCCTTGCTTTGATCATTAGAGTACAGAGAAGGTGAAGCCATGAGCCTTCTGGACCTAACCTTTGAGAACTTTTGCAGCATTTATGTTTTCCTACTGAGAAACAGCTTCCCCGTAAGGAGCCTGAGGTGTGTTATTGAGTATGAAAAGCTCCAGGAAAATAAAGAGAGAAACCCAGGCAGCCCCTGTCCCAAATATCTGAGTGAGGGTTTGGGGATCCTCCTGCCTCCATTATGCTAAGCCAATCTACACCCAGGAGAAGAAAGGTGAGCAATCCCTAGAGACTGTTGCCCAACTTGGAGAGTTGTGAGAAAAATGAAACATTGTTGCTTTGGGGCATGCAGTTTTCCAAGAAAAGGACAACTGACAGCTGCAAGGAGGCTCTGAACGTTTTCTCTCCTATGGCCATTGAGCTGGTAACTCCTGCCTCTCTAGCCTCGTGGCACTCCTTCATGATGGCAGAGTGGTGAGCTGCTTGCATTTTAGCAGGGAACTGCGGGCCTCCCTGCTCCTATGCCTCTGCGGAGCATCCATCATACCTTTTCCAGCCTGACTCCTATTCATTTATTTATTTTTTTTCAAAACTTGACCCTCTTGTCACTAGCTTTGAAAGGCCTTCCTGTTCTCTTTCCTCGGGACACATCTCACATATTACTTTTAGCACATTGCTTTATTGTTACTGCTTGCTTGCTTGCTCGCTTGCTTAGTATGTTCTGTGTTGGATTTTGACTCTGTAAGTTTCTGGAGCATACCTACAGCAGGGGAAAACCGTTCAAAGGACTAGGAAGTGGAAGGCATAAAAGACAATCCTAGGCTAAGTATAAGCAGCTCTGAGTATATAAGAATATCAGGGATAGAGGCAGGGGATCTCTGTGAGTTCGAGGCCAGCTATAGTCTACAGAGCAAGTTCCAGGAAAGTCAGGGCTACAGAGGGAAACCCTGTATCAAAGAGAAAAAAAAAAAAGAATATCACTGCTTTTAAAAAAGATCAACAGGCTTGAGGATATAGGGGATGATAGAGCACATACTTAGCATGGGCAAAGTCCTGTTTCAATCCTCAATGTTACAAAAGAAGTAATAATAAACACCTCCCCACCCCTTGCCAACAGAAGAAAAATAAAACAATGCAAAGAATTCAAATAACTGTATCCGACTAACACAGATGTAGAGGCTCACAGCCATTCATCAATCTGAGTACAGGGTCCCCAGTGAAGGAGTTAGAGAAAGGACCAATGGAGCTGAGGGGTTTGTAGCCCCTTAGGACGAACAACAATATGAACTAACTAGTACCCTCAGAGCTCCCAGGGTCTCAACCACCAACCAAGGACTGCACATGGAGGGGTCTGATTGTTCAGGCAGCATGTGTATGGTAGAGGATTGCAAAGTCGATCATCAATAGGAGGAGAGGACCTCGGCCCTTTTAAGGTTCTGTGCCCCAGTGTAGGGGAATGCCAGGGCCAGAAAGTGGGAGAGGGCGGGGTGGCAGGCATGGGGAAGGGGGAGGCAACAGGGGTTTGGTTTTGTTGTTTTTGTTTGTTTCTTTGTTTTTTGGAGGGGAAACTGGGAATGGAGAAATTCGCATATAAATAAAGAAAATATCTAAAAAAAAAAAAAAGAATTCAAATAACTGGAAAGATTTGTAAAGGTAATTCTTTTAAATTGGTTTTTTGAGACATGGTTTCTCTGTGTAGCCCTGGCTGTCCTGGAACTCAGAAACCCACCTGCCTCTGCCTCCGAAGTGCTGTGATTAAAGGCATGCGCCCCACTGCCTGGCTTTTGGGGAGGTAATAGGGTTTGTTATGGCATTATGTTGCACATCTGTTTTACTTGGCCTTCTTCTCTCTCTACTCCTCCATTTTACTGCACCCCCAATCTCCCTCTAACACATTGTTTTCATGCCATGTGAGTTTTGCCACCATTTCTCTCCCATCCCTAATCCTTTCTCTGCTTTTCCAGTAATTAATGTAATAATTTCTTTCATGTTCATTCATGTTTTTTCTACATGTGTGCCTCGGCAAAGGTGTTGGATCCCCTGAAATTGGAGTTACAGGCAATTATGAGATGCCTGTCATGTGGGTGCTGGGGATTGAATGTAGGTAACCTGGAAGAGCATCCAGTGCTATTAACCCCTGAGCCATCTCTCCAGTCCTAGCCCCCCAACCATTTCTTAACCCCCCTCAAGAGTCTTTTTTTTCTAGTTTTGTGATGTATAGTCCTTCTAAACTTTTATATACATACACATTAGTATCTAGGATCTGCATGTGACAGAAACATACTGTTGTTATTCCATATTTGTGTGTGTGTGTGTGTGTGTGTGTGTGTGTGTGTGTGATTTTTGAGAAATCTCCAAACGTATTCCCATAAGGATACCACCTATTTACATTTCCACCAGCAGGGAAAGGGGATTTTCCTTTCCTGTCACCAGATTTTCTTAGTTTTCTTGAGGTCAACTTTTTTGACTGAAGTTCAGTGAATCTCAAACTTGTATTACTTTGTATTTCCTGGGTAGCTAAGGTGTCAAATGCTTTAAAAACCTTTTTTGGCTAACTGTACTAACTGAATCCTCCTCTTCTTCCTGTTCTTCCTCCTTCCGCTCTACTCCCTCCCCTTCTCTCTTCCTCCTCCTCTTCCTCCTGTTGCTTCTTCTTTGAGGCAGAGTTTAATGTAGCCCAGGATGGCCTCAAACCCATTAGGTGGCCAAGGATGAGCCTGAATTTACGATCCTCCATAATTTAGGTACCAACATATCCAGGGGGTTTGTTTGTTTGATTTCTGCAGAGCTGAGAATCGAACTCAAGGTATAATGCAAGCTGGACAAGGATTCTGCTAACTGCGCTCTATCCCTACCTTTGGAATTCACTCTTAAAGAACATTCTGTTTGGTTGCTTGCCTCATCTATTGATTGGAGGATTTGGGGTTTTTTTTTGTTTTTTGTTTTTGTTTGTTTGTTTTTGTTTTGTTTGTTTTTTTTTTTTTTACAGTTCTTTAGATACTTTAGGCAACAGTCCCCTGTCTGAAATGTTGTTGTCAAGAACTGTTTCTCATTCTGTAGCCTGTCCCTTCACTCTGTTAATGGTTTCCTTTGTTGTACAGAAGCCTTTTAATTTTGTGCAGCCCTATCTGTCCATTCTTGTCTTGGGAACCTAGGGTACAGAGTTTCTTCAGTGGGATCATTAATTGGTGACTACACTGAAGGAAAATGGTGAGAAAAAAAGAAAAACATGTCGACTTTGGAGACTTCTTTGATGATATTTGATCTAATCACCATGAAGCACAACGTTAATCATAGTAGCTACATAATTAACTTAGCGCAGATTAATAATAATCTTATGATTGGTAATTCTTGATTATTTGCCTAATATAAACACTGAAATGGAAGAGATTGGTAAAATTACACTTAGTATATTAAACGGTAGCTTCTGATGCTGCGTATGCACAAGGGAGTGTTGTATGGAGTGTCCCTTCTTGTTGGACAAGACTAAAACAACACTATGACCTACTTAAATTACAACAATGCTGTTTTAGACCTTGGTAGCATCCTGAACCAAATCAAGATGCACAGGACTATCAAATACTTATGCAAGACAATGTAATTTTAACCTACCATGTAACTGGCTCCAACATATTATAAAATAGCCTTCTATATGCTGCATGTATGAGGTATAAAATGAACAAGACACAGTCTGTGATTGGGTGACCATTTAACCAAACTTTTGACACTGGATTTTCAAGAAGCTTGTTACAAAATGAAGAACTAGAAAATAAATGGAAATAGCACCAATAGTTCATGTGTGTAAAGAATTGGGAATAATTTTTACAATTTTCTTTAACCCTCAGAAAATCTTATAGAGCAAATGCTGTTATTGTGCCTTTTGATAGATAAGGGTCTAAGCCATACAGAGATGATCTACCATCCCAAGGTCACATAGCTGCATATATATAATAATTATGTATAATATATAAATATATACTTATATATAATAAATTATATATACTTATATGTAATTTAAAATTGTATATGTGTGTGTATATTGTATATATGTATATGTATATATATTGTCTATGTGTATATATATATATGCACATAATTTCAAATTGTTTTAAAAAGAAAGAATATCAGACATTTGAAGAGTAATAGACCCACAGTCTAAATAAGTCTTGCTACCAGTTCAGGAGCCAGACCATGATGCATCAGCTACTATAGTAGGCGTGTCCTTTCTGCCAACGTTTTATGCACAATGAGCCCATTGAGCCACAGATGTCATCTGACAGGGGTGAAGAAATGAAAGTTTGTACACCACTTCCTTTGGTCTTTTACCTACCAAGCAAAATGACTGTGACCATACAAGTAAAGGACATAGCTGTCTGAAATACCCACTGATATGAATAGATAACAAAACCTAGTTTATCTATATAATAAAAATTATTAAAAGGGATAATACACAGATGTAAACTGTTTTGTGAACAGGTCTTGTAAACATTTGAACTAAAAAACAATCTAGTGCCAAAATACTACGAGCATGAATTCATTTCTATGTAATGTCTAGGCAACAGAAGTCCACGGAAATAGAAAAGATGTGAGTGGTTACCTAGGGCTGTGAGAACTGAGGAGAGAGGGTTTCACTAACAAAGCTACTTTGCTTCCTTTGTGTGTGATGAAATAGTTCAAACTGAAGCGAGACATTAAAAGAAAAAGAGTATATATTTGTGTGCAGTATTTGCTTGTGTGCGCACATTCACCTGTATGTGTTTATATGTATGCATGTGGAAATTAGAGGTTGACATCAAGAGACTTTCTTGATTGCACAAAGCTACAAAGTTTCTGAAATTGCCAAACTAGAGAGACATTAGGCTGAAGCTAGGTGATAGAATTTCAAGTCCTAAATTCTGAATTACTATGCTGTGCCACCATTAGTTATAAAATTATTCTGTTTTCAAGGAGTATATGGAGAGTAGAGATAATCTAACAGGCTGAGTTTTGGAAACATTTTTCAAACAGTAAAGACAAAACCCACAGCTGGTCTGATGGACAAGAACTTTTCTACCAAGGACCCTGTGATGTGCACTTTTCAACAAGAGGCCAACACAAATCTACCTTGCTTAGTTAGCTAAACAATGCTGCAGACCCACATGTTGAGTTTATACTTATATACTTTCAACTATCAGTCATGTCTTTGAGCCACTGCCAGTCTGATTGAATTGAGAATACAAATTATGATTTTATATGACATGCTAATAAACATCATGTGGATGGCAGGGGAGTTGCAGTTAATCCCTTACAGGAACAGCTCTTGAGGCCATTCTTATCTAAAGGGCGTTAGATATCAAAGCTTTTGGAGCCTGCATGCTTGAGAGACTTATTAGAGGTATCAATATAAAATAAATAAGTAAATATAAAACCTCCTAATGCGTAAATGCTCATATTCTAACTCTGCTCTGCCATTTTGCTTCCCTCAAATTCTTTGTTCTCCATTAGTACAGGATGAATCCATTTGGTGCTATGTTACACAGAAACCTGTTCTGTCCATTGTAGAATCCCTTGAGTTAGTTCCTTACATTATATTCCTTAGATGTTTCCCTTGCAATTGATCTGTGGTTCTTTTACCTAACTCTTCATGCCTTGAACATACCAACTTGTCTCAAAAGCCTCCCATTGGCCATTCCTGGTACCCAATCTGAGTCACGTGTTCTCAAGTGTGTGTTCCTACTTCTACTTATATTGACTGTATTGCATAGATCATGATCTCCCAAGAACAAGGGAACCTTTAATAATTTCTATGCTCTGTTCCTGGAGTCTGATGACTGCTAGACTGATGACTGCTAGAACAATAGATGTTCACTAAACACAGGATGCAGGAATTTCTGAAGGAGCTAATATCTATGTATGGAAAGGGTAAAGTGTTAGAAGGTTGACAAGATGGTGCCTTATCCTAGCTGGGAAAAAGTGCAGGCAATGAAACAGAAGACACTCTGTTTTTACTGTAACCCATCTGCCAGTTAGAAACTGAGATTAATAAGCTATTTTCTAGTGCATTTCTGAACAAGCCCAGAAAGGTGCTATCTTGCAAAAAAAGAAATGATGCTAAAAATGGTGCTGGGTGAAATTTTGCAGAGTGAGCTGTTGGTTATTCATGTCGTACATAGAATAGCACAGCAGATGCATTCTAACATAGATACATAGTTCCTATAATTTTAGTAGCAAAAATGGAAAGGAGGCTATGATACACATTTTCATCTTCTTTGTGCATTTAAAAGGACATCTCATCCACTTTAAATGCAGACGGACTAGACAATGAAAAATGCATGAGTCTCAGGAAAAATGGTGCTGCTGGAAGCTGAATACCTGTTACAACAGAGCTTGTACTCATAAATACTGACATGCCTATTATCAACAGCATTGTGCTGTGTTAAAGATACAGAATTTAGAATTGGGGGTAGGGGAATAAGCCTCTGGTGCAAATTAAACATTCAAAGTAATAAGATTAAAAGTAAAGTATAAATTCTAATGTTTCTTTCTTTTAATCATAAGAATATGTTCTTTTAAAAGGTATCAAGAATGTCAACACAGCATTACATAATCATATTGCTCTGTAATTTTTTTTTTTTACCATGAGAGTGGAATAATTATACCATCATCTTGAATTAGAACAAATCAACCTTCCTGCTGAGGTATCTTCATTCTCAAAATGAGTCTCAGGCAAGTTTCATCAGATTTGAGTCAGTACATGCATATATAAAGAATCCTGAAGCATATGGGTTGGTGTAAAAGCAATATTACTTGGATGTGGGAGAAGCGTCTACTATATATTCTTTGATAAGATCGTAGATCATTGACCCTGAGAAGCTCTTGGCTAAAAGGTTTGGCCTGTAACTGAGAATCAGTACAATTCTACATAGAGAGATTATTAAGCCAGAAACAAATGCGCACACTGAGAGGTTTGACACTGACTAGGGTTTCTTTCTTTCAAATCTGAATTCCCGGGCTGAATCTATTTATTGGCTCTGTGCTATCATTTTGAACTGTGTTTGCCATTAGGTAGAGGAAATCAAGTAAGCCACAGATCTTCCTGTTATGTGTCCTTGATGGGCTAAGTATGGGAAATACTTGAACTTTAGTGTAACAGGATAAGCCATGGACAATTTCAGTGTTTATAATTCGACAATCCTAATATGAAAGCATTTCTCAGAGAGAAAACAATCAGAGTCTTTATTCGGATGGTGAAGATTTGATTTGGTCCTGGGAACTTGGCTTCATTTTTTTTTTTCCCAAAGAAAGGAAGAGGAAGCATTAAGGAGAAAGTTGGAACTTTCTGGCCCTGTCAGGTCAATTATGTAAGTGCCATGATTTTGACTATTTTCTTCTTTGGGCTTAGGGTCCTTTGTGTAAAATAAGGATATATGAAAGGCCTGCATCTATGACACTTCTACAATCCAGATACAATACAGCTGGCATTTTCCATCTCCTACCTTAAACGTTCTCCAGCTCAGAAGCTGGGCTGTTCTTAGCTGTATAATCCAGCCATTTTGGTTACCTGGATCTTTTGCTCTATTTTTTTTACCCTCTTGAACAGCTTCTTGACCCAGGCTGCCCCTCTTGGTTGGCAGCTCCTCTCTCGCTCTCTCGTCTAACCTCTCCTCACATGGTACCCAACCAATGGACAGAAGCTGCTAATTCCTGTGGTTGAATTTCGGAAAAGCTAGAAGAAGTTGAAGAGGAGGGTGACCCTGTAGGAGGACCAGCAGTCTCAACTAACCTGGAACCCTGAGATCTCTCAGATACTGGAACACCAACCAGGCAGCATACACCAGCTGATATGAGGGCCTTAACACATATACAGCAGAGGATTGTCAGATCTGGGTTCCAGTCAGAGAAGACATACCTAGCCCCCAAGAGACTAGAGGCCCCAGGATGTTTCAAGTTCTGGTGGGGTGGGTGATGGGGGTGGGATCATCCTTGTGAAGACAGGGGGGTAGGGCAGAGGTATGGGATATGGAACAGTTGGAGGGTGGACCAGGAGGGGAATAAACTCTGGACTGCAAAAAAAAAAAAAAATAATAATAATAATAATAATATATTTAAAAAAAGAAAAAAAGAAATAAAGATTAAAGTGTCAAACTAAAAGAAAAAATGTAGATAGTAATCTATATTCCCAAAGGTCACCATGAAGACTTAACAAGGCAGTTCATATAAACTGCTTCCTGTGATATCTGACTCATGGGAAATACTCAGTACAGCAGCTTTCCCCATGTGGAGTCCATTTGGGAGAATCCGTTCATCAATTACTTAGAGCTACCAACCTATATGATTGTTCTGATACTTTCAGAATATTGCGAACATGTATCTCGAGTTAATTGCTCCAATGACTAATAAATATATCCTCAAACTTATAAGAAAGTCCTTGGGGTTCTTGTCTTTTAGAAAGTCAGAAATAACAGCAGAAGAGGAAGGAAAGGAGGAAGGAAGGGAGGGAAAGAGGGAGGGGGGAGGGAGGGATGGAAGGAGGGAGAGGGGGCTTAGCGGGGAGGCTATTTAACAGGTTTTCAGCAGGAACTTCACTAGTTCTCACGCTCCCTAACATCTTCTTGGAGAGCAGAGAGGCAGAGAGGCAGTGTAACCTTTTAGGATGACTGTTACTGTTTGCTTTGTGCATTTTAAATGATTTTTGACATTTTTCATTTCAAAATGCTTTTAGCTTTGCATTTTGAATTACGTTAGTGAACCCTGGGGCCAAAAGGCAAACATTTAACTTTGAAATACACTGAATGAACAAAGCCAAAGGCAGCATACAGACAGACTGGCTCACTGCATCTTAACATTAAAAAAAAAAACAGCGTCAGATTTCATTATTTTATTCCACATGTAACACATTCCTATCCATGAAGTAAAAGGAAATTATACTCCTCCAAGTGCCAAATTCCTCTACACACTGTGAAAACTCACTTGAGAAATGTGTCATCAACCACGATCACAGCTTATGCCTTTACTTGCAAGATCGTGCAGGGGACACAGCTAAAGAGCTAATTCTTGCCTCATTGTAGAGGACTCAATACCTGGCTTTTGCCCCCAAGCAAAAGGACCCTGTGTTCAGAAGCTTGTAGACACTTTTTTATTTTTCTTTGCACTAAGAGATGATTGCAATTTCTCTGCTTTATTGATATGAATAATAAATCATATCAACAAATCATATCAATAGTTTATTGATATGAATAAAGGAGTTATTTTATTTAAACATTTTTTTAACAGATTGCCTATAACAAAACATAGAAATTATGTCAAAATTTAATGTGTATAACATGGGTGGAGAAAAAAATTGTTGTAGAGAAAAGGACCTCCCGTAGGAATAAAAATTGGTTATTTATTTTAATTAAATGTTATAATGACTGGGAAGAAATTGATTTATTGAAATCTCTAAAGCACGGATAAATATAACAAAATTGGGAAATTTTCTTATTGTCACCCCAGGCTCAAGTTGAAGAGATGGAAGAAATAACCCAAAGGGTGGGATCTTCAAAGACTCTCTGGAACGTAACAGAACAGAAGGAAAGACTAATGGCATGGCGCTCTGATGGAGTGTTGTCCACAGAGGATGTTTAAAGATGGAGGAGGCTGACAAGGGTACACATGGATGCTAAATTTGCTGATTAAACTGATGGCTATTAACAGATGACTTAGGACCCTTCCTGTGATACACAATTTTCTACCTTTTAAAAAAGCTATCAAGACTGAAACTGATAGAAAGTCAGGTGAAACAAGAGAAAGAGGAGTGCTGTAAACCAATGATGCAATGGTGATGTTGCCTGGAAGGATTCACTGCTAAGGCTTCAACTGAACACCATTGATTAGACCCCCACCTACTGGGAACCGCTGACATGTCAAGAATAAAGATGAAAAAACAAGTTGGAGCTCTCTCATTTGTGCACATTAATTATATATTCATCATTTTCCTAGTGGAAGTCATTGAAAAAATAATCTGTTAGCTTAATTAGAGGCACTCTGATAGCCAGCCTCACTATATCCAGGCTCAAGAATAGAAAAGAACAAGCCATTGTCCCTCCCTGACCAACCTTGCTTCAGTATGTTATGCTTCTATGGGGGCCTTTTAGAGGAAGCAATCACCATAATTTTTGACTAAAATCACTTATAAACCACCATGAAATGGATTAAATGTTTATGTCTCCCCAGAAATCATACATTAAAATCCCCACTATGCAGTGATATTAGGAGGCTAGATCTTTTGTAGATGAGTAAGTCAAGAGCAAAACATTTATGAATGGAATTCATTT
Source organism: Mastomys coucha (assembly GCF_008632895.1). Lineage (NCBI taxonomy): Eukaryota > Metazoa > Chordata > Mammalia > Rodentia > Muridae > Mastomys > Mastomys coucha. The sequence continues at coordinate 18,747,666 of NW_022196909.1, forward strand.
GTTATAAAAGAAATCTGAGGGCTCTTTTGCCTTCAACCATATGAGGTACAGCAGCCCGGCATTTGAACTCAACCATAGTAGCATCTTGATCTTAAACTTTTATCTTCTAGAAGTGTGAAAAATAAAATTTCTGTTGTTTATAAGCTACCCAATCTATAGTACTTTAATATAGTATCTTAAACTAAGATATCCACTTATTCTCTTTACTCTTATGTCAAAATGGGTAAATCAAAGTCATGCTAGATCTTTGATCCAGCACAGCCATGTCACCAGTAAAGACCATAATAATGCTTCCAAGCCATCCAAACTGTCCAAAAGCACATCCACTGCAGAATGTTGTCCTCTGTGTAAGAAATGGCTATTTACTATTTTGCCCAGGGCAGTGGTGGTTGCCTACTGGAAACCCACAAGATTGAAGGTGTGATATTCCTGTATAGAGGGAGAGGGTAAGGAGATCATTAGGCCTCTTCGGAGATTTCAGCCACTCCTTCTGTCCCACACTCACCCTCCCAGCTACAGGTCATTTTGCCTCAGTTACACATGATCTAGGAGGTGCTAGAATGGACATTGGATAGGAAGCTAACCAAAGAGAGGATCCATCTATTCAGCTCTAGAGAGATCATCATCCTGGCTGGGATGATATCTTTCTATACTGTAGTTGTGGGGGTTAATTCCTACTCCTGTCATGATCCCATGACACTGAGCATAAACATGATAACCCCCTTAGTCCATCAACCCAGATTGGGTAGAATCAATTTTTTGGATTGTCAATCCTACCCTATCTAGACTGACTGGTTTTTATATCTCTGCAGAAAAAGTTACCTCAATGAAGGTGTAGTGAAATAATGAATAGAAGAATGTTAAAAAAATTTTCACCTTTTAGACAAGAAATAAAGATGGCCTAATTTAATGCCTTAAAATCCCAGTACAGGGAAATGAAATAATACTTTAATAACTAACACAAATGCTATAATGTAACTGTACCTACTCTCTTTTTCCTTTTTGTTTTTTTTTTGTTTTTTTTTGATAAAAGTATATTTTCCTATCTCTCTTCTCCTTTTACCCCTACTAAGGTCTTGAAATCATTTACTACCTTTTTTGTTCATCCAGTAAATGTTTATTGAGTTTCTATTATTAATAAGGCACTATTTCTCTCGTGGTACACGCCTTTAATCCCAGCACAGGAGGTAGAGGCAGGCAGATCTCTATGAGTCTGAAGTCAAGCTGGTCCAGCTGCCAGAGCTAGGTGGAGAGACTCTGTCCCCTGTCTCAAACACTACACACATCCACACACACACACACACTCCAACAAACAAAAACGTGGTAGTCTAGGTACAGGTACAGAAGAGAACAAAGTGACAAAGTTTCTAGCTGTTGATGTAACAGACATTAAAATTCACACCAAATCAGTAGGAGAAGGTCAGTAGGAGGAGCCTCTTTAAGGTGACTCTGAAGCTGAGACCCGATGGGAGTTCCTTGCCGAGGAACTGCACGTCAAAAACCAACAGATGGAAGAGACTTGAGACAGTTTTAGGAATAGAAAGGAGACTTGGTGGCTGGAGCCAGAAGCATAGTGGTATATATACATTACCATATATACATGTATATATACATGTGTGTATATATATGTGTGTATATACATATATACATAAATATATATATACATATATATATATATGTATATATATATTATATGTATGCAGGAGCCCAAAGACCTGTTTAGCTTACTTAGGTTATGGTTAAGAAAGCAATAGGGCTGTCAAGGTGGCGTTTCAAACCTGACTACCTGAGTCTGATCCCCCAGATAACCACGCTTCAAAAGAAGAAAACCGACTCTCCCAAGTTCTCTGGCCACATGTATGTTGTGGAACACATGCACTCACAAATGTACACACATAGTAAGCAAACATAGCATCGCTGGGGAGGAATTCCTCTTTAAAACAACAAACAAAAACGACTCCTTTCGCAGCTGCCACCAACTTGCAGTAGCGCCTCAGTTAGGAGTCGGGAGCCTTCTTGAGCCCTCCCACATGCGGGCAGGTATTTTAGCCGACTTGACTTTGTCCATATAGTCACAGGGGACTCATAGCACACAGTGTGTGCTCCAGCACTATCATGTCTGGCATATACTGTTTCAGTGCAGATCTCCACTACCTCCGGATCTTAAAATCTTCTCACTGCCCCTCTTCTGAAACGACTTCTGATTCTTGTGGGTAGCTGGTCCATTTATTTTACTATTTTATGCATGTTGGCATTTTGCCTCTATACATGTCTGTATGAGGGTTTCAAACCCCTGAAGCTGGAGTTGCAGATCGTTGTGAGCTGCCCTGTGGGTAGTCATTTCTCTAGCCCCTAGCTGTCCAATGTAGAACTTAGCACTCTACAGTCTCTTTTCTTCTCTCTTGGAAACTTTAATTTTTTTAAAAACAATTAATTTTGTTTTGGGGACAGGGAGCATGCCATGGAGCTCATGTGTGGAGGTTAGGACAACTTGCTAGAGTTGATTCACCTTATACCATGATGTGGGTTCCAGGGGTTGAACTCAGATCGGAGGCAATCTCTTTATCTGCTGAGTCGTCTCACTTATTTCTTTTTTAAGACAGGGTTTCTCTGTATAGCCCTGGCTATCCTGGAACTCACTCTGTAGACTAGGCTGGCCTCAAACTCAGAAATCTGCCTGCCTCTGACTCCCAAGGATCTCTGTATGTGGTCAGGCTGGGAACTCGCTGCAGGCGGCTTCAGTTTCTGAAGTGCTGGAGGATAAGCCTGCACTAGAATGCCCAGTTTTTCTACATCTTCGACAATAAAAGTTTTCCTCAGGGACTTTTAGTTCAGGTAACTTTCCAGAGAGGAGACAGTTTTTCCTGCATTTAATACTTCTTAAGGTGCATTAGCTGCCACAATGTACCTGAGGACTAAGAACAGCATTTGGGCAGTGCCATTATACCACTAAACTGGAAGGATATAAAGCATTTGGGGCCAGGAGTCCAAAGCAAGGATAAAGCCAACCTAAGCTATATGAGACCCTGTCTCAAAAATCATGACTGGAAAGAATTAGGAAGAAAATTTAGAGAAAATGCATGATATTCTTTCTGGTCTCTGAACTCAGAGAAGCACAGAGTTTTGGGAATGTTTTACGTTAGTGAGATCATGGCCAACTCAAAAGTAGTCCTTTGCTTTCCTGGAAGATGTACTAGGCCAGCATCCCCACAAGGGCATTTATTTAGCACTCCTGTGGAGCTGGGATTTTTATGATCATGTTCGCAAAGACCAACTACAAGCAAAGACAGTGTTTCTATTGGGGGATGAGGGGAAGGCCATTTCTAGCCATTTACTATTTTGAACAGTGGCTAAAGAAAAAGAGTTCTAACTCCATCCTTGATTCCCTTGTTTCTGAACTTTCCTTCATGATGGTAAAAATGATTGAAATTGAATGTGAATACAATCTCTTTTTATTTATCGATCCATTCATGCCTATGCGTATTAAGGAAAAACAACAGATGCCAAGAGAGCATCCCTTTGTAAGTAACAGTGGACTGATATAAAGTATCTCTCTCATATGTGCACACATTGCCCAGGATATGAAATTCAGATTAGTGGTGTGTGGCATGCATAATGATGAGCACATATTTTGTTTCCCACAGCACCCCTGAGAACCAGTTAGTTTATGCATGAAATGGATTCTTTTGGATAGGATCGTGTGAAGGCAAATAACCAGTCTGCATCTTTAAAATAAAATTGCAAATTAAATGAATCAAGGTGCAACATGTAAAATGATGTATGAATTCTGCTGAATTTAATTGAATCTTAATTAAATTACTTGGAGCAAGATGAATTAGATTGTTTTTAAAGCACATTTCAGATAAATTTAATGAAGTTCTGTAAGCGAAGAAGGTGGAATGAGCCTTGTTTAATGACTTGGTTGCTGATATATTACCTTAGAGTGACGAAGAGGTCAGGCTGACCTTGGGTCATTCCCTCCTTCAGGGAGACAGATATTATATTGCCTCAGAACTGGGAGAAAAGGGAATTGGCCATACTTTATGTTGATGGTAACATAACTTACTGAGACACTTAGTGATGAGGTTTATACCTATATATTTTTTCTCCAAAGATTTTGAGTTCCCTGGCATTGAAATGGTCTATAAGAAGGAAACTGCCCTAAGATGAATGCTCCCTGAAAGGTGCTCCTCTAGTTTCTAGAATCCCTTAGAGGAGATTATGTTAGAAGGAGGGAGGATATCCTAGAGAGAGAATGGCACAATTGGGAGAAGTCCCCAAACTATGATAGCTTTCACAGGGAGGAAGCATCCTTTCATGTTGCTCAAGGGGTTACAGACGTGTAGGAGAATGCTTTGATGGACCATTTAGGAAAGTTGTATTCCAACATCATGGTTCCCAGCCTGTACAGATTCCTTTGCCCAAAGGTGCCATAAAATCTGCAAAGCTTTAATTCCAAGGGACCGTTTGGGTTTAGAAAATAGGCATCCCTGTTAGTACACAGGATTCACTCACATAAGACTCTAATCTGTTTACTCTAGAAGAGTGGGTAGAATTGGAAGTATTGGAATGAAAGGGTTTAAGATGAATTGCTTAGGAAGAAAGGGGAGGATAGGAGGGGGTGAG
>NW_022196909.1:18752541-18804230 GCF_008632895.1 Mastomys coucha
GAGGGGAACAGAAGGGAGGGGAAGGAAGAAGAGGAGAGGCAGTCTTTCCTGACCTTTAATAGTTAGGGATTTCTTCTGAGTACAGAATCAAGAGTTTGGAATCAGGTTTAAATTTACTTCATGAAATTCTATAGAACAAAAGACCTCTCTGTACTTGCACTCTTGGAAGTTTATTTCCATTTTGGTTTGAAAGTTGCTCATGGGTGAAGTTTCTTGCTTCTCTCAAAACAAAAACGAAATTACCTTATTTCCGCCCTAATCCTTCTGTAGATGCTCAACATTTTATTGTGGACAAGGACTATAATTCTTTGGGGCTGGAGTCAAGGATAAGTGAAGTCAGAGGAGGATAGGAAAGAGGCAGAAAGCAAAGGTCTCAAGAAATAAGAAACTTAATAGCACTGAGAAAGGGTAACTGAGGAAGAGTAACAGACCACATGTCAGAGTACCAGGAAAAAGGGAGTCGTCCTTATAACGAACATTCATGTTCCAAAACAACAACATATAACATCAAAGCCAAGTGAGTAAGAGACCTGAATCAGTTATCTGGTCACTAATGCATTGCTACCTCATGTACAGTCTACATCCATAGCTAAATCTAAAGAATGTGGGAAAACCAAACCCTTTGAGGGGCAGATCAAGGGCACTACTGTGATACATATTGCAGAAATGTTTTCTTGTGGTGTTCTCTTCTGCATTCCCAGTTCTCTCTGAGATACATTAGGGAGAGAGAGAGCAGAGACAGCAATTTTATTGTGAACTTGCCCTTTCATGTTCTGCAAGTAAATCTTTGGTTTACTTGACACCACTAGAATGAATCCTTTAGCATTTTCCTATGTTTTTGTTCATGAAAATATTCACTAGATATTCATAACTGGCAGGGACTAAGGTTCTAGCTTAATAGATGTACCCAGTTACAAGCTGAGGCCATCTGAGAAAATGGAACCTCAATTGAGAAAATGTCCCCCACCAGACTGAGCTGTAAGAAAGCCCAATGGGGCATTTTCTTGGTTAATGGTTAATCAGATCACTGTGGGCAATGCCGTCATTCCTGGGCACCTTGTTCAGAAATCAATAAAAAAGCAAACTGAGCACTATAGGACGAATGAGCTAGCAGCCAGTGTTCCTCCATAGCATCTGCTTCAAGTCCTGCTTCCAGATTCCTGCTGGGAGTTCCACCTGGGACTTTCCTGGATGATGGACTACGACTATAAATTAAAATAGATCCCTTACTCCCTAAGTTGTTATTATCATAGTGTTTTATTATAAAAATAACAAGTGAATCCAGTGGGCAAAGCATTTGCCATGAAACCATAAGTAATAGAATTTAGATGCCCAGTGCCACATTAAGGCTGGGTGTATATAGAGATCTCCAAGGCAGGCAAAAAATGACCAGGGAAGACATCATCAACAACCTCTGGTTTCCACATACATCTGCGCATACATAGGCACCCACATACATAAACATATCCATACCAGACAGATTACACACCCACGCACCCACACAAAACACTCATGCATACCATACACATACACACATGCACAAATACATGACTACAGATAAGCATTTAAGAGTAAATGAATGAGGAGGTAGAAGCAGACAGATTCTGAGTGTTGGCTTTCCGTTACTATAACAACACTGGGTATAATCAACTCACGAAGAGAAAGGGTTCGTGTCCCAGAGGTTTCAGGTTCTGATCAATTGACCCCCATTGCTTTGGGCCTGCTGTGAGGCAAAGCTTCATGCAGGTGCACAGGAAAGAACAGAAACATTTGCCTCATGGCTATGAAGTCATGGGGCAACAAGAGGAGAAAGAAACTGGAGTCATATTGAAATCAAAAGCTATATGACCTAAAAACCTCTCATCAGGCCGCACCTTCGGAATATCTACCAATAACACCATCATGGAGCCCAAGTCTCAGCACATGAGACTTAAGGATCTAAAGCATAGCATGGGGCTATGAAGAAGGAATAGGGTTCCATCCTCTTCTTCTGCACACGTTCCTTGAAGATATAAATATTGTGTCTTCAGTATCTTGAACACTAACGACAGTGGTGCGGTCAGTGTACTTCCTCAGATCTCTGGGAGGTGGCCTCCTATTTCAGAGCTACAGCTAGTGATGAGCAGAGGAGTTATTTACTTATAACCCCATGGAGAGGGGATGCCTTTGATGTTTTTCTCTACAGACCAGGCTCTGCCTACCAGTGGTCTCAGTATAAGCCAGGTTAAGAAGGAGGCTTTCCAACCTCCCTTCACTTTGACACAAGACTGAGTAAATATTCCAACTGTAGTCTCAGGTTGAACAACACGGGAGAGGGAAGTTTTGTGTTTGAGATGAAGAGAAACAGGAAAAAGTAAAGAGATGGTATTCCTTAACCTCCCTACTGTTCATCTTTGCTATAGCACGAAGGGAAGGAACAGGAAGTCTCTAAAACTGCATACTTCATTTCTGAGACACTAGTGAGGCGTATCAGTGTTGGAAGATCACAAGGGTTGGGGGAGAGGGAGGGCGGGATATGGGTGGGAGACAGGACAGGGAGGATTAAAGGGGAACATGATCAGGTATTGCAGGGTGGGCGGGGTGGGGACAGGAGTGAAGCCCTGAGGGCCAGCAGAATGAATGGAAACAGGCAACCTCAGGAGTCTTGAGATGGGGGGACCCTCTAGATATACCAGAGAACATGGGAAGTAAAGGACTCTCAGGACTCAAAGGGAGGGACCTTAGATAAAATGCCCAACAGTAGGGAGAGGGGACGTGTAGAGTCCACCTCCAGTAGAAAGAAAGGGCATCAAGTGGAAGGATGGAGTTGCCATCCCACAGTCAAAAACTCTGACCCAGAATTGGTCTGATCTAAAAGAACTGCAGGGACAAAAATGCAGAGGAGACTGAGGGAAAGGAGGTCCATTCACAGGCCCAAATTGGGATCCATCTCAAGGGGAGGCTCCAAGGTCTGACACTATTACTGATGCTATGGTGTGTTTACAGACAGGAGCCTAGCATGGCTACCCTCCAAGAGGCCCAAGCAGCAGCTGACTGAGACAGACGCAGATACTTACACCCAACCAATGGATAGAAGTCGGGGACCCCTATGTTTGAATTGGAGAAAAGCTGGATGAAGTTGTGGAAAGACCAGCAGTTTCAACTAACCTGGACTCCTGAGATCTCTCAGACACTGAGCCACCAACCAGGCAGCATACACTTGCTGCTACGAGGGCCTGACACATATAGAGCAGAGGACTATCTGGTCTGGCCTCAATGAGAATAGAGGATCCTAATCCTTGAGAAACTTGAGGCCCCAGGGAGTGGGGAGGCCTGCTGGGGTAGAAAGGTGGGTGGGGACATCCTCTTGGAGACAGGGGAGGAAGAATGGGATGAGGAACTGTCAGAAGGTAGACCAGAGGGGGATAATGACTGGACTGTGAAAAAAAGATTAAAGATAATTAAAAAATAAAAAAATTAAAAAGTAGGGAATCTAATCCCTGACACTAATCCCAGGCCAAGCCTTCCTACATGGTCATCCTTCGAAAATCCAGGAAACCACAACCAGCTTTCTGTGTGCTATTGACCACATCAAGTGACTTCCAAATTCACCTTGGGGTTGCATTTATTCAACTCTGCTTCCCCCCACTCCCCGTCACATTATCGTGGGACTCAGCATTTCTCACAGCCTAGCCTTCATTAAACACCTGCTTTTTGGACAGCTTATTTGTGAACTAACATATTTCTCCTGGCTCTCAGGCTCTAAAGTGCCGAATCAGAGCCCGAGGCAGGTAGGATTGCTAATTCCCTGTTGTCAACTGGACTTGACAGACTGGAGAGCAAGTGTTCCACAGCCAGCGGAGAAATATTTTAGTCAGTGATGCGATAACGTATGAGAAGGTTCAGCCACACTGCTTTCTCCTTGGTGGATCATGCTAGGTGTTTTTCTCTAAGTCCTAACCATCGCCTTAAGCAATTCACCTTTCAACACAATATAAAGTCCTGCATTGGCGATTTCTCCTTCTTATGATGCTGGGTGTATCCTCCTACTAATACATCGTCACTAACTTCAGATTTCATAAGGCTTTGGACTTTCAAGAACGAGTCATTCTATCTTATGTAGAGGCAGTGGAAGGGTGTATAGACTGCTTTGAGAGTCTCAGACACATCTATGAAAGAAACGGATCTAGTTGTAAGGAACAAGTCTTAACCAAGAAGGCTTTCCATGAAGAGAAAGGCAATATTTCTAGGGAGGGGTTTCTGTGTCCTACTGTAGAACGATACAGTACCGGGTCTGGACATCTAGGGTGTACTCCTGATTCTAAGGACCTAGACATAGAGGATGCGACAACCCAGGCTAAAGCAGGTATCCTAATGTATTTCACTTCTCTGTTGCTGGGATGGCGACACTGACCAAGAGCAATCCAAACTCAAGGATAGCCAAGGGAGGAACTAGAACAGGAGCCTAGGGTAGAAACTTAAGCAGAGGCCAAGGAAGAAAGCTGCTCACTGGCTTGTTCGTCTTGCCTTCTTATATAACCCAGGCTACCTGTACTGTAATGGGATTGCCCACAACAGGCTAGACCCTATGCCACCAATCAGTAATCAGAAAATGGCCCAAAGATACGGCCACAGGCTAATCTGATGGAAATGATTTGCCAGTTAATGGATTCTCTTCTCAGATGATTGTAGTTTGCATAGTTGACAAAAACTAACCTATAAAGCAGGTATGTGGACCCATCAGTAAGCTAGAGAATTCATTTGTTTAATAATTTTAAAACTCCAGGGGCTGAGAAGATGGCTCAGTGCGTAAAAGTTCACAAGCCTGACAACGTGAATTCAGGTCCTCAGAGAAGTGCCAGGCTGGAGAGTATAAAGATGCCAAGGCAGGGACTGACAGCCAAATTTGTACACTGCCATTACGCAGTGTGCTGTGGAAAGCCAGCATTTGCAACACAAGACACACAGACAGACACACATATCCACACAAACACACATGCACATGCACACACACATACATGTACATATGCAAATACACACACGCAATGTGAACACTGTGCCCATTGTTTTTTATCAACTTTATGTATACCAAGGCTAATCTGAGACGAGAGAATCATTACCTAACCCTAACCCTAACCCTAACCCTAACCCTAACCCTATCAGCTTGCCTATAAGCACGTCTTGGGGGTGGGGTGTTTTCCTGATTCAAGATTCATGGGGGGATGGCTCGGCTTCCTGTGGGAAGGTGCTCCTGGGACATAGGAGGCAGCAGGACGAGCAAGCCTTCGGCAGCAAAGCAGTAAGGAAGGCTGCTCCATAGCTCCTGCTTCAGTGTTGGTTTATAGGTTTCTGCCTTGAGTTCCTGCTCTGACTTTCCTTAGTGACCTGAGAGTTGTAAGAAGAATAAAACCTTTCCTGCCCACGTGGCTTTTGGCAGCTCTTTTGTTAAAGTGATAGTAAACTAATACACACAGAGAGATACATAAGAATAAATACAATATTGTTAAACCTTTGTAGCCATGAAGACCAGTATAAAATAAGGCTCTAGATTTGTACGATACAGAGGGATAAAGGAAACAACCCAACTGTTCCTGCTTGAGATTTGAAAATTGTTTTATGTAAAATTGAATCAGAGTAAAAATCAGGAGAAACTACCTTCCTCTTGGTAACCCTGAGCTCTAGAATATTCATTTGCAGTAAAGATTGGCCTATTTTTCCTCTAACAATAGGATTAACCTTTCTATAAACTTGTTCATTGTTAAAATTCATTTTTTTCTTATCTAGACATATTGCAATTTATGCATCTAAAAACTAGTTTTATTAGACATAAATGACAGAATTTTTTTTTGATACTAAATATAGCTCTGCCTCTAAAATTGGAAGGAACATGAGGCCGAGGCGACAGCTTTCCATTCATTCACAGCACTGAGGGAGAATGCTTTTACAGCTTCTGTCATTTGGTGGGTTCCCGCCCCCCCGCCGGCCCCTGCCCAATTTCCTTTCTGTCTTTCTCCTTTGCCATCAAACAGATTCTGCCTACAGAGCTCTGTGGGCCCGAATCTTCCCTAGGATCCAAGGTCCCGTTGACACTGAAAGAACACTCAGGTGTAACGCAGTCATATCTTGTTCTGCTAAACCGTATCAACTCTGGATCTGTTCCTCCCACTCCTGACACAACTTAAATCCAGATGCAACATTCAGGGAAACTTCTGGAACTGAGTGTCAACCCTACCCTTTCCTCCAGTAGAAGAAGCACTTCAGCCACACAGTCAATTTCGGCCTTTCCTTGCCACCTGTGTTTACCTTGAGACACAGCATGGGCCCTCTCTGGCCCTCAAGCACTCAAGAAACTATGGAGTATCCAGCCAATGCCAAGGAGATGCTAATGTGCCACCATGGATATCTCTGAAGACGAGTAGGGCACAAATGAACAGGAAAAATGGCTGCAACTGTGGAGCTTGACAAATCATGATATTTAAAGACAAAAAAAAAACCAAAACAAAACAAAAAAATCCAGATAGTGCTCAAATCATACCCTATAAACAAGTATCTTGGAGGATCTAAGACATGCCAAAAAAAAGACAATAAAAACGAGTAGTCAATCATTCCTGATTGAGGAAAATAAGTCATTCTGAAGATTTCAGCTCTTGCAGAGACAACAATAACAATACTAACATTTACGTAGTAATTAGAAAGTGCCAACCACTCTAACGGTTTTACATGAACTGACCCTACTGTCTCTGAGTGTTTGTTTGATGGCGATTTTGATTGGCAGCTGGACTAGATTGAGGGAGTCCTGGGAGATTAGTGAAACGCATTTCTGGATGTATCCGTGGAGGCATTTCCAGAAAGGATTAATTTCCTCTAAAGGAGAATCCAGTGGGGATATTAGTGGTACCACGATGTAGGCTACTGAGGGAAGAGCTTCCCTCTTCCTCCATTTTGATCCCTCTGAGGCCAACTGTTCTGTACTATCATGTCATGTTCTGCACCCTTGTGTCATGGTGGACAAAAAACTTTGAAACTATTGGCCAAAATAAATCCTTCCTTCTTCAAATCATGTTTCTTGATATTTTTCATACTGATGAAAAATCTGAGTAATATAGTAGGCATCTTTCTTCATTTTGTAGATGAACATAGATACAAAGCAACTAGTAACTTGTATAAGGTGCACATAACAATCTTCTGCACATGTAAACACAAGTGATGGAAATCCAAACTCAAGCTGAAGCCAGCAACTGATTTCTTTGTTATAGTCCACACCAATAAGTCCACACGCCAGACCCCAGGTACACAGACATATCCGTCGCACAAATCATCAGTCATGTATGAAAGATTTGTATTTATTTTATTTGTATGTTTGTCTATATGTATGTCTGTTTACCACACTTATGCCCAGAGCCTGGAGAGGCCAGAAGAGGGCACTGGATGCCCTGGAACTGGAGTTATAGATGGTTGTAAACTCTGTGTAAGTACAGAGAACTGGACCTGTAGCCTTTGCAATGCCAGCCAGTGCTCTTAATGGCTGAGCCATCTCTTCAACCCCAAGTCATTATTTTCTTTTTTCTTTTTACCATATGTTTTGCTGTCATAAGTCTTCACTCCTAGAATTTGTATGTTCCTTGACTACAGAATAATGTGATATGGGAAGGGGTGAGAAATGAACTTGGGGAGGAGTAAGGAGACACCACTCATTTTTAAAGCCCTTGGTTTTTCTGCTTGTGTTTCTTAAAATAGCTGTTAGAGAGCACAGTCTGTCCTTTAAATTATTCACTAACCCTGCATCTTCACCTCTTGGGCCCCTTATGAAACAGCCCATACAGGACAGGGTATGCACTGGACTCTTCAGAAGGTTCTGGGGCTTCTTAACAAAAGACTGACAATATTATATAATATTATGTATTTCTAGAAAAGCATATACTTAACACTTCGCCCCACCAAGCTATTGGCCTTTAGCATGGCAATAAAATTATTTGTCAGTGAGCTGGTAAGTGTTACTAATAGGTATTTTTAAGGATTTGGGTATACATGGGTGAGAATTATTATATAATAAAAAAGAAAGGATGAGAAAGAGTCAGCTTTCCTTTCTTGAATGTTCAAATATAAAATTTAAAGTTACTTATCAGCACATGTAAACATTCCTCTATTTACAGTCACTAAAGTAGGAAATGAGAACTGAGGATTAGGAGGTGGGCAACGCTGGAATACTCTTGCATTGGTGACAGCAGCATGAAGTGAGAAACAACATGGTTGGTGGTGTTCTTTCGTACAACTGGCCATGTCCTTTATGAGAATTTAATGAAATCAAAAGATGGAAAACTAGACTTTTGTCATGATTATTGTACAGAATGATAAAATATTAGAAATGACCAAAATGTTGCCCCAACTTGATGTTTCATTGAGTCATGGTTGACATGATCAACTAGTAGACAGCAAGTTCATATAATTGTCAAAAAAAATGTGAAGATATAAAAAATGACTAACACATAATACCAATTAAAAACATTTATAAATTATTTCTGGGTCTTGAATACAGGTGAATATATTTTATGGACATTAGCAGATCTTTGCCTCATTTTTGCTTTGTATATGTCATAACAGAGATTGATCAATAAATGTATCTTACTATTAAATCTATTCTTGCTTATTAAGTTACATCATGAAATAACTTGAAAATGACAGGAAATGTGATAGATTTGGAAAAAAAAACAAAAAACAGTGTGTGTTTGGGGGAAAGGGTGACCTTGGACCAGTACATTAGAATATATATGCTAGGATATCACATTCTTATTACACCCATGGGAAATGTTTTATGATTATTAATTGGAAGGCTGTAAAATATTGTGAATTAAGTGCATGGAAAATTCTTAGTTATCAAAAACAAAATCTTTGTAAGATTTTTATGTAGTTTTTCCTTGCCTTTATTGCCTTTAATTTTGTGAATTTTATTAAGATGATTTATAAGCTCTAATCCCTTTCTGTAACCTAGCTCAAATCCTTTTAAATTGTTAGCACAGTATAAATAGGTATGAAAAATTGGTGCCTCGTGCTTACTAAGTTGATATAATTAGGCAGTTCTTTGAATACAAAAGTACATGCAAAGTTGGGATGGGGTTGGGGGAAGGGGGAGACACTGACACAAAGGGCATGAATTCCCAGGCTCCTGAACATTTGACGTGGCGTGATGGAACAGGCCATGTGCTATGGAGCTGCCGTAATTCACTTCAAAGCCTAAAATTATGTTTTTTAATGACAGACTCCTCAAAAGGACACGGTATTCCACAGGCAAGCAGACTTTTCATTAAATTAGGTGGTAGAAACTATTTTTATTTTGCTGATGAAAACCACTAAGGACCACGCTTTCTAAAAGCCTGGGTAGATTAATAAAAACAATTTCCCAAACATATTGTAATCATAATACGTGGCAAATATTTACATAGGGTATTATAACTACTCTCATTTAAATTTCATGATACCCCTCTATGCAAGATGCTACTGTTAATGTCCAGGTTATACACGAGAAAACAGCCAGAGTGACCTTGGTTTCCAGCTTGAAAGATAAGTACCTCAAATTTTTCATAATATAAAGCTGTTAAGGCAAGATAGCTAATACTTTAAAAGATTGTTAAAACGAATTTTGTGTGTGTGTGGATATATACACATACATCATTGATGTGCACATCTACACATACATCTTAATATGTAAAAATACACTGTTTTCAGGGCATGGGTAGTTTTACAAGATGAACATCAAGGCAACTGGAAACCAAGCAAAGAGAAAATTTTCTGAAACTTATCCAATGTCCTCATATTTGATGAGGAAATTTCTAACATAAAAGATTCCTACATTATCGCTATTAGAGGCTGTCCTATGATTGGCCATGGATGATCATAAGTTTAGCTGTACTGCATGTCAATTATTTCTTAAGTAGGTAAAGATAATTCCTTTATTTCACCGGTTTGTCATCCATTATATTCATAATTTCAAATGTTAAAGTAAAAACTTCCTGTCTTTGATTGTCTTCTTTCTCTCGTAATAATGGGCTTGGTGTATTTGCTGCAAGTCCTGTTCACCCATTCTCAGAGCCTGTTACAAATCTGTGCCATTCCTCACTGCAGTGTCAGTCCATGCTACCAGCTTCCAGATCTACATTCTTTGTCCACAGTCCCTATCAATTCGTGTATGTGGCAGCTGAAGGGATCTTTTAAAAATGTAGAGTACCTTACATAAAATAAGGCCTTTTTTAGAACTGTTAGAATTCTAAGTTTCTTCTACCTTCCCATTGATTGCAGCCATTTTGGTTCCTAGAAACTTTCTTGTTACCCCGTCCAGTGCTCTGGTGCTCCGTATTTTCCCCAAAAATACTTGTTGCTCCCCTTAGAGATGCCTCATCTTTTCTTCAACCTAACTAGAGACCAGCCATCTTTCCTTTCTAGTACTGCTCCCAGTGATTTCTCCAAGGTTCTTATGCCTACCTAACACCGTGAGGTTTCTTTATTGCTCACTTATTCACTATCAATCTTCCCAAGGGAACACTCACAGCTCGAATGTCAGAGGTCAGGCATCTGTAATTCATCCTGCCTCCAACCTTGCTCTCACGTGAGAAAAACTAATGACGACCTCAATAGATCAATAGCAACCTATAGAAATCCTAAATAGTGAGCCATGTGAGCTGAAATATTACTTATTGGTTTATTCTCATGAAATACCCAAAGTTCAAACACTGAAACTCTTAAGATGAAATTTCAAATGTACTCAAATGCAGAATGTATGCGGCCCATTATTTTTGAAATGACCTGAATGAGTTCATCTAATCCTCCTTTAACAGATGATGCACGAGGCCCCTCCAAAAGTCCCTCCCAGGGAAGGGTGTAGGGGTGCCACTATCTTGAAGGTTTCAATGCCAACTGTTTTACATCTCAGGAGAGGTTTGTATTGTATATATTCTCAATAATATTTTTTCTGTGATATAGAATTGAAACTAAAGCCTTGTGGATGCTAAGTAGGTGCTTTACCACTGAGCTCAGGGCTTGCTCATGTCATCCTTCTATGCAAGCAATGCTAACTTTCCCAGAAAGATTTCATTTTTAGTATATGGGCTGCTGAAGCAAACACAGGATTCATTTGTAAAACTATCTTATCCAATGTCAACTTTTGTTAGGTTGAAATTTTAATTTTGATTATTTTATATGTTGACAAAGTGTAGTTATACATATTCATGGACTATAAAATGATGTCTGATTTAGTATATCTATTAACCCAATATCTAATATTTTTTTTGTAATGAGAACACTTGAAATTTGTTCTCAGTGATACTGAAATGCACACTTGAATCTTAGTTCTGTTTACCAAGAAGTGTATTTGAACTCAAAAAATTAAAACCATTCTTCTTCCTTCTACCCAGCAAATTCTGTATCACGTTTTAACTCTGCTAAGGTTTCCATGGGAAAATATCAGCATGAATATCTACTGCCCTAGGAACTAAGCCAAATGAACTAGGAGAGGGAAAGAATAGCAATTATCCATGGGCAGTAACCCAAGAGGCACTCCAGGACCCTGGAACTTGCCAGCCCTCCTCCATCACCGAGCTGGCCAACTGACAATGGGCATTAATGATATTAACAAGATCATGTGTTGAATATGCTTTTTCCTCCAAATCTCATCAACTCCCAGGTGTCCCCTGGCTTGGCTTGCTTCACCTCGGGAGCACTGGGGAAGCCCTCATCTTGGAAACAGGCAGGGACAGATCCAGCATGGGGTCTGACATACTATGTATCTGGGAAATTTCCTAGACTTTGTGAGTGCTAACAAAGAAGACAATTCTTGGGAGAAGCAAGAAGCTCATTCCCCAAGGAAACTCAAGGATTCTCAGGACGCTCTCACAAATAGACAGGGACAATCGTAGTCTAATGGTTGCTCTTTCTTAAACTTAAAGCTTTTCTTAAAACATAATGTACTCATTTTCATCCTGCAAAAAAAAATTTCACTGAATAACTATGTCTCACTATAAAAGCATACTGCATCGACAACATGTAACCCAAGACGCATAAATGAAGACAAGAATTTTTTTTTGCTATTTTGTGTACATAATTAGCAATTTTTTCTCAAGTAATTGTGTAAACTAGGATGAAGGGGAAGGTGAGACAACCTTTTACCCAATAGCATTAAATCAGAAAATCTTGAAGGCCAAATGTTGAAACACCATTTTCTTCAGCTTTTCTGTAAGTAAATGGGTTCTTGGTTTTTCTTTTAACACATAGACATATTCCTTCAAGCAGTCATTTATGCATCTATTTATCTGAAAATAAAAATATGTGGAGATAGTCATATTCAGGGATGTGAAATTATTAGAAATCCAACCATTCTTTGCCTGTGATTTCAATCTGATTGAGTTCTGTTTCATTATAATTTACTGTTCACTCATCTTGGCACAATTTCTTTTTCCTGTATATTGTGGAAAAGAATGAATTGTAGGAAAAAATAGGCCAGACACCAAAGAACTTCATTTATCACTGTAACTGCTGTCCACATTTATTGTTTAGGTTTTTAATTATACCTTAACATTTTTTCTTTTTCTTTTTTTTATTAGATATTTTCTTTATTTACATGTAAATTTCTCCTTTCCCAGTTTCCCCTCCAAAAAACAAACAAACAAAACCAACAAGAACAAACCCCTGTTGCCTCCCCCTTTCCCATGCCTGCCACCCCACCCTCTCGAACTTCTTGGCCCTGGCATTCCCCTACACTGGGGCACAGAACCTTCACAGGGTTGAGGTCCTCTCCTCCTATTGATGATCGAATTTGCAATCCTCTACTATACACATGCTGCCAGAACAATCAGACCCACCATGTGCAGTCCTTGGTTGGTAGTTGAGACCCTGGGAGCTCTGAGGGTACTAGTTAGTTCATATTGTTTTTCATCCTAAGGGGCTGCAAACCCCTCAGCTCTATAGGTCCTTTCTCTAACTCCTTCATTGGGCACTGTGTACTCAGTTCAATGGATGGCTGTGAGCCTCTACATCTGTATTAGTCAGGTACTGTCGGAGCCTCTCAGGAGATAGCTATATAAGGTTGGCTTGTCCTTCCTTCAGTCTCTGCTCCATAGTTAATCTCTGCAACTCCTTCCATGGGTATTTGGTTCCCCCTTTTAAGAAGGAATGAAATGTCTACCTTTTGGTCTTCCTTCTTCTTGAGTTTCTTGTGGTTTGTGGGTTGTTCTTCCTGTATTCCAAACTTCTGGGCTAATAACCACTTATCAGAGAGTGCATACCATGTGTGTTCTTTAGTGATTGGGTTACCTCACTCAGGATGACATTCTCCAGATCCATCCACTTCCCTAAGAATTTCATAAATTTATTGTTTTTAATAGCTGAGTAGTACTTTATTGTGTAGATGTACCACAATTTCTGTATCCACTCCTCTGTTGAGGGACATCTGGGTTGTTTCCAGGTTCTGGCTATTATAAATAAGGCTGCTATGAACATGGTGGAACATGTGTCCTTATTACATGTTGGAGCATCTTCTGGGTATATGCCCAGGAGTGGTATAGCTGGGTCCTCCGGTAGAACTATGTCCAATTTCCGGAGGAACCACCAAACTGATTTCCAGAGTGGTTGTACCAGTTTGCAATCCCAGCAATGA
Source organism: Mastomys coucha (assembly GCF_008632895.1). Classification (NCBI taxonomy): domain Eukaryota; kingdom Metazoa; phylum Chordata; class Mammalia; order Rodentia; family Muridae; genus Mastomys; species Mastomys coucha. Next base: position 18,766,163 of record NW_022196909.1, read on the forward strand.
AGTAATGTTCCTCTTTCTCCACCACCTCTCCAGCATCTGCTGTCACCTGAGTCTTTTATCCCAGCTAATCTAACTGGTGTGAGGTGGAATCTCAGAGTTGTTTTGACTTGCATTTCCCTGATGACTAAGGATATTGAACATTTCTTTAGGTGCTTCTCAGCCATTCAGTGTTCATCAATTGAGAATTCTTTGTTTGGTTCTGTACCCCATTTTTTAATAGGTTTATTTGGTTCTCTGGAGTCTAATTTCTTGAGTTCTTTGTATACATTGGATACTTCTATCAGATATAGGGTTGGTAAAGATTTTTTCCCAATTTGTTATACCTTAACATTTTTCTGGGTTGTTCTGGATATAAAATTTGAAAATATGTACTTGATTCCTACTCAAGTTTTGTACACAAGGTTATAACTCTTTATGGGATTTCAGGTGTTTATGACAGGAGACTTAAGCATCACTTGAAACTAGTCACGTGATTTGGGACAGGCTCAATGACAGCACAGGAGCAAAGACTTCAGTCAAATGGAAGAAGTTAAAAAGCATGGAGACTCCATCTTCCAGGATTATTTACTATAATGGTTTATATCTTGTTCTTCCCTCTCTAAAGAGAGATGGGAATATAAGAGCTCAGGGCCATAGAAAAGTCTCTTAGATTCCAACCCAGATAGCACAGTTCACATGAAGAAAATTGTCACCAGAATTTCTATCATTTTATCCTGTAAACTAACTCATTTAACATTAACACCCCTAGCCTCTGAGATCATAGGGTAATTATACACTAATGTAAGAGCATGAGATTCTAAGAGATTGGGTGACCTCGAAAATCAAATTGTCAAACCTCTTCATTTTAAAGCTGAAGAAAATAAAAGTTAAAGTGACTAGATGAAAAACTCAAGGTCACAGCTTGCTAGTAGCTTTGCTAGTCCTGGGTTCCCGGTACTTATCTTGTAGTTCAGAAACCACCCCTTGGTGTATTCCTGAGTTCTGGGGATTTGAGAACAAAAGAAATACCACAGATTTCTCAGGAGGTAGATATATTCTACTGGCAAGTCATTAGTTTTGGGTGCTTTGTGAATGTGCTTGAGATGCAATTTCAGAAGTCAGTTTGTGTGCATAGGACCAAATGATGGTGGCATACATGGCCAACAATGCTTACCGTGAGCCCACTGAGCCTTCATTCAGTCAATCTAAGTAGAAATGCCACAAGATTTCCATTTGATGTTGTTTCCAGAACCTCTCATGATGGGCACAAAAGCAGATAAGCAAGCTGTTTCAGAGAATAGTCACTGTATTGATGAGAGAGGGGAGCTTCCTGTGTGCTCTATGCCTCCATTCAGAAAGGTTACCTGTGGTCAACAGGGTCTCTATCACCCTTATTAGGGAAAACCAAGGATTGTGGAGAAGCACCAAGTCTAAATTTGACATTTTCCAAGACATTAGCATGTAGACTAGGAAGCTGGGAGAAAAGTAGCCACTTCATAAGATAGTGGGGCAATTGCTTCTTTCTTAACCATTTATTAAATCATTTACCTGTTTTGCATTCAACCTATTGGCATGGTAGCTGTAAAATATGCTATTATTCACTAATACATTTCTAAGATGGGACTTATCTGGGCCTGCCAAATATATTACCTTTGTAGGTTAGTTCTACTCAATGATCTTTAGGTGCTGGAGTTAAAGGGAAGAGTAACTTTTGGTTGAACTAGCCTGTTACTATAAGCAAACATAAGATCATTTCCCTTTAAATCTAAGTAATCGCTGTCACCTTCCACTTTAATTGAATTTAATTTACCTGGAAACATAGCCAAAGAAATACTTTCCATGGGATTTTATTTTTAGTTTACAGATAGATATTTATTATATAACTTAAATGGAACACAATACAAGCTTTTTTTAAAGTCTCTTGAGAACAAAGCATCACGACTGTTCAAACAACCAATTACTGGCCATCCCTTCACTGGAAGAGAAAGCCGATTTCCCCCCATTACATAGTCTGCTGCTGCCAGCTGTTCATTTCTTCTCTTTTATTGGGGATGTCTGCCTCTGCCTTACTTCTTGCCTTCAGCCCACAGCCTCGGGGACTTACTAGTTGATCAATGTTCCAATTTTTTTCAGAGCTCTTCCCTGTGTCCTGTACATCATTTCATCATGGAGCCTCTACGAAGTACTGGTTATTCTTAAAGCCAGCTCTTACTTATTTGGATGCCAATTAGCCAGGGTCTGGAATGAAATAGACTCTGCTTTAGTTTTTTTTTTTTTCCTTTTTCTTCCCTACTGCCTGCCTTTTGGCCACAGTACAGCTCGTTAGCTCCTTCTGGCTCCTTCATGAGTAGAGGAGGGACAAAGGTAGGGATAAATGCCTAGAAACTTGACGTCTATTTTGTTAGCTGGAAGCTCTGGTTAGCAAAGGTAAGTTTTAAAAAATGTACAATAAATTGAAGCTTCCTCGTGTTGAAATGGAAGCTGCCAGCATTGCACTGGGTACTCTCTTCTGTGGCAGGAAAGCCTGTTCAATGAGTGGTTTGCTTGGTGTTGAACTTTTTCATACTGATAAGGACAGGGCAGTCAGTCTGCCTGGAAATCCAAGTACCATGTTGTCACAAGTTCACCACACTGTTAACCAAAGCAGTGCTAGCTAATGATGGAGTTAATGTTTCCATTGCATTCCCAGTTTTTCCCCTTGAACTAAGAAAATGGAGCTGTGGGAGATTTCAAGGAACAAAGATGCTTTCATATAATACATGCAAAAATGCCACACTACATTTTCATTTAAGATAGACTATCATTTTGGATCAATGGAAAGACAAAAATAAAATATCAGTGAACACTAGGAATAAATTTTTAATTCATTTTTATTGGTTGTTCATATTTTACTAAGGATAAAGTCCATTTCAGAGAAAATATAACTTTGAAAAGAGAAGTCTCTTCCTCATTGGATTTAATGGCAATATTTGATTCTGAAAGGCGGGGCCGCTGCTCAAACACTGCATATACTAAGTACCAGCCCTAAAGCTCTGTCATTTTGCCATTAAACCATTTGATGTTAGAATATTTCAGAATATAAAGATCTGAGAACTGTATGTTCCCCTCCTGTCTACTATATTATATAGTTGATATGCCTGAAAGTCCCTGCTTCGATGGAGAAAAAGGCAAAAGAGAAAGGACCTTGGCCAGGCATATAAAATAAATGTAGACACAAAGAAGTATTTGGTACCTTTGAAGGGGAAACTAACCAGCATAATGTATCCCTAAGGAAAGAGTAATACTGTCTTTGAAATTAAAATTTTTTATGAATAACTTAAATATGATCATGTGTGAGAGATTGTTTGGTTGAGTTGCTCCTTAAAGAAATCTTTGTACCATGCAGAAGAACAAAACCACTAACTGGTATGATGACCTTAAATGATGCCCACACCCTCTCTGAGATCTAATTTTCTCAAGTATAACATGATGAAGGTGATGATACCCAATGGTTTCATAAAGGTTAGATGTGGAACCAAGTAAGAAGTCCTTCACACACTGTCTAGATCACCATGTGTTTTTACACTATGTGTAAGTTATGTTTAATAAGGTTCAGTTCAACTTTTTTTTTAATTTTTATTTTAGATATTTTCTTTATTTACATGTAAATTTCTCCTTTCCCAGTTTCCCCTCCAAAAAACAAACAAACAAAAACAACAAGAACAAACCCCTGCTGCCTCCCCTCTCCCCATGCCTGCCACTCCACCCTCTCCCACTTATTGACCCTAGCATTCCCTTACACTGGGGCACAGAACCTTCACAGGGCCAAGGTCCTCTCCTCCTGAGAGGCTCTGACAGTACCTGACTAATACAGATGTAGAGGCTCATAGCTATCCATTGAACTGAGTACACGGTCCCCAATGAAGCAGTTAGAGAAAGGACCTATGGAGCTGAAGGGTTTGCAGCCCCTTAGGACAAACAACAATATGAACTAACTAGTACCCTCAGAGCTCCCAGGGTCTCAACCACCAACCAAGGACTGCACATGGTGGGTCTGATTGTTCTGGCAGCATCTGTATAGTAGAGGATTGCAAATTCGGTCATCAGTTCAACTTTCTAAAAGTAGAGGAGTATGACAGATAGTCTAACGAGTACCTTGAGTAACTTCTCTGGGAATCTAATAAAAATAACGTGGTAAGCTTCCCCCACACTAATGGTATCATCATAAATGAGAGGGGATATACAATAAATAAGTGATAAGCTGGACTTGCCTAGCCCTTGGCTTTTTTTGTAGCTTATTACCATACATTTCTTTTGCCCCTCTTTTTGATAATTTTGTTTTTGTTTTATTTTCTATTTAGATAAAGTTCACATAAAATTCACCATCTTAGCCAATTAATGTTAAAATGTGGTGTCAATTTACAATGTTCCGAAACTATCATCACCCTGTAATGGACACTACCTATACCATTCTCACTGGTATGGGAAATCATATACTGGTGTCTATGCTGATTACTGCTCCCATGCCTCTGATCCTTTGCAGGGTAGCTGCCTGGGATTACACAGGCTCAGAATGATGGACTGAGAGGGGATAGAACCACTGGCATGCATTTAAACAAGGTGATGAGCTCCTTTATTTGGGGAGGTTTTGGAGGCTAGATAAAGCTATTGAAGTCATTGTACTACTCTATTAGGTATGGGTACCAGCATTTCTTCTTGGGTTAAGGTGTCTCATTCTGAGAGATTTAGTATGGTTACAAAACGATAATGAAAATTATCATTAGAAAATAATAATGAAAGTCGGGTGTGGTAGTGCATGCTTTAATCTCTGCACTCTGGAGGTAGAGGCAGGGGGATTTCTATGAATTGGCCAGTCTGGTCTACAAATTGAGTCCAGGACAGCGAGGGCGCTGTTGCACAGAGAAATCCTGTCTTAAAACAAACAAACAAACAAAAAGAAAAACTTATAATGAAGCTGTGTAGTTTTCTTCATCCCTGTCTATGTAATTTGGGGTTATATAGAACCTGCCAGTGCTATAGGCTTCCTCATCGGCCAGATCTGTGATATTGGCCCTTTAAGAACATAGGTGTGGCACATTCCATAGATTAGTGTGGAGACTGTCTCTCTGGGGGAGGAGGTCCAGGAAGCTCACAGGAACTGAAGTTTGACTTTGTGGAGCAGGACAGACTCCTCCCTGTGGCTCCTTTTCCCGCTGCCCTCCTTTGGTAGGGTTTTGTCTTGCTCTCTCTCCTTGCTTTTCTCATTGGCCTGGGCCTGTGAAGATTCTAGTGTTGCAAACTTCTTTTCATCTCTATAATATCTTGTTATGCTTATGTAGTATTCTATTTTAACAAAGGAATTTGAGATCACATAAAATGCAAAAAAAAAAAATGTATCTCTGATAGGATTGTAAATGGATTGTAAACTAAAAAGAGAATTAAAGGACATAGGGAGAAAGAAACCAATTGTTGTGCCAGAAACAGAATCATTTAGTTACTGCAGTTGACATTTGAGATTAACCTGAGAGTCTTAGTAGCCAAGACAAAGGGCTCTTTTTCCTAACTAATCACCTAAGAATCTTACTGAATTAATTCTACTTGTATTAATGTACATGTAGGGTCTTCCTATGGCTTGCTGATCCTCTCCTGAGATTTCAACTTCTCAATCACTTCCAGTCATCTAATTTTCTACATTCAAGCATTCACTGTTGAAGTTTAGTGAGTTGGTGGGGGAGGACCTTGCTCTTATCTTGAATTTATGCTGAGCAGAGGTGAGAATCTCACATAAGCAGAAAGCACAAACCAACCAACACACATTTATAAGGACTGGATTGTGTCAACAAAGGGTTGGAAAAGGTTTGGGATAACTTGATCAAATCTTTCTCAGTCTCCCTAGACAGATATGAAGGGATGTACCTTGCTTTGAGAGCTTTATCATCAGAATATTTTATCCCATAACAACTGGTACCTCTGACACAGGCCATAGTCTCATGTATGCTTAGAACAGAAAATGTGACTCTATGATGGAAAAGCCATGGAACAGTGTAGTGTCATAGCCAGTATACTATGGCTGTAAAGAGACACTGTGACCACAGCAACTCTTATAAAGGGAAACTCTTGTAAAGGAGGCTTTCTTACAGTTCAAAAGTTTGGTCCATTATGAGCATGGCAGAAAGCCTAGTAGGACACAGGCAGACATGGTGCTTGAGCATCTGAGAGTTTTATAGCTAGTTCCACAGGCAGTAGGAAGAAAAATGACACTGGCCCCGGACTGAGCATTTGAAAACCCCAGAGGCCACCCACAGTGACACGCTTCCTTCAGCAAAGCCACACCCTACTTCAACAAGGCAATCTTTGTCAAGTATCACCACTCCCTAATGACCAAGCATTCAAAGGCATGAGCCTATGGCCTCCATCGCTATACAAGCTACCACAGACATATATGTCGTATAAGAAGGTATTCCAGAGCAGAAAGATTTTCAGAAATGCCCCATGTATTTCAGATAACATCTGCCCAATGGCAGCTAACCCTGATTGTCAATACCCTGCTTTGTACCAGATGAAGAGATTAGACAAACAAACAAAACAAAACGAAATCAAAGAGCAAAAGAACAACAAAGGCTAAGATGCTTTCTTTTTTTTTTTTCTTTAGATTCTTGGGATTTCCATGTAGCCCACCAAACTATGCTGACTTCCTATTCTAAACTAGGCACTATGGGGAGAGAATTTATGTGTTTACTATTGGTGGCCAAATAAATGCAAAAAAAAAAAAATGAATGAAGAAATGCACCTGAAACTGGAGCCTCATATGTTCCAACTTGAATCTGGAGTACAAATTAACATTAGTGCTGTGGCTATAAACTGTGTTTTCCTACCCCCACCCCAGATTCTTCTATTCCAAGATGACCCTTTTCAATATATGACCTCATTATTTGCACAAAGCCTTTCATCATGTTTGATTTCACAATTCATTTTATCTCAAGTTACTCTATCTACTGTATACTCTATTAAGCTACACAAGCACTAAATGAAGGCTATTTATGTCATTTAAATTGGAACGCTACAAAAGAAAACGTCGTCTGGAATGTCCCTCAAAAGAATATGTGCTTATCTTTCCATTTTATAAAAATGAACATATTATTATATTTCTATAAATTTTAGGAAAATGGACAAGATTATTAAGATCATACTGAGTAGCTCCCATGGGTACAATATAATATATCCAATTATTTTTTAATAAATATTGTGTAGTTATAACTTCTTAGTAGAAAATTACCATGTATTAGATAGCATTATTATAGACTAGCCAATAATGTGGAAGTCTTTGTGCTTTTTGTAATAAGAAATACTGTTTCTGCTGGATTAGTTCACATTGCATTATATACACACAAACATCCTACTTTCAATATGAAAAGCCGACATGTTTCTTTTTCTCAGGCTTAAGAGGTGACAACTCTCAGGCAACATTCACCTAATGTTAGGTCGGTTTCTGCTCTGAGACCTATACTGACATAGCTCTTAACACCTACTCAAGCTTATGTCTAACAACAGTCACTTTTCACTATGTTAGAGTAATTTACATTAGCACACACAACAGTTTATGTGTTTTCTTTAGTTCAACATGGTCCTATTCTGGACCCTAGGGAAGAGAAAAAGCAATGAAGAAGCACAACCATACCTAGATTTAAAAAAAATAAAATAAACAAAAACCAAAGATATTATGGTAGTTCCTACTTACATCTTCTCATGAGCATCAATAGTTCAGTGTGCATAAGTATGACACTGGCCACAGTGGGGCTCATTAGCTCCTGCTTGGTCCCTTCCTGAAGTGAGTTCTGCTTTGTTTATCCACTAAATTTGTTACTTCTCCATACTCATAACTACTGGAAAAATTCAGAGACTCCCATACCTATTTTCTAAATAAGTCAATTTAAGCCAGGCCTGGTTGTGCTTCCCTTTAATCCCATCACTTGGGAGGTAGAGGCAGGCAGATCTCTGTGAGTTCAATACCAGTTTGGTCTACATAATGAGTTCCAGGAGAGCCAGGACTATACCAGAGTGAACCTTGTTCAAAATGCTAGTTGTACATGCCTTTAATCTCAGCACTAGGGAGGCTAAAGCAAGCTGATTTCTGTGTTTAAGGACAGCCTGGTCTAGAGAGCTAGTTCCAAGATAGCTAAGGTTATACAGAGAAACCCTATCTGGGGGCTAGGAAGAAATGGGCATGACATACATGCAAAGATGTATGCAACAGTAACCATCAGAGTAATGCAACTGAAGATGTCACTCTAGCCAACACAAGGTTATAAAGACTGACACAGTGGGTCAGGGAGGACCCAGAGTGACTAGAATCCTCACGTATCATAGATGGGAATGTACAATAGCATTTTCTAGGCAAAGGTGCAGTTTTGACTCTTAGTATTTCACTCCTGAGTCCATACAAAAATTATACACGCAAATGTTCATAGTGGCATTGTGCATAGCAGACACAATTTGACTCGTCATCAACTGGCAAATGAACAAGCTGTATCCTACAGTACTACTCAACAAGAGAACAGTACAGAAGATCGATGCATTGAGCAACATCAATGAATTACAGACAAGATGCTAAAAGAAAGAAGTATTACCCAGGAGAACGCACGATGGGGTCACACTTAAGTGAAAGTCTAGAAAGGGAAGCCAGTGTGTTCCTTAATCTTTGACTCTGAAGAGGAGATTTATTACAAAGGAACATGTGGAAATGTTCTGTATACTGGTTGCATGATGGTATACAATTTTCCAGAGCTATCAGACTGTACTTTATAAAAATAAATGTATTATATATGAATAACACTCAAACATCCTTTACCCTGAACTATCTTTCTCACTCATTCCACTTTATACAGAGCTATATGGTTGAAATAAAATTATTGACCCTTGTTACCAAGAAAATAACTCTGATAATCTCAGAAGTCCCTTCTGCCATTGTGTTTATGAAACACACCATTCCTTTTCCTTCTATTTATGTCATGAAGATACACTTGCAGCATGTGTCCATTCCTAGTATTTCCCCCCCCCCCCCACCTTACATCACAGACAACAAGCACACTGTCACTAAGTAACTCTCCAGAGATGGATATCCCTTCACTTAAGCATTTAGTTAGCATTCTTCGTAAGTGTCTTCTGAAAATGTATACCTTTATAAAGATGATAATGCTTAGAATCAACTGTGCAAACAGAGTTGTTAGAACAACAAGGCAAAATCACTCATCTTTCACAGGTTTGAAAATGCTATGAGCCTCGGAGTTCAGAATAAGGCTCGATTGCTCAAGTTAGAGGGTTTACATGTGAACATAGGTGAGCCTTGAACTTATAATGGGTGTCCTTGTGAATTAGCTGCTGTCATTCAAATAATGATGCAGAGGCTAGACACACAGGAGTACAAAGTCACGGGTATTAAGTACAAAGTGATAGGTGAGGTTGTCTGAGTTCCCAAAGTCTCACTCAGTGCTGACATACTAGTATTCAATTAAATTGTTAATGACCTTCTCACTTGAAATTTCAGTGGCCAGTGTTGAAACTGCCCAGGGAATGAAGCAGTGGCCATCGTGCTTTGGGTCTGTTAAGTTTGAAAAGTTGGCCACCAAGAACCAAGAAGTTGGGCTAAGGAAAAGGTTGGATTGCCTGAACAAAGGAGACTTACAGTGAGAAAATACTGTTACAGAGTGTGGGGGGGGGTTTACTGGTAATGACAAGGCTCAGTATACTTTTTAAAGGCAAAATGGAGAGATTTTGAATGCTTTCACTATAAACAAAATACTTGAAAATTGATAAATACTTGAAAAGATAGACGTGATTAGCCTGCCTTAAACATTGTACAATAAACACATATGTATTTTAGAATATCATATAGTATTCAATAAATATGAACAATTGTTATATTTTTACATCAGTTAAAAAATAAGTTTATAGGCTGGAGAGATAGCTCAGCAAGTAAGAGCACATGTTACTCTTGCACAGGATAAAGATTCTGTTCTCAGCATGGTGACTCGTCTCCTTCTATGACTTCAGCTATAGGGGATCTAATGCCCTCTTTTGAACTCCATGTGTATCAGGTATACAAATGACACACATACATGCATGTAAGCAAAATCACTCAAATGCATAAAAATTCTGAAATTTTTAATTAAAAAATTAATAAATCATAAAACTAGATGTTATGTTAGTATACTCTTTGTAATCCCAACATTCAGGAGGTAGATAAAGAAGGATCAGATGTCCAAGATTAGCCAGGGAAACATGACCCTCTGCTTCAAAAATAATTAATTAGAAAATAATTTTCAACATTACAAAAGGAAAGATACTGCAGCTGTGAGCATGGTAGTATCTCTGTGGCCTCACAAACCTCCTCCCATTACTTTTAAGAAGATGCGTTTTGACGATATCAAGACAAATGTGTGTTGGAAAGGGCAATGTCAGTAATGGGGTAGAAGGAAATACCAGGATGTATGTGTGTGTGTGTGTGTGTGTGTGTGTGTGTGTGTGTGTGTGTGAGAGAGAGAGAGAGAGAGAGAGAGAGAGAGAGAGAGAGAGAGAGAGAGAGAGAGAGAGAGAGAGAGAGAGAGAGAGAGACCATGCCATGCCACTTGGTGGTTTTCTAAAAGTGAAGGATGAAGAAGAGTTTTTTCCAGGGCAGAGATGATCAACTGAGTGTTTACAGATACATGGTGCAGAATGGGAGGTAAGAGGCTGTAAGAGGCTGTCTGGTCAGACACAAGTGTCAACAATGGTATGTCTTGGATCATTAATCATATGTCTGGCATCTCCATGAAAATTCAGAAATAAAGAAATTGGACAGCCTGCATCCGAAGGTGAGAAGTAGACTTTACTCCACTATAGACAAAGTGGGAAGAGAAATCCATGGAAAAGGGGCTTCATTACAGAAATATAGTCAGAAGAGCTGAGGGTTCTAAAAGGACTTGATGATGCAGGTAAAGATGCTCGGAGGCTGTGGTGAAGAAGAAAGACAAGAACAGACTGATCACTGATGGTAGTTTACAAGGTTCAAGTGTTGCAAACACGGATTTGCAACAGACAGGGTGTACTTAAGTGTGGCAACAATTCAGGAATCATCTTGTCATTTTCCACATAGGAAACTGAAGCTCTGGCACAACCAAGACTTCTGATAGATGGCAATGTTCAATGAGACTGGGGTGTGGATCAAGTGTTCTAATGACAAACAGTTCCATTCTGTGTCCTCTCACGCTGTCTTGTCTATGGCTAGCAGATCCTCTTCTCCTGGCATCCTCTTGCTCCTTGAGCTGGAGAGACAGCTCAGTCTAGGCTCACAACAAAAAGTATAAGAGTTGTTTCTCCTTTACAATGCATTAACCATCACATGGCCTTGCCATTCCTCAATATTTTTGATGAATTTTCTAAAAATGAACTATTTTATCCAACACAAAACTTTTCTATTCTTTTTTTAAAAGGCACCAGTTAGGGTGGTGTATGTTTGTAATTGCAGCATTGGGTAGGTAAAGGCAGCAGGATTGTGAGTTGAAAGACAGCCTGGACCACATAGTGAGACTCTGCTTTGGAAAGGACAAAAGTCTTTATAGAACAGTGAAGCCATGGTTTAGTGAGGCTTAATTTATGTATCTCTTACATTTAGAATAAGTTCTTTAAACTTCTTTAATAATATAAATTATCAAGGCTTTCATTTTGGTGTGCATTCTTTATTCTGTGTCTTAAATGTTAATAAATGTGCCTTGAATTCAATTACAGCTGTAGTTATTGCATTCAGCCAATACATATTTAATGTCCTTGGTAAAAGGACTTTATTTTTATAAATGTTTCTTGGGCTTTTATTTACCACAATGTTGTAAAATATTAAGCACAAAGCCATTTGTCCTAATATACTGCGATCTTCAAAATGGGCCATCTATACCCAAGGGAATGTTCTTAAAGTTTGAAAGGATAGCCAATTTGAAGATAATCAACTCACAGACTAGCAGCCTTATTATGTTGCTTTCCTAACTGGATTGCTGGCTAGCTGGCAGCTTGGAAATGGTTCTCTCACCTCCACCAACACTGCTCTCCTTACAATAGACAGGGTCCTTGGCCAAAAGGCACGCTCAGCGCTGCACATGAAGAGACAGGTTGAAATTCCTGATCAAGGCACAAGTATCACTCAGTCACATATTCAACCTTTTTCAAAAAGGAAGTGCAAGTGCCTGTGTTTGCCTCCAGTCAATCATTTGCCTTCAGTTGATCCATATTAAGAATAAGTTAATGAGACTGGAGAAATGGATCAGCAGATAAGAATACTGACTGCTCTTCCAAAGGTCTTGAGTTCAAATCCCAGCAACCCCATGGTGGCTCACAATCATCCAAAATGAGATCTGATGCCCTCTTCTGGAGTGTCTGAAGATAGTTACAATGTACTTACATATAATAAATAAATGAATCTTAAAAAAAAAAGAATAGGTTAATACAGCTTATTTATATTCAGACTTGCAAGAAACACTTAAATTAACTTCATTTATTTATTTATTTATTTATTTATTTTGGTTTTTCAAGACAGGGCTGTGGGTTGCTGTCTTGGAACTCACTTGCTTTGTGACTAGACTGTTTTCAAACTCACAGAGGTCCACCTGCCTTTTGCATGCTGGGATTAAAGTCATGTGCCACCATACCCAGCTTAAAATTAGCATTTAGCATCAATGTCTTTAATAAGTACAAAAGCCAAATTATTACCGGGCATGATAAATTACATATGCCTTTCTCCGTTAAGTACGGAGTGCTGTTTTGTCAACTATTCTCTGTTCTTTCTTACACTTCGTACATTACATTAAGCCATGGGTGTTGCACAGGAGCATGAGCAGATTGAGAGGGAAATGTCAGAGATGAGTTTAAGAACCATTTGAATTTGTCATATAGAGCTGTACATGTCAAGTTTAAGATGCACAGTGCAGAGGACAAAAAATTCTGTTAGCCATCTGCAATGTCCATACACCATGCCACTCTACGTACACTGGCATTGAATCTCTAAACAAGCAACTGATGTCGAAGATTGTACAGGAAGTAAAATAGCACAGTTACGGGTGGTTCTGGTCTAGAACACAATGAAGGACAACCACTAAAACTCTCATCCCACCCCGATTCCCCCACTTCCTCAGCTGTTGTACCTGGTGGAAGCTCCTTCTGCTACTCCCCTTCTCCTTCCATTTGTCCACTGACAAGTGCTCAGGGCATGGCTGCTCTCTGCTCAGTGAACATGGCTCCCTACCAGCTGTGGTACCCACTCTTCCAGCACACATCTTCCCTTTTCCTCTATCATTACAGATAGATGACAGCTAACTTTGATACATCCCCAGCCTGCATCATTCTTCCTCAGCAATCTCCTCAATAAAAAATGATGGCTAATGCTGTGGCTGGAAGATTCAGATGACCAGCCACAAGGTTTGAAACAAAGTTGTGGCTCTGAACATTAACTAAGGACCTTGATGGCCATGTTCCAGGCCAAGGATAGCCTTTTCTGTTGCACATACACTGCAGTTCTGTTTCACCAAAACAATGTTAATGTATCTGAGATGCTGCTTCGGTTTGTAATTTACCCCAGCAGTTCTCAACCTGTGAGTTGCACAAATCCATTGGAATCCAAACAACCTTTTGACAGGGGTTGCATATCAGATATCCTGCCTATTGATCTGATATTTTCATTATGATTAATCACAGTAGCAAAATTACTGTTATGAATTGTAGCAATAAAAGTAACGATGGAAAGAATTTTATGTTTGGGGTTCACCACAAAATGAAGAACTATATTAAAGGGTCTCAGCACTAGGAAGGTTGAGAGCCACAGCTTTACCTCACTAACAGTTAAAATTTTACTTCCTCATAATGACATTTATGGTGAACTACAGCTGTAAAGAAATACAAGATCTGCATGTACCCACCCTTAATTAGAAGGGTGATAAAGCACCTACATGAAGAAGGAACAACTTTTAAATACTATTGGTTCCTGTTTTATGTTGATGCTGAACTGTACAGGCAAGAAATCCAACTGATTGATGCTCATCATTGTCTGAGCAAGAGCTCCCATAACAACAGAATGCCAGATTAAAAGTCACCTAATGATTCCATACATCCATTTGGAAGTAAAAGTCAGACACATTGTGATAGCTATTTCTGGTTGTCAGTTTGACTACATCTGGAATGAACCACAATCCAGAAATGGAGGGCACACCTGTAATCCAGATCTTGAGGGCTGAAAGACATAGGCTTCTGACTCAGATCTTGACATGGAGATCTTAGGACATAGAAGGCACAGAAAGCTTAAGTCCAGGTAAGATAGTATACATCTTTAGTCCCAGGAGACTGAGGCAAACAGATCTCTGAGTTAACGCTAGCCTGGGACAGAGCAAGTTCCAAATCCAGGTGTGGTGGTACATACTTTTAATCTGGGCCACACCTCCTAATGGAAGCCTGCATGAGGACACTGGAAGAAGGAAGACTCACTCTTCTTTGCCTGCTTGTACTTACTTGCCAGCACATCTGTTGGAACCTACTCCTCCTTCAGGATTCCAGCTTATACAGAAGGCCAGCTGAAATAACTACACTGTGGACTGAGCAACTAATAGATTTTTGGATTTCCCATTCACAGCTGCCCATTGTTGGGTTAGGTGAACTGTAGACTGTAAGTCATTACAATAAATTCCTTTAATGTAGAGAGACATTGCATAAGTTATGCAACTCTGGAGAACCCTGACTACTACACACATCTAGAACAACCAACCTCTAGAACAATCAACAAGTGGCTCCTACCTATCCCCATGATTAGCCTTCTCTAAAGAGTGACACAAATTATACAGTTCCTATAGCAGCTGCTCGAAGTTCATTTCCATGATGTGATAAAGTATCCTTACTAAAAGCAACACTGATGGGTAAAAGGTTTATTTAGGTATTAATCCTAGCTTCTAGTCCATCTTTTCCCAGATGTCAACAGAGGGACTCAGTTAGCAAGTCACATCACACTCACAAGAGGAAAGATAATAAACACATCCTTGCTTGCCAGCGGCTTCTGCTCTGTTAGCTTCCATTACCCAACATCAGTCCCCAGTCATAAAGTGTACTGCTCACATTCAGGATGAATCTCCCACATCAACTAATAATCAGGGCAATTACTCTAGCCATGTCTACAAGCCCACCTGATCTAGATACTACATCAATTGAGACTCCCTTCTCAGTGATTCTAAGTTGTGTCAAGTTGAGAGTTAAGACTACCCAGCACACCATAGTACTTCACAGTGGGTATTTGCTTGCATTTAATGAAAACACCAGATATTTCTAATCAATTGCCTTTAGATTGTGATTCCAATCTAAAATAGCAATGGTCTTTTTGGATGAGCTCTAGAATTAAAAGCTAGAGATTGTAAGTTATATTCGCCAGTTAAATACTTCAGCTGGTGAATAAGAGAACAGGAATATGAGCTAGACCCACTGGGGAAAGGGAGAAGCAGTTTGCAAGTGAAGAAAGGAACACGGAACACAAAATGCTGAAAATAAGAAACCAGGGGGAAATGTGGAGAGGAAATCACTTGGTAGCTAAAATACTCCAGTGTCACAGGCTGGATGATAAACTGAAAATGGAATATGTGTGAAAAACACAACTTTTATAAACAGAAAAAGTAACAGAGTGGTTAATTGCTTGGGTTCTGGAATCCAGCAGATCCAGCTTCTAGTCTGAACTCTGCCACTTCAACATGGATACATCCTACACTTTCTCCCAGGCTCAAGTCCTCTCTGATACAATGACGATAATTCATCTATTATAGAAATTAAATCATAGAGTTCATACAAAAGGGCTCCAATTAGTTAGCTAATAGTAGCGCTTTTGTGACATCACTGCATTTTTCTATGCTAGGTAATAGACAAACGGGTCATGAAACACTGTAGATATTTCATCTAACAGATGACAGGTAATGGCATTTCAAATGTATTAGCAGTTTCAATGCAGAATGGAAGAATGAGAGAGCTTATGCTGTATTTTTTTTTTTGAGCAGTTATAGGTTTACAAGACAGTTGTCCAAAGCTACAGAAATATTCCAATAACCCTACTACCACATTCATACACAGCCTCCACCACAGTCACATCCAACACCTGAGTGGCACATCTGTTTCATGGTGGGCTACAATGACACATCATCACTATCAAACGTCCACAGTTTATGTTAGAGTTCTCTCCTGATGCTGAAGTTAAAGAGCTTTTCTTTGTATTTAACCACCTGTGTTTTTTTATACTTGAAGTGAGTTCCTAACAGATAATATAGGGATGGAGTGTTCTACCACCACACTACAGCCTTAGGTTCATCTCTACTGTGGCAGAACCTTCCCCTAATGAATAAAGAGTTTAAGGGACCAATCACTCGGTGAGTAGGCAGGACTTCCAGGTCAGAGAGAGGAAGAGGGGAGGCAGGAGAAGGATACTTCCTTTTGGACAGGGGAGAGCACAGAGGCACAATGTCAGTAGCTGGAGGTCCCTCCCCGCTGGAGGCGTTTCCACTTGGATCCACCATTGCAGGATTTAACATAGACTATCTTACAAAACTAGGATGCTGGTTTCTGTGTCCAGCGAAACCAAATCAGTGTTAACCTGTTGATTCTAAACTAAGAATGTGTGGTGTTTTTCTTCGAGCAGGCACTCAGCTGGCACTCAGAGAAAGGGACGAAGGCAGGGTACCCCTGCCAGCCATGGGAATTTGGAAGCATGCAGCATGCTTGGCAACAGCCCACCATGGGAACTTAGCTAGCTGGGTGGAGAGATTTCCGAGCCCTGAGTCAGAGAGTCTGCCAGGCCAAGAACAGGCTGGCCTATCTGCCGGTGCCATGCTGGGGGTAGCATGAATTACTGTTTACTATTTCATGAAACATATACCTTTTAATTAGACTATTTCAATCATTCACATTTAGACTCCTTAACTAATAGTGTTGACATTTATAACATATTTTCTAACATTTCCATTTTAACCTTTAACTTATTATTTTTATTAATGTTTTTAATCTTCATACAAAATTAAAGATTTCATTATGACTATGAGATTCTCTATATATACATATAGATATAATATTATATGTATATAATATCATATAATCATGATATAATAAGCATCATATAATATTTTATATATATATATATATATAATCATTCTACTACTACCCTCTTCTATATCTCTTCTTACATCTTGCTAATCCACTTTCTCCCTTCAAATTATCCCCCTTATACATTCATGTCTCTTCTTTGTTGTTAACTGAACATTTTATATGATCCTATATTGTTTTTTAAAGTGTACATTGATTATATTTCTTTAAAATATGCTTCTTGTTCCCCTAGAGTTTGCCATATATATTTGTGAATTCTCCCAAGTACACTTTACATTCATTTTGCTTCACTGGCCTCTTTGAGAGATTGGGAGGTTTTAATGTCTCAGAAATATAGCCTTCTTTCATCCAACAAATACCGAATGCCTACTCTGCATGTATTTCTGGTGACATTTTGTGTGGGAAGATGGGAGTGAGAATGCTGTGGGTCCTCTGACTTTAGGTGGGCTATTTCTGTGGTAAAACTAGGTAAGCTAAGATAACTTCTCTTTCTACCGTATAACTCATCTCAAGGTTTTAGCTCAGCTATAGTCTGATTTTTCTACCAGTAAATGTTTGTATGTTCTCCAAGATCTGAAATTCTAAACAATAGTTCTTGAAGGTCTAGTGTAATGTCTATATTCAAGTGGAGCTGAATGTGGGTATTATCTAAAGAAAATCTTTCTATTTTAGATGGTTGTTAGGTAAAGTTTATTGCTGAATGATAAGTAGTACCTCAGTTGTAAAATAGGATTCTTATGAAATTTCCAATGACCTTGCTCATTGCCTTGTGGATCAACACAGAAAGGAATGTTTGTTGAGAGTCTTCCAACGTAGCCTGCCTCACTTTGGGCAAACTCAGGAAGGAGAGACACATAGTAGCCTCCTATGGCTACAAGAATTTCCTTATTTCCAAACTCCCACACTTCTTCTATAAAGGATTGCAGCCAGGTTTTTCCTCTGGGAAACCCTCAGTTTCCCATGGGAGAGTCTGTTCCTTGATGCGTGTGCTAATAAATAGTTCCATCTGTTGAAGGTCAGACTCTCATCTCCTGACTTCCTTCCCTTTACGCTGTTTCAGAAACCTAACAATGATGAGTCTTGGACAACAACCTTGGCACCTCTGTAATGAAAAGGGCTAAAGTCTTCAAGGTGGGAAAGCTCATGGTGTCCGAGATGTTGGCCAGGCTGTGGGAATTCTCACAGTAGATCCAGGGTCACTCCATCCCTGGCCATCTCCACCATGGTCCTGACACAACTATAAGCCTTTGGAGAAGTGAATTTCTCTACTTTCCACATCTACAGACACTATGTCTGTCACCCAAGAAGACAGACTTTTTAAGTCTCATTGTTTGAAATCCTCCAATGTCAATTTAAAACTTTGTACCTTCTCTTGTGACTCTTCTTTCCTTCACTGGGATTCTTTATTAATGACGAAGTTGTGCCTACATGTGAAAAACATTCTAAATTACTCTGTTCCTCGGACATTCTTCTTCATTAACTTTCCCTACATATTCTCATTTTCTTTTCTCGAAGCTGCTATAATTTACTGAAGAAATTTCAAAGGAGCATAGGCATAGAGGACTTTATGATGATTCAAAACAAAGAAAAGCAATAAGTGCTGTAATTTAATCTTATGAGAAGTTTCATTTTCCCACTCTGAGGAAATAACAGGCCCGTAAAATGTCACTGAAATGTAAGCTAAACTCATTCCTTCGCATTTTGTTTGCTAAGAAAAAAAAAATAAATGTGTAGTAGTTGATGGGTAGTTTTCAGCATGGAGAAAGCATGTCATAAATGGGCTTCCAGCAATTGTCTAGCCTGCTCTGGTAATAGCACGGGACTGAAACAGAAGCAGTGTTCTAGGGAGACAAGTGCTCCTGAGCAAAGTCTAGTAACGTCTTCCCTTTACTCAAACATCCAAGCTAGTTCTATCAGTACATGTTTAAAATGACACACAAAGGCCTCCTGGTGTTGCTGATGTTTTTAAGAGTCATTGTTTTGGTTTTTTTGGTTTTTGGTTTTTTAATAGAGTTTTCTGACTTTTCCTACTACAGGAAGCTAAGAAAAACAGGCAGTCTGTCCAAAGGCCAAAGAAAGCAACAAATCAACATTTAAAAATTCCTTAGTGACTATATTTACCCATAAGATGATTGGGCACTAGTGTCAATATGATGACAATATACATAAGCTTTGACTGATAAAATTTCACTTACTTTGTACTTTAATGGAAAAAAAAATGCTATGGAACTAATACATGTCAAGTTCCAGCAAGTTATTAAGCCAGCCTGGGAAAAAAATTAACAGAATGAATTCTTTGTTTTGGGTAGCAGCATAGTTTTTGTGAATCAAATACTAGAATTACAATGTACACCAGACACAAACTGCCATTCCCCAAATAATGATGCTGATTGTACCCCAGCAATTTTCCACCACTCATCCATGGTTCAGAAAGCATTACAAGCTCTGCATCTCAGGATCAAATGTTCTCATTGTGTTAGAGTCCTGCGGAAACTAGGAGCAGACAGTGATCTCCTTGTGATTAAAATGTTGGCAAGTCAGAACCCTTGGCAGAATGAGGGAAGGCTTAGAAATTTGTTTGACCCTGGGAAGGTCTAAATTCCTTCCTTGATCCCTAACAATGTTCATACTACTATCTCCATTAACTAGTCCAACACAGGTAATTCCCATCACACACATACACACAAGCATCTTATATAAGGTGTTTCTATAGGCATCTGAGTCTGCTTTATAATCTAGTTCAAAAATGGTCAACAGCATGAAGAAAACGCTTTTATATGCAAGCAAGGAAACAAACAACAAAAAAAATCAAACTGGTCAAGTCTTTACCCTGTTAAATCCAGTACCCAACTGAATCCAACATCATCGATAGGTCATATGTCATTTTTCTCTAGCTTTATTGAGCAAGGAATAAAATATTTCTGACATATATACTTACAAGGTCTACCAAAATTTCATTTGAGGAAAAATAGCTATAAAAAAAGTGGTTATTTTTCCATGTGTTCCATGTTCCTTCCAGATCTGGGTGCAGCCTGACAAAATAGTAAGAGTTTACAAGAAGAGATTGGAGGATGGAAAATTGGAAAGAAAATAAAGCAGTAACTGATAGAAGTTGTTAGAAAGAAATATGTTCATGTTTTCCTTTTCCTTGGAGAACAGACTTAAATAGCTTTCAGTATTTATAGGAGAGGTGGGACTCTGTCCATCTAACTATTCATTACAAAAAATATCTTGCTTGGGGTGCTGGTGTTGTAATCCTGTAATAATCTATAATTCCAGTCTGGAGAGGCTAAAGCAAGAGGACTGCGAATTTGGAATCATCTTGAGCTATCTGATGAAGTCTAGGTCAGCCAAGGCTATATGACAAGATGGTACCTCAAAACAAATAATATCATGATAGAGTAAATAGATAAATATATGAATAATGAAAGTAAATATTGAGCATCTACTGTACATCAGACTATATACTAAACACCAGAGAAGAGCAACAAAAAATATGGGCTAGTTCCCCATCCTTTACTAATCTTTCCATCTACGTGGGGAAGGCATAAATAGATGACAAATATATTAAATACATTAAAATATCATTTTTCAGTTGCTGATACGATAAAGAAAACAATGCGATAAAGTTTTGTTGGAAGGTGGAATTTCCTTTTTCTTTGGGAATGCACAATGGCTAGAAAAGGCCTTCAAGAGAAGGTGACTTTCGAATGGAGGCTGGACTGATAGGAAGGAACCTCTTACAGCTTGGATGATGAATGTTCTCCAAAAGTGTTAAAGGCATGATCTCGGTAGTCATTCTATTGGAAGATATTCCATGCTAAAAGGTGAGCCCACATGGAAGGTCCTTAGCTCACTCAGGGTGTGTGCTCAAGGAAGTCTGGATGCCAATTCCTTGTTGGTCCTGTTCTTGGTTTCCTCTCTATAAGGTGAGAAGTTTGCCCCATCATACCCTCGTGTCATGGCCACCTGGAATCTATATACTAAGATCTAATACAATGGTTCTGAACTATCACCCATCAAATCTCTACAACCATCAGTTCAAAGATGCATATTCCCTTATCAAGTGATTATCACAGATTTTTTATACTGACTAAAAGCTTACATAACCATAGCCAGCCATAAAACTGTATGAACACAGAGCATCCAAAGCTTGATAGCTAGAACACACGAGTCAACATTTAATCAGTTCCCCATTGACTAGGAGCAAGTGCAAATTAGGGATAAAAGAACAAAATTTAAAAAAAAAATCATGCTTTATTCAATGGGCATGTTCTGGAAATACACAGAGAATTCAATGGTACTTATGGGTCTTGTTAGAAAGTAGCCCCTGGAATCTATGATAAAAAAATATGTGGCAGTGACTAAAAAAATATCAAAGATTAACCATGGTGTGAGTCTCTGAAAAGAAGAGAAAGGGCAGATGCCTGGCGCCTGAGGATGATGCAGTAACATCCAAGACTAGATGTGTAAATTTCTAGAATGAGAATACCAAGAAAGACTTGATAATAGGTACCGGGATGATGCTCAAGGTGTTAGGCTTCTGGGTGGACACTAAACTCAGCAATAGTTCCTCAGTTGAGATGGAGATAAAGTGTAAATCAGTGTCCTACAGCTTCAATGCATAAACAAGAGTGGGCAGGAGACAAGAAAGGAGGGACAGAGGAGAACTCGTGAATGGCATGCTCGAAGGGATTTGTTCACAGTTCGCTGTGGTGAAACAAACAAAATATGTCTGCCTAAAGAACCAGACACAGAAGGTCAAACTCAGCTCCTCTGTGAAAAGCACAGACACAAAGCTGTGACTTCAGGGAAGAGGCAAGCAGAGGAAAGGACAGCTTTGGGCTCAGGCTGTGGAGATAGAGTGAAGGAGCTGCTTCGCAGGGCATTCTGGGAATCAATGGGCGGGATGGGAAAGCCACCCGTGAGTAAGTAAACTTTCCAGCATCTTAGCCATACAGAGACAAGAAGAGTCTTGGAGAGAAGTGTTTATTGTGTAGGGTTTAGAGGAGAAAGAACAAGTAGGTTTAGCCCCAGGGGGCTGTCTAACTAAAGGATGCAGAGCTGGTGACTCCTAGGGGGTGATGTGGCACAGGTCCATAAGCTCTGCAGCTTCTCTTTCAGGAGAAATTCCCAGACTTTCCAGATTTATAGGTTCTCTTTATTTATAGTACTTTATTTGCAAAATAGAAAAATAAAAAATACCTAAGATTACCTTTGCCTCTTTCTTTTCCTTTTACTATAACGCCTAAGGAAGGACATTGGAACGCATACCACGAAAATAGAGATAGTGAATCACACAAAATTCTGAGTGAAAATAGAAACTATCATCTGACGTTCATGGAACATTTACCACATACTGTGCATTATCAAAGACTCACAAGGATTCTATAAGGATAATGGTAGTTTGTTGTTTATGTGTGGATGCTGCCATCGACAATAGAGAAAATTAAATAGTTTGCACAGGATTTACTAATAAGCGATGGTTTCAAGAATTTACCTCAGTCAGTATTATCCTAGTTGTTATACTGGTATCCCACCCTGCCTTTGAATCATATCAGATATATAATATAATATCTAAATATCCCAATGGAGGATTTAGATACAAATGCCAAACAATGGAAAAGAAGAAGAAAATGACCAGGCGGTGGTGGCGCATGCCTTTAATCCCAGCACGTGGGAGGCAGAGGCAGGCAGATTTCTGAGTTTGAGGCCAGCCTGGTCTACAAAGTGAGGTCCAGGACAGCCAGGGCTACACAGAAAAACCCTGTCTCAAAAAAGAAGAAGAAGGAGAAGGAGGAGGAGGAGGAGAAGGAGAAGAAGAAGAAGAAGAAGAAGAAGAAGAAGAAGAAGAAGAAGAAGAAGAAGAAGAAGAAGAAGAAGAAGAAGAAGAAGAAGAAGAAGAAGAAAATGAAAGGCAGAAGCAAGAAAGAAAAATGAATGGAAAGAGGTAGAGATGTGGGAAGGACAGAACAGAACAGACAGATATACCAGTGCTCTGGTGTGTTCTGGTATGTACCCTGGAACAGACTCCATGACCAGCTCTTTAATGGAATCTGCAGTACTCCACGACTGAGTGAGAGTGCCCTCAGGTAAACTACAGTAATCAGCTACAGACTTTTGAGGTGGTATCAGTTAAAAAATGACTGCCAGCTGACTTGAATGATGGAAAAACGAAACCCTTACACTGAAAAAGCACTTCTAGGCTTCCAAAGCAATTGCTGGAGCTGGGACAAGCTGTACTCCTTAAGCAAGGGGCAGTAATAACAGAGGGCTCTACCTTCTCTTGCAAAAAAAAGGAAAGGGGGCAGAGAGAGGCTAGCACCCATGCTGTGCCTGGAGCAGTGTGTTTGGCCTGCCGATTAAATGTGACCTCTCAAGCACACTAGATGGCCTAGACATGGATGTTCAAAATTTAGACATGTGTGGCTGGTTTCCCAACCACAGTGCTGGCCTTCTGGGTATGTAGGCAGGTAATGGGGCAGACTGACACAGGCCCAAGGATCTCCTAGTCAGCAGGCAATAACCTGAAAATTCAAGAGACACATCTTGAAGATGAGCGTACTCTCTACCCGCTTCCTCTTTGCCTTGGGTTTCCATGCGCTTGACATTCTGCATAGTGTTCTCAGGAAAGAGGCGCCTGGCTTTTCCAGGGAACAGCAGAAATGTTGACTTAATCTCCCAACCAACTTTGGGAAGCAGAACTCAATTTTATCAAGATAGATGTGGCGGTCCCAGAAGGAGATAACTTGCCCAGTCTGTTAAATGCAAAGCCAAGGTGGGCATGGAGGCCTGAGGAGACTGAAGCTGTGATGTCTCCACTCACCTGGCTTTCTGACATGACCCCACCCCAGGCTGCCTAGTCAGGAACTGGCCCTATAAGCTGGCCCTGTCTGGAAGAAGGATCCTGCCTTTAGGGAGACGCCTACATTTCTGTCCATTACTAAGCTTTGCCTCTGACTGATGTGAACAGACCTTGGACAAGAATTCAGGACAGGAGGAACTCACCCTTAAAGATCGGGGATAAACTTGTCAGGTACCATGGTGGTAGCTTACTCCCCAGAAGCCACTGTTTTGGGAAGAGTCAACCAGATCAAGCCATAAAAGACTCACTCAGGGTCCATGGATGGTTTTTTAATTAGAAAACAAAACAACAAAATGGCTATGTGACTGTGTGGGGGTATGTGCATGTGAGCGCAGGTGCCCCAGGAGGCAGAGGCCATTGAGTTCCCTACAACTGGAGTTACGAGAAGTTGTGAGCCATCTGGTCTAAGTCCTCTGGGAGCTTGGCAAGCACTCTTAACTACCGAGCTGCCTCTCCAGCATCCACGTGTTACAGGACAGCGCACAAATCACAGCTGCCTGCTATTTACATACTAACAACCTTTTCTCTGTCTTCCTTCCTTTCTTCCTCCCCCATCTGCACCCCCACAACTGTATTTTGGACCTTTCTTCACTAAATAGCTCAGGTTGACCTTCAAATTCAAGACCCTCCGACCTCGGTGCTGGGGTCCTCTTGGATAGTGGGATTGAAAACATGAATCATCATGCCAAGCACAATTCTCTTTTTCTTTATTCTTTTGGTTTTGTTTTTTTGTTTGGTTGGTTGTTTTATGTGTTTGTTTTGTTTGTTTGTTTTCTTTTAAAAATGGAGAAGGAAGCTAATATTACTTTTTTTGCTCATGATCGCTGGTTACCAAGGAGTGTTATCTTGGCAATCTTGGCAGCAGCCAGGGTTCTCAGATGCATGGCCAGGCCAAATTAAGCACTCCCTTCACTGTTCCTCCTCTGTGCCTGCAATCCTGATGAAGCTGCTCAGGCTCCAGGGGCTTCAGCTTCAGAGAAGAGTGAGAGGCCTTGAGCAGCAGAGGAAACTCCATAGGCTGAGGGGTTCCCACACACAAATGTACAGCCTGAGGATTGCTATCAGAGCCACCCCTTTACCTGTAAAGATTCCATTCATGCAGGGCACACCCCCTCTACACTCACCCAACTTGTATATACACCTCTCTGCTCTTTTCCCATCTGCTGGCTCTTACTTGGAAAGACATGCCTTAAGAGCACCCAGGAAGATCGCTTCTTGTGATGTTTTTACCCTCCCCTGCCCCTTCCCCCGCCCCTTGTTACTCTCCATTGTACAAGCCCTTTGGAATTAGAGCAACATTCCCTCCATCCATCCCTGTTATTTACAAGTACCTCAGAACAGCCTTTAGTTCCGAGATAGCTGTTCTTTTCAGAGGCCAGACTTCATTAACTGAATAATTTCTCATTTACATGTGAACTAACAGCCATTCACATACACCGTGATTTACATGTTTGGTGTATAAAACACTTCACAAGGCAGCGTCCGGTGGGCCTTGGTTCACACAGCAGATACCCTCTCACAAAGCGGATACCCCTCACTACGGGAAGGCCACCTTCCCTCTTTCTTCATATGTGTATCTGCCTCTGCAGGACAAAACTCACCAGCTTACTGATTTAAACAGCCTCCAGGGCTACCTATCCTGGCTCGGTGCTTATTTGCAGGAATTCCAGGAGAAATTCTTCCTCTGCCCACCAGACTGAAACCATCTATTGACTGGCACAAAAATAGAGCGGCTGACCTAGATGATGTCATACATCTGAACCACCAAAGAGTTCTACAACTTCTCTGGGTTGTGCTTTTGTATAACAAAGAATTTAGCTGGCCTTTGTCTGAAGTTCCTGGGAGACTCTTTCAATCCTTGGGATTTCCTTGGCCAACAGAGAGAAGTCTTACTATTCACCGGTAGGGTCCCTGGACCCAGGGTGATGCCCTATGTTAATGAGGGTACTTCAGTTGGAGGGGGCGCATAACATACCAGAAACAAACAAACAAAAATGTGATTATAACTGGTCCTGGGTTTTGCAGCACTTATCAGCTGTACCCCCAGGGAACAGGAAAAAAACTAGAACGTGAGATTATCAGTTGCTGCTGATTCAATGCAACAAAACTCCAGAGAAAATGGTAAATAAACTCAGAACACCAGGGTTCCAGTGAGCCTCTCTTGGCTGGCAACACTCTAAGGAATGTTATACTTTGATCTGGAGAGGCTGACACGTCCATGAGGACAACAGGAGCTTAAGAAAACTACAATTGATGATGATGATGCATAAGAGAATCTATATGGCTTCAAATTAAGAGCCAGCTGAACGGCTCCATCTATAGCTGGCACTGAAAGTGAACACAGTTGGGGAGGGGGTATGTGTAGAGGGTGGTACACTGTAGCCTTCATATTCAGTTTGATTAGCAATGGTTAATTTTCTCTGTAGTGAGAGTTTTCATAATGCGGCACATACCCCAGCAAAACAACGGAGGAGGACAGGATATGTTTCCTCATAGGGTCAGAGCTTTCCATCTGAAATGGAGAAGGCTTGCGAAAGCAGAATGGCTCACCCCCAGGGGTGGCCAGGCACAGAAAGAGGTGGAAGGGAGAGTATGCATTTATGCTGCCATGGTGTTTTGTTTTTTGTTTTTGTTTTCTGGATTTTTTTTTTCGAACTGCTATAGCCTGTACAGCAAGGTCTTCTCCACTTTGCTAATCCTCCCTGGAATTATCCTCACAGACCCACTTAGAGAGGAACCTCATTAACCGCTTAGGTGCTTCTCAATCCAATCAACAGGACTAATCACCACAATGATTTCTTGGGTTTAAAACTTAAGGGCAATTTTGTCAAGCTGCATGAAGGGAACCTGGTCAGGATAAACATATGCGAGTCTAACATATTGGATATGTACAAGCCTAGGGCCCAGCAGTGGCGTTCCTTGTTCAAATCCTGTACCTCAAGCTTAATGGTATCGGGCAAGGTTTTAAGCTTCCTCTGCCTCGGATGCTTCATTTATGAGGAAAAATAAATAAATGATAGTACTAATAATGGCTATCTTAAAGAATGGTTGTGAGAAAAGTGCATTGTGCATGAACGTTTGCAAATGTTATTTGCTTTATATAAGTGAATGCTGGTTTCTCTGATAAACTGAGAAGTGCACAGCAG
This sequence comes from Mastomys coucha, assembly GCF_008632895.1. Taxonomy (NCBI): domain Eukaryota; kingdom Metazoa; phylum Chordata; class Mammalia; order Rodentia; family Muridae; genus Mastomys; species Mastomys coucha. The sequence goes on from NW_022196909.1 coordinate 18,793,271, forward strand.
AAGCATCTTTTATCTCAGCTTTACTACAGCATCAAATCATGACTCTTAGACATTTAGTCGAGGGCTGACTGACTCTACTGCAGCTTTTAGAGCATGGGAGGGTCAGTAATGAATGCCCACCTGTGATGGGGCTTGGATAAGAGGTCCCCTACATTCTTGGGCATTTGAGGACTTGGTTTGCAGTTGGTGGCCCTGTTTGGTTAGGCTTTCGAGGTGCCTGCTTGCTCTAGGTTCTATATCGCTGGGGGCAGGGCTTGACCTAAAAGACTCGCACTGTTCTAAGTTGAATTCTCTATTTCCTGTTTGTGGTTAGAGTTATGAGTGCTCAGCTGTTCCAGCTGCCATGCCTGGTGTCTGTTGCCATGATTCCCTACCAGGATGGTGATGGAGTCTAAAGACCTCGGGAATTGTAAGCCCCAAATAAATGCTGCCTTCTAGAAGTTGCCTTGGTTGTGGTATTTTATTACCAAAATAGAAAAGTAACCAAGACATCATACAAATCGTTTACATCTGTCATGAACCACAGTTCTGCATGGTGCATCCACTCCCTGTGGATATACGAGATAATATACAGACTGACCGCAGATGGGATTCTGGCCACTGGGGTGTGGCTGCAAAGCACAGATTTCACTGTAAAGGGAACAGTAATGGAATCTGAGCCCAATAAGAATGATGATGGCCTAGGAACAAGAGATCTGGGTTGGCACAAATAACATGCTACAGTAAAGATATAAGACATAAATAAGGCATTCTCTAAGCACATGGGTGGGGACATCAGGTAGGAATCTTACACAGAGATAGAAAACTCTACTATGAGTTTTCAGTATTATCTGATGATAACCTCAGCTTTTGGATTGGCCAGAACAACTGCTCTTTAAATTCAATATTCCAAAGGTTTCATCTAATACTTGAGAAGTTAAGTCAGACGCAGAATTGGGCAATGAAAAACTATTAAAGGGACTAAAGAGCCAGAAATAATTTGGTTCTGGATTTGCAACGTTCCAATTCTCCCCAATTATGAAATTCTTTTCAGTCAATTTACCTTGTAGAATCTTTAACATAGGTGTTAAACATGGTCTTTCTTTTTTCTTGGAACATGAGTTCATGCAGAACTTTTTTAGCCTTAGGTCTATCCCTTCAACTATTTTGTAACCTAAACTCTATTTACATAAGAAAAAACCTGCATGAACGACTTGTGCTCATGATAGCACACAGCTATTATCCTAGCACTCAGCAGATGAAGGAAGATCAAAAGTTAACGTCCAGTCTGAGCTGCAGAGCAAGACCTCTGTCTGGTAAACAAAACTAAACAAACCTCCAGGTCAAGGGATACAGTCTAGGAATAAAGCACTCTATTCTCAAGGGCCTGGAGAAAGAGAGGAAAAGAAGAGGAAGAGAAAGAGGTGGAAAAGGAGGGGAGAGAGGGTGGGAGAGAAAAGGGAAGGGAGGAGCAGAGGGAGCGAGGGAGACATAAGGAGAGAGGAGAAGAAAGAAAGGAGGGGGAAGCTTGCATGGATGACACTTGATAAAAGACAGCTGTAACTTCAGGTACAGGGATTCTGAAGAAGGAGAGTGGGGGAAGGGAGGAGGGGAACAGGTAAAGGGAAGAGCCAACCTAATGCAGATTGTCTTCTGGATACATTCCTTTCCTAATTGATAGTTGTAGCATTTACATCAATAGCTTTCAAAGCAAAACCTCCCAAGTGACAGCATAAGTCCCCCGGACTCAGACACTGTGAGGTAGAGTTCCTCGGTCTGCTTCAACAAGCCTCCATTCAGAGACTCTGCTTCACCATTCTAGAAGCACGGTGCTCTGGGACAGTGTCACACCAAGTGGGGCTGTGCTCAGATCAGAAAGACTTTGGTCAGAGACATGCAAAACAAGAGGCCAACAGAAGAGCAGAGGGTCTCCTCACAGGAGGAGTATTGCTGCCCAGGCCAGGCTTTTTGACTCAAGAAACGATGGCCATTGGAAGCACTAGAGAGTGAAACCAGAACCAGCTCTCATACACTTTGGTCCTCCATCTATCATTCCAAATGAGATGTCCTTTATGTCAATTATCATGGCAGTCTGAGCCCAAGTTACCTGAACTATGAAAGGATGACCATTATTTAACCCTGTCTATCTCATGATGTTACTATGACATGTTAAACTAGTTCTGTGTGTGCACCCGTCAACCCTTTACAACTGGCAAGTAATACCATGAACCCCGTTGATCCATTCATTAAAATTGTGATGACAAGTAATACTCAGTAAGAATGTATTGAGTGAATTGATGTCCTCTTGTTATCACTTAAGAGCATTGATATCAGTGTTAGTTTTCTTTAAGGCATGGTGCATGGGCAACACATAGCTAGACTAGACTTATTTTTAGAAAGAAGAAACTCTACAAACAGAATTGTTTATAATTAGATGTGAAAAGATTAAGGAATACCTAAGTGGAAAACACTTGCCATCGAACTGTGACTTTCTCATTCACATACACGTGTGAATCCACACCCACATACACATATACATATAGCCAACATACACAAACATGCGCACATACAAATACACACCTACACACACATATGCACTTTGTGAGACTGAACACTTCACTCCATAATAATGATCAGGGAACTGCTAAATGTCTTGAATGCTTAGTATGGACTTAGGCCCCATGTTTTAGTAGATTGATATAGTTTGGTCAACTGGTACAAGAATGACCACCATGACATTATCAGCAGTTGTAGCTGATGTTAATAATTCTCTAAATGAGATTTGTGTTTTGAGTGAATTTTTCTATATAAATCAATCTCCCAATAAAAAAAAAATCACTCTGTAATAGTCAGCTCTAGAAATGCACTCCAACTTCCAGTTCATGACAGCTGACATTTAAATCAAAATGGCTTCCATCTCTCTGCTGGATAGTCCAACAGGAAAATAGACAGAGATACATTCACATCCCTGAGACATAAGGGATTGCAAATATCCTTAAAAGAAAGTGGAAATGCCTTAATACTCAGACCGAGGACAACCAGAAATGAAATGGAGATGTCACAAAGAAACAGGTAACCTTTCCAACTGGGGACCTCTATGCCCTGGAGTCAGGATAACATTACAACACTATGTGTTATCCGCCATTCTCTACCTTGCAGTGTGGTCTGAACACTGAGAAAATAAGAGCTGGACTGACAGAGGAGGCAGGTGGGGGTGGAGGAGAGTGAGATGAGAGGTCCTGGGGAGAGGAGGAGACTTATGAGTCAGTTTCAGGATAAGACTTTCACCTAGGGAAATTAGAACCAGTTCTGGGATTTTATTTTATGTAACTATTATTAAGCTTTATTAAGCATGCAAAACAATGGTTTTATAGCATTGTCACACATGTATATTATTGTAGTTTGTTTATAAATTTGACTTTCCGAAAGGTAACTCACAGGGACTGAGAAGACGGTTGAAATAGCAAAGCGTTTGCCACACAAGCATAAAGCGCGCAGCTCAGGACCACAGCACCCACGCTCAGGACCACAGCACCCACGCTCAGGACCACAGCACCCACGCTCAGGACCACAGCACCCACGCTCAGGACCACAGCACCCACGCTCAGGACCACAGCACCCACGCTCAGGACCACAGCACCCACGCTCAGGACCACAGCACCCACGCTCAGGACCACAGCACCCACGCTCAGGACCACAGCACCCACGCAAGAGCTAGTCATGGTGGGTGCATGCCTATAATCTGAGTACCTGGAGAGGTAGAGACAGCAACAGCCTTGGAGCATTGACCAGTTAACACTGTTGAATCAAGGAGCTCCAGACTCAAAAGATCCTGGCTCAAAAATTAACACAAAGGGTGATAGTGGAAGACACTTGCCATCACACTCTGATTTTCACATTCATGTACACATGTGAATTCACACCCACAATAACACACACACACACATACACACATACAAATCATACAAATGCACACAGATAAATCATGCATACAGAGAATCATTAAATCAAAGAAGAAACAGACAGATAGATAGATAGATAGATAGATAGATAGATAGATAGATAGATAGATAGATAGATAGATGCATACACACACACATACATACATACATACATACATACATACATTCATACCTATCTAGGTCCATAGATAGGTAGATAGATACATAGATACATAGCTAGATACATAAATAGTTAGATACATAGAAACATACAGAGATAGGCACATAAATACATAGACACACAGATGAAGAGACAGGTTTTTATTTAAATTACAAAAATAATCCCCAAGGTTTAAAACCAAAAATAAAGGAAGGCCAGACAGCAGAGAATGAAACCTTCTTTGATCCTAAACAGAAGCATAGAAGATATAGAAGAATGCAAGACATAGAACTGGTAGACCTTCATGACCAGCGCCATTTGGAAAGAAAGGGAAAATGAGTGTTCTATATGAGCTAGGTCAGGGAATATCTTAGGAGGAAAAAAAAAACACATTTAGTGCAGAAGTCAGTAACATAACAAATAACAGAATGTGCTTTCTGCCATGGTTCTACATTTTCAGTTCTGTTATCTCACGATGACAGTTAGGCAGCACGTGAATAAATTGTCCAAAAGCAAGGTGGCATCAAATCCTCTTTAGCACATGGAAAGTTTCTCAGTGTCAAGCCTGAGAATAAAGAAGACAGGAGATGAAGTGTGATCCCTGGCAGTAAGTTGACAAGCTTTTGAAGCATAATGAAAGTACATCCATTGTTTGATTGAATGCCATGCCACGACAATACCGATGACCAGGAGATGCTCAGTGTGTGTCCATCCACACACGGAATGCCCAACTGCTAGAAACTCAGCTAAAATACTACGGGCATTTATTTATAGCCTAGCTTTTTCCAAAAAAGATCTGAGGTGGTTAAAAAAGGCAAGTATTTGTTTCATGGGTGGTTTTGTTCTTTACAAATCATGTTCGCTGTCTTCTACGATGTCTACACAAAAGGAGGAGGGGACAGCTATGTGGTACAAAGTTCAAAGACCAAATTATACTGAAGCTTACCTGTCTATGTATCCATATGGCCCATGTGTTCTAGTGTCTTCTTGTTTTTATTTATTCAGATGCAATCAGAAACTTTCTTGATTGAATTGATGGAGTAGGATTGGAACACAAAATTCAGAATCTATCAGTAATATGCCAATCTTTTATTAATATTGATCTTGTAACTTGCCCATGTGTAGGGAAGTATTGAAAAACCCAAGACCATGCCTCGCATGTGGACCCCCAATCTTACATTACTTCTCTGTTAAATTTTGTAAATTGGAAGTCCTGGTCTGGGACTTTACTCTCTATTAGTGATGGTGAAGCACTGTCAACTTTGCTCAACTCAAAGCAGGAATATGGAATTGTTCATGTGACCTCATCTAGCCCACCTGCTGCCACTCCTGGTCCCTCTATTGCTTTTCTGCTTCACTTCTTCCACTATCTGCTTTCTCTCAACCTACCTCCATGTTGACACTACTAGTCCACTAGGAATAATTTCAACCTCCTTTTGTGTGCTGGTTTGGCTGAGAATGGCTCCCATAGGCTCATATATTTGAAGGCTTAGGCACCAGAGAGTGGACCACTTTGATAGGATTAGGAAGATTTGGAGGTAAGGCCTTGTTAAAGGGAATGTCATGCCAATCCAGTCTCTGTCTCTGTCTCCCTTCCCCCTCCCTTTTTCCCTCTCTTTTCCCCTCTCTCTTTCTCCCTCTTTTGACTGCAGATCAGGATACAGAATTCTGAGCTAATTCTCTATCAGTATGTCTGCTTGTATGCTGCCATGCTTCCTGCCATGATAATAATGGACTAACCTCTGAAATTGTAAGCAAGCACCCAATTAAAAGCTTTCTTTTATAAGAGTTGCCTTGGTCAGGGTGTCTCTTCACTGCAACAGAACAGTGACTACTGTAGGGAAATATATGTTCTTAGGACACCCCAAGACCAAGTTCAAAGCACACAAAAAAATTATTTATCCCAAAGGAACAAAGGTCAGGGAATAGAAAACAAAGATGTGAGCCAGAAGAAAGGGGAGAATAGAAAGGGAACAAGGGAGAGGGAGAAGGTGTATTTATCCTGGGGTCAAGGGGTGGGAGTATGATAGGGTAACAACAAAGGATTGTCTCATCATAGACAGGCGGCAGTCATGGCCCATAGGAAAATGGCAATTTATAAAAGGGGAAACCCTATGTTAGAATGAGGTGTTCAACTTTAATTGGGCATGGTAATTAGATAAGTCAAAGGGGACTTGTGATTGCTGGACTTCAATACTTTGATACCTGAACCTTGGTAGTTGTCCTCAGGAGGAGAAAGGGGCCAAATAAGAGAATATAGATGTCGGTGGCTAGCTTTAGGAATGTAATCTAACAGTGTTTAGCAAGGGCAGAGGGAATAGGGAGAAGGGCAAAGTCTTTGCCACACTCTGGCTGGCTAGAGTCCCTTCCACTAGCTAGGACAACTCAGGACCCTGAGATGACTGTGCTCTATGTCTGACCTGATGTCTCTGGAGAACCTCATGCTATTATCTACTTTTCTAGTTGCTGCGACAGTGATGGAGACACATGAAAGTAGACGGGGTGTGGTTTGGGTTATAGCTCAAGAGAAGGGTTATAACTCAATACAGTCCATCTTGGTGGGAAAGACAGTGGCAAGAATGTGAGGAAAATGGTCACATTGCCTCTGCCGTCAAGGAGCAAAGAGAGGCTTGCTAGTGAGACATTTATTTTCTCTTTTATATTTAGTGTGACACCTGAGTGGTATCATTCACATTCACCCCATCCAGACTTGCAAATTCTTACCCTGAGGTCCTACATAATTCTCAATCCAGACAAGTTGAAATGAAAATGTCCTACTAACCCTGTGATGTTACTCTCCTTACAAACATCAAACTTTCAGGACTCACTGTGGACTAAACCCGTAATTTTCACATTAGGCAATGAGTATGCAGCTCCTTTGGTAAATGCCCTCATTAAAAATGAAGTGGTGTCTATATCATTTTACCCAATGACAAACAAATTGCAGAAGACTGATCACAAGTTTCTTTATAAAATAAAGTAAAAAAAAGAAAGAAAAAGAAAAAGAAAAGAAAAGAAAGAAAGAAAGAAAAAAAAGAAAGAAAGAAAGTAAGTATGGCGGGAGGAATGGCTGTGAGGTTAAAAGTGTGTACTACCCTTGCAGAAGACCATAGTTCAGATCTTGGTATCCATACCAGGAAGCATACAACCACCTACTCACCTATAACTCCAACTCCAGGGTATCCAACATTCTCTTCTGGACTCCTTGGGTACATCCATTTACCCACATAAACACACAGAGATATACACATATAAAAAAACAGCAGGAAAAATCCTATCCAGCCTGCTATCTAAGTTGATGTGTACAATCATCCTTCCCAATAGAAGAAAACATAATCTACTGTTATAAATAAAACTCATTAAAACTTCAAATGTGTACAGCTTGTCTCCACATACCCTTTTGCCCAATATCATGCTCTTTCTTCAGTATTATATCGGTTTGAAACAACAAACATAAACTCAGATTTATGACCATATAAATCTCTTGATTTTACTATTAATTTCGCTACCTTCCTGGAAAAAAAAAAAATGCCCTCTACTTTTAAATTTAAATACCATTTCCCATGCAATTCTTAGATTGGGATTTTTCTTCCTATTTCACTCCAACTTGGAAGCAGCTTAGTAAGGTCAAGGTCATCCACTTACTGTGTTCTTTCTGGACTTGCTTAAGGGACCTGTGCAGACTTTGTCTTCCCTGGTGTTCCACTGTCATCTCTGAGTCATATTTAGCCCTCCATTTGCACCTGAAAATACCTGCTCCCCAGATTCTTTTTCATCTCTATTATCCTCCCTAGGTCATTCTTACCACAATAGAATCAAATTTTAACTGCCATATTAAAGCTACAACAAAAGAACAAAGCTCACCCCCTCCATTATCCCCTGATCTCCCCCTGCATCTCTCTGCAGAAAGACTTAACTACCTTGTAGGCATCTACTTGGCAATTTTGTCCCTACCTCTTGAGGAAAAATACTATGGTCAAATAGAGCTATGACTTTTGTTGTATCAAAGATTATGGTCAACTGTCAGCCCCCTTTTTACATCCTCTGGATACTCCTGGCTTCTGGATTTCAGGGTACTCCTGATTTCTTTCTACCTCTGATATGCTCTTCTACATATGTTGAGGTGGAAGGGCCTTAGACTCTGCTCTTCACTTCTCTCCTGGTACCTAGAATATCTTATCCATTTGGCAACACCACATGGATATCTAGTAAGAATCTCACATCAACCAACGTAACTTTTTAAAATTTCCTTCAACTGAATCCAAATCTATTCTTCACTTGAAACTCATTTATTTTATTCAGTTAAGACCAATTTACCCAATGGCTTAAGGTAATACTTTAAAAATATTTCTATTTCTTTTTTAAAAATAACTATAACATCTTTATTTCTCTGAGAACTACATGTGCATTCAATGTATTTTAATCATAGTCACTCTCATATCCTTCCCAGCTACTCCCAGATCTGAACCTCTTCCAACACCACCTCCTCCTCCTCCTCCTCCTCCTCCTCCTCCTCCTCCCACTGCCACCACTGCTGCTGCTAATGGAGCCCAGTGTATGTTGCCTATCTGTTCATGCCATCCACAGGGGCATGGTCAGCCTACCACAGTCACACCCTTAGAGGAACTGACACTCCTTAGCCGGCAGCCATGAACAGTCAATAATTGCCCAACTGAGATGGGGGTGGGGGTGGGGTATCAAGAGTCCCCACCACACACCCATTGTTGGAATGTCAATTGGCTTGATTTTGTTCAGGTCTTGTACAGGCAACCACAGGGGCCATAAGGTCATGAGTACAGTGATTCTGTCATATCCAGGAGAAATTATTTTATACTGATTCTCCCTAATCTCTTACAGTCTTTCCACCCTCCCTTCCTCTAAGCTTTCCATAGACACATAGTCTCGCTCTTTTCCCCATGTCCAAAATCTGAGTCTTGTCAGCTATTCCTCTACATTCTTTCCCATTTTAGCCAACTTCTAAGCAGCATTCCACTTCCATATCAGTTCAAGCCCTCCATCTGCTTTTTCCAGGGCTTACTCCTATGGTCTTCTTCCATTTATGGTTTCCACTGCCCACTTTCTATGCAATACTCTGAAGAATCTTTTAACAAATTCGATCAGTCCTGTTTCTGTTTAGCATCTGTTATAGTCCACTACTGATTTCCCACAGGATTATGCCCAATGTTTTTATGAGCTAGAAGGCAATACTTCACTTGAATTCTGCATTTTAATATTTATTTCCCATGATTCTCTGCTTACTCACCAGGCTCTAGTTCTCATTGCTTGTCAGCATGCCAAACCATTATCTCTAGCCTTTTTCATGCATGGGTCAGCGCCTTTTCTCTGACCATTCTATTTAAATGATATCTTTTAGAGAGGTCATTCTGAATATTTTACATTAAAATAGGTTCCCAACATTTTACTTTTATTTACAACATAGGTGTTACTGTTGTACAAATTATTATTTATCATTTATTTTATAGGTATTTATTACTTTCTCTATACCATAATTTAGGTTTAGTGAGGGTAGGAACCTTGTGTCATATAGAACTGCCCACCCCAATAGCAGACAGATGTTGTGTACATAGAATTAATTTTCATTAGGTAAATAACAATATGCAGATATTTTCTGCAAGCATTCTGTCCCATTAAACAGGGGCCACTGAGTTTACATACATACATACACACACACACACACACACACACACACACACACACACACACACAAAGAAAGTTGCAAGTTTTATGGCATCCCTTAAAGCATTAAAATATGTTAATAATTACCTGAGAGAGATACAGCCCTTGCCAGCGCTCTCACAATTCTTTCAATATCTTCAGGTTCCAAGTCCTCATTCTCAGTCTCACATCAAAAGGTTAATATTGCTCAAAGGCATACAGAATCCAGATATATTTTAAGGCACTCCAACTGATCAATCTGTTTCCAAGACATTAGCAGCTGCTGCTTTAATCATTTATGGGGCCATTATAGCTTTTTCGGCTTTGAGTCAAAAAACGAAGGCATTGTTTTGTGTTTTGTGAAATTGGCTCATGAAAAAAGGACTTTCCTTCCAATTTTGTAAAGTCAGATTAGAGGCTGATGGCAATCTAGAAAAGTAACCAGTGGCCCCCTAAATCCATGGTGGAATGACAGCATTTTACAATCAATACAAGCTCGCAACTGGATCCTCGAGTCTCAAAGTATGTATTACCATTGTTAAAATGCCTAGGTAGCTTTTTTATATGTTGCTAATATGGTCTTTTTTAGCTTACAGAACCAGCATTATTTTACTGACACTTATCGTTGCCAACCTCTATCTTAGAGCTGTACAGAGAATGTCATCAAGATGAACAAAAGTAAATAGAAATTAATATCCATGTTTTATGGCAAGTCAGGACTTTGGGGGACAAAAGGAGCTAATTCCATTGGCAAAGGGCCCAGAGATGTTAAACGCTTTGTCACAAACCCTAGCGCAGGCTCTTCTGTTTCTCTTAGGCTTTGGGACACAAAGATAAGGCCTGTCATGGCCACTTTATGGGGGACTCCAATGACGAATGAATTAGGAAATCCCCAGGCAGGCCCTTAAAATACCTTAAACTCCTCCCTTACTGTTCTGTACCTCTCTCCCAGATATCATCTTTATAGAGAAAGCAATAGCCATCCAAGTGATCTGAGCCCCCTCTTAATTTTCCCATCTTCTCATATAACTTATTTCCAGTTAATCAAAAGACCTTCCAGTCACATCTCCAGTGACATTATAATGTCTTAAATGCCATAACGTTTTCTTGCATTTCTGTAGAAGTTTTTTAAATGACTTTTCTAGTCCTAGTCTTGCTGACAACTGTACACATCCCCCAGGTACATTGCTACTTCATTTCCATG
>NW_022196909.1:18804240-18824867 GCF_008632895.1 Mastomys coucha
AAAAAAAAAAAAGGTGTCCTTGTAGGGTAGGTGAAACCCTCCATGCAAGGCTTGATAAATGAAGAAGGTCTTTATGCTAATTAGGAAAGGGTTTTCCTTTCTCCACTTGCTCCATTTTATACCAGGGCACATAGTTTGCTAATGCTTAATTTAGTCTGATGTCAGCCTCATGACATGACTCCTTTGGTTGAATACCCCTTTCTCAGTATACAACCTAAAAAATCCTCCTTACTTTCCTGACCAACCCCAGTACCTTCCATTTGTCATTCTGTAGTTCTCTCTTGCTGCTGTCAGAACACCACTGATGTGCCAGTCATTAGAGGTGAAACACAGTCTAAGATCAGGGCTGGGACTGGGACTTCTCAAACTCCTGTGCACCCAGTCACCACTGGAAACCACAAGGAGTTGGGAACAGGAGCCGGGGGCCCTGCAATGAGCCCAGGAGGAGGGTGGGACATGGAGTAGCTCAGAGTGAATGCCATATATGTGAAGGGACTGAAAGAAAGGCCATCATAGAAGGTTTAGGCACTGCTCTGTGTGACAAAGCCTCCCCCTTCCCAGTGGTCTTTGATGAGGAAGAAGGCCTTTGCTTGGCTAAACTGTTTTATTCATGGCAAATGAGGATGCATACTTTTTACTCAGGGTGAGTCGGGGATTAAATACCCTTTGCATGAAGAAGTGCCCAAGAAGGGGAGCTCATTGGCTAAACACTCAGGACCTATCTAGATACCTCATTAACATGGAGAACTCTAGGTTTTTATGTTATGTGATCAGTTGTCATGCCTTCTTGGTCGGGTATTGTGGTCATGTGTTCTAGGACAGGAGTCTGGTCAGGAGCTAGTTCGATCTCATGCCATTCTTAATTGTAAGGTTTATTAGGATTCTTACCAGTTATTCTGTATGGTATCACAGTCCACTGTCTTACATCTATGGTCACCTTATTCTCTTTCACCTTATTGTTTTTATGTTTAAGAAAATAGTTTAAATGGTAGTGCTCAGTTAGTAGTTTTTTTTTTTTTGGGGGGGGGCGGTTTCAAGAAACAAGGTTTCTCTGTGTAGCCCTGGCTGTCCTGGAACTCACTCTGTAGACCAGGCTGGCTTCAAACTCAGAAATCCACCTGCCTCTGCCTCCCAAGTGCTGGGATTAAAAGCATGCACCACCACTGCCCAGCTTCAGTCAGTACTTTCTATAAGTCAAAATGAATGGATGATTCCTTCTGTCAATGAAGTATAAGAAGAAAGGACCACAAGATAAATTAAAAGCAAGGCTGCCCTATTGCTAGACTCGATGTTTCAGATGGGCTACTTTGCAGGGAAACACTTGGGTGAGCATGGTCAGATGAAAACCTTACAAAGATGGAACAAAAGGAATCTTCTATTACCTGTTTTGCTTTAATTACTGTTTACTGTAGGGGCCCAGGAATAGGACTATGTAATATCCATCACTTCTGTTCATTTGAAAATAAATAAAAGTAAATGTGGAAGGGACAATGAATGAATCAATGAATCAAAAGATAATCCTCCAAAAATAATAAATGTGAAATTAACACTTAGAGTAAACAATGCCATGAAAAATATAGGAAAAGATGCGCATTTTAATTTGGATTCTTTAAGTACCATTAAAAGTGAACCTACCAAAATAGGCTGGTGATTATATTAGCATTATCAATGATCTGTTATATAGTTTTAAGGATATGTGCAACTGTGGAATGTAGTTTAAATGCTTATTGCTTTGAGTATCATTTCAAGTCTACAATATTTAAACCAACTCAGCATTTGCAGATGCAAAGCAAACGCTAGTTCCTTTGTGGTAGGTAAGGCGAGCATGATGACAAACAGGGTCTCCAAGCTGCTCTCCTGTCTTCTTTGAGTAAGAAGCGAAGCACTGGATAAACAGCAGCGCAGCAGAAACATAAAGTGCCCATGTCTTGTGGTACCAATTTACCTCTCTTTCTGTGATAAATCACTGAACAAGAACCTCTCTGGACAGGAGACCATTTGTTTATCTGTCTTGCAGGTTAAAAGCTATCATCTACTGAGGAATACCAACCACGGCATGAACTGGCTTGATGCCTCTCGGTTTGCCTAGCTTCCTTTCTTCAAATAGTCCAGGCTCTTTGCCCACAGTGGTGTATTCCCTCCAGTATATTAGTTAGAAATTAAGGAAATGTCACCCAGGAAATCCCACAGGATAAACTGATGGAGATGATTCCTCAATCGAGCTTTTCTCTTCCCAGGTGTCTTAAATTGATAACTGCTGCTACCTAGGACAAGCCATCACATAGACAAATTACGTTATCAGAATAGGCCCAAGAAATAAAGGACGTATCTGAATTAAGCTTACTGAGTGAGGAACATTTTGTCAGAAGGTTGTAGGAATGAAAGGGCATGTGCCTGAGCTGTTTTTCAGGTGAGTAGGTAGAACCCAGTCCTGAAATGCTGGGCTGAGCTAGCTAAGAGAATCCACTATTTGCTGACATTTTACCTCCAAAGGGTAAAGAAAGAGACCAAACAACAAAAATCACTTCCTGACTGCCGTTTAGCTTAGTAAATGCTCACCACGGTCATCAGACATGCTAGACAGAGGTCAGTGCTGTTCTCAAATGTGGGGAAAAAGAAACATACGGGTAAGGAAAACGCAAGTCGGACAGACACAAGCACGGGAGGATTAAAGGCCACCTTGAACTTTGAGTCAGCAACTATAGTTTCTTGACACGGCAGTGGTGAAAGGTCAGAGGAAGTTGGGGCCCAGGCTGGGCTAATGCCCCAATGATCCCTAAGCAGCAGCTGCAAGGGGAAGCTGCCCTTCTTCTGCTTCTTCGTTTATCATGGGGATGACCAGGAATACAGAGGCAGGAGCTGAGCCTTGGTATTCCAGGGAGGGGAAGGATTACAATGAGCACAGTGCTCATCTGAGTGAATTCAAGCTCAACTAATCACATCTTGGGGGCTACAGCATACCTCACAAATGGGCAGGGGAGTAGCTGGCACCAGCCATCAAAGAAAGCACAGGAAATGGAAGAGGCAGATGAGACAGGAGATGGCATAAACTGGCCTAATCTCCACTAACTGGAAGAAGAAAAAAAAATACTCTAAAGCCAGAAATGGACATTTGGTAACAATCCCAAGGGGATTCCCCATATAAAGATCTCTCAGCATTTAAGGGGGAAATAGGAGTCATTTTGGAGTCATTATGAGAAAATACATAGAACTGGGGCTGGAGAGATGGCTCAGCAGTTAGGAGCATGAGCTGCTCTTTCAGAGGAACCAGGTCCAATTATCAGAACCCACACGGCAGCTCACAATCACCTGTACCTCCACTTCCAGGGGATTTCATACCCTCTTTGCGCTTCCATGGGCACATGTGTGATGCACAAATATCATGCAGGCAAACACTTACACACATAAAATTAAAAAAGATAAAATTCAAAATACATGGAACTTTAGAATATCAGAACTGAAAGGGTATCCTAGGCAACTCAGGCCCCAAATCCATCAAAATGTTTAACTTTGTGACCCATTTTATCCCAGGATGAGAAATATTACTTTTTAAGCCTGCTTATTAACATTATCCTCAATGAGACATAATTCCACTAAATTCATCTGGGGTGAGTTGTAAATCCATGTTTTATGGTGGCATGGTGGATCTTGAAAATGTCCTACTAATGGCATACACAGCTAATCTATAGCTCAATAAAGTGAACCAAGTACATGAAAACTGGTTTGCAAAAGGCTATTTTTCATTTTAGTTCATACCAGGAAGATACTTGGTATGGTGGTTTAAATGAGAATGGATCTTATTCTCATATATTTGAATGCATGGTCTGCAGTTGGTGGAGCTGCTTATGATTAGGGCCTGTGGCCTTATTGGAGTTTTTGAGGTTTTAAATGCTCATACAATTCCCAGTAATCTCTTTGGGACTGCTTCTGTCTGTGCAACCATAGTTTGTCTCAATGTGGAAGCTCTCCATTACTGTTTCAGCACCATGCCTGCCTGCCCTCATGCTGCTATATTCTTTACCATGATGGTCTTGGACTATCTAAAATTATAAAAAGAAAAAAAAGAGAAAAAAAAAAAAGAAAAAAACTCAGTCAACGAAAGGCTTTCTTTTATAAGCTGCCTTAGTTTTGTCACAACAAGAGAACAGCAACTAAGACACCAGGCAACGTGATCCAAACTAGAATTGGTAAGCCAGCCACGCACATCACCTCCCGGCAAGTGATAACAGCTAGGGAAAGGAGTGAGTGTTCCTATGGCCGGGGTGCTCTGATTACCTTGGATCCCAGGCCGGAATTTCTCCATCACCGTCTGCCAATAACTTAATAGTCCACTCCCGAAAGTTCAGCCTTCCATCACCAGGAAAGCCACAAACAGGATCCCATATATTTATTTATGGGTATTACTTTAATAGTACCACTTTGAAGCACACCACATACTATATTTTGTAATAATTAATTTGTACTTCTTTCAGGTCTCCAGTTCTTTCAGGACTTTCTTTGTCCTGACCAAAATTATTACTGGGGGGTCTAGACTGCTCCCTGACAGAGGCAGGTACAGGATTTGTCCAGCAGGCTTGAGCCTAAGCCAATTTTTTGTTTGTTTGTTTGTTTTATTGCTGTGATAAATTGCCTGGAAAAAAAAGCAATTTATAGAAGAGAGAGTTTATTTTGGTTCACAGTTTGAAGATCCAGTCCATCCTGTTGGAGAAGGTGTGGCGGTAGCAGCTAAGAGGTAGCCACTCACACTGTACCAGCCGTCAAGCAGCAGAGAACAACGAATGCTAGTCTGTGCTCAGCTCTTTCTCCTTTATATTTGGCCCAGTGTAAGCCTGGGTCTTCACATCTCAACATACACCAGGAAAGCCCTCACAGAGGAGCCCAGGGTCTAATATAATCCAGGGAATCCAGCACAGGAGTGAGCAGTTGCTACTTGCCTACATGATTCTAGGTCAAGTCAAGGTGACAAGCCGTGTCAAGCAACACGATACCGGGCATGTACGCACCTCAGTAGAACACTCTTCTCGTTCACTGTCCATGAAATGGAAGCCTTCACCTATGAGAACTCTCCCCCAGTAAATGCTTTGAACCCATCACCTTGCCTTTCAAAGCCCCTTTCTTGGGACCGTGAAGTATGTTCACATATTCTTCTCTTAGGGTAAAATGTTCCTACCCTGTTTGGGGTGACCCTAGGCCGGGTAAAAATGTCTCATTTCCTCCACTACAAAATAAAGTATTAAAGGCAAATGTTGTACTGGAATTATTTTATATTTAATTTTACACATTAGCAGACAAGAAGTGATGTAAGAATTTTAAAGAGCAGCTTTGCCTGATTTAGAAATATCTGTGACCCATCAGAATGGCTAAGATCAAAAACTCAAGGATGTGGAGCAAGGATGTGGAGCAAGGGGATTCACTCCTCCATTGCTAGTGTGAGAACAAACTTACCATTCTGGAAATCAACTTGGCAGTTTCTCAGGAAACTGGAACTAGTTATACAAACATAGTATACCCAGCTATACTGCTCCTGGGCATATACCCAAAAGATGTTCCACCATCCCACAAAGACAATTTGCTTAACTGTGTCCATAACAGCTTTATTCAGAATAACCAGAAACTGGGAACAACCTAGATGTTCTGCAACTGAACGGCAAGAGGATCTACATGAGGGGTGGGTACTGGGAGAAGGTGGGGCTGATATTGAGGTATAAAGTGCGTAAATAAATAAATTAAAAAATAAAACAAACAAACAAAAGAAATATATGTAAATATACAGATATAAAACCAAAGCTAAAATAGAAGTTGACATTTTTAAAAAGTTTTTATTCCAATTTGATATTAAAAAACAATTAGATTGGGGAAATGGGTGATTCATGTGGTCAGACTCCTCATTTAATTTAGGGACTTTAACTTTTTTTTAATTTAATAGAATCATGCTTTAGCAAGAGATAAATGGAGGGAAAGCTTGAGGGTCAGGGATTGGGACTTTGAAATCAAACAAAAGTAGGATGGAATGCTGGAGCCAGCACTTATTAGCCATGTGACTCTGAAACTTACATAGATCCCATAAGACTTGGTAAAAAAGTAGGATAGAATGCTGGAGCCAGCACTTATTAGCCATGTGACTCTGCAAGTTACATAAGAGTCGGTCTCATATGCAAAGCAAGACATTCTAAACATTTATCTCTTCAGGACACCATCGGACTAAAACACAGTATACATGCAAAGGCTCAGAATGGTGTCTGTCTGTCACACAGCTATTGCTCCACCGTGTGTCATGTATAAAGAGAATGCAGAATTTTGGAGACTTGACATTTTATTCCAATAATCTAAATGCAAGTAGTTTCATCTTGAAAACAGCAAAGATGGTTTGTATTAGCAGAGCTGAGGAAAAAAAAATGTCTTTCATAATGTGAAGAGGCAATGATGATTTCCCTTAAATGACGCTAATTATTGATAGCTAAATTGCAAATTATTGTTCATCTGTATCCAGACGTTAGGTACAGCGTATATTGCCAAATACCAGTCAGAATCTATTATGGAACATTTTTAAAGGGCGCACTTTACACTACAGTACCAAACTGTAAATTACTTTTTGACCTTGACTTTATAATGATGTCATGAAGGCATCCTTGGAGCCGATAAAAAGGATGGCTTTAATTACTTGCTTTTGATTTCTGAGAAGAAATACTTCAGGGGTGATTTTAATGAGTTTTGAATTGCACATTTTTAGCTTAACATTTCCTCATTACTTCTTTTCTTATTAACCAGCACTACACAGGTTTGGGGACAGTGTGGACGGCTCAGGTTCAAGGTCATCATCTCCGTGTACAAGCACATTTGCATATACATATATAAGAGCTGTATAGTCTTTATTACTTACCATGTGAATCAGGTCAAGTATCTTAGGAAGGTTTATTATAACCCCTTTTTAAAACTAGCTGTCTATGCTACACGTTCATTACTAGATGAATGCAGTCTGAGAAACACTAAATGTGTGGGAAGGTGTTGCCCCACTTCAAACACAGATCCTTCCCACAGGCCCCTAGAGATGCCAAGATAGGAATTTCACTGCTCCTGTCCCAGAACTGCATGATGTGTGCCTCCCTGCCTATTACGGACTTTGATGACTGCTCGAGTTTTAGGTTAATAGAGCAAATACTTTGCTTTCTTGTTTTAGAGAACATTTTCCTTTTTTTTATTCTTCTTCACCTATTAGTTCTCATCTGTTCCCCTAGGGAACACCTGTACTTTGGCTTCAGTGGTCTTTGTAGATACGTAATGTCCCCAAACTAAAGGGAGTGTCGTGTAGGTAAAGGATCCCACATGCTGTCAGAACAAATTAAGGGAGAAAAGGGTGATTTAATCAAGGCTAATCAATGGTTTCCTTGGTGTTTAGAATGGATACTGCCAGGGAGGGGATTTTTTTCTTTTCCTTTTTGTATGGCTTAAGGGAATATATCTGATATGGTCAGCAGCCATCTTTTTTCTTGCCATTTGAAGAGACTGCTTGAAGAGAGAGACAATGCAAAGAGAAAAGAGAAAAGCTGAGAGAGAATGAGATCATGAGACAGAGAACTGCTGGTTAATGAGTTTCTGCATGCAGCTGCACTTGAAACTTTCAGCCTTGTGCTTTAAGTTAAAGAGCAAAACCAACACTTGTGATAGTAAAAGATGCTAGATCATAGTTATTTGAGAAAGGGGTCTGGCATTCCACATTCATCTTGTCACCAGTGTGTCTTTCCCTAGTTCTGCTATCCCAGGAGAGATGAACCTCAAGCATGTTTGCTGGACACCCTTCAAAAGGAACTCCCTGAGTCTGTAATTCCAGCCATACCTAGGACTAGAATTGCACAATAAAGATATGCACAATGCAATTCAAGCCAATTCAAGCCATCATCTTTGGGGAAGGTTTTAAAAGAAGGCTATGTTCGTATCTGTAGGCACTGAGTGTCCCAGTGCTTCTCCTCTGGGACAAATATCATTTGTTCAGTTGTCACAAATATGACAGCTATTTAGAGCTGAATCCCAATGATCGATTTGAAAAGTTCAGAGACTTGAGTCTCTAACATAGAAAAAGGGTGAAGTAGTTGTGTGTGTGTGTGTGTGTGTGTGTGTGTACTCGCGCGTGAGTGCATGCACATGTGCCCCGTGGCTTGGGCATTTCCTAGGTTAGACAGGAATCTTGCCTTAACGTGAGATAATGAAAGGTTCCAGTTTGGCTGATGGTCAGAATCAATCCTTAAACACAGATCCAGGAGAGATCATCATGAAGATTTTGCTTTAATGAATCTTTAAAAGTTTTTATGAATCCCCAGATGGTACCCACGACCAGTCAAGTGTAAGAACTCCAAATTATACGGTGAGCCAAAGCACATTCTGTGAATCAATATTTCCAGCCATTTTGCAGAATCAGAGCAAAGAACCCGAGAAAAAACGTGGGCTTTAAAAGGCTCGGCTCTGAAAAGAACCTGCTCGCACCATCACATACGTGGAGCATGGCCAAAGCAGGCTGACGAGTGGACCAGGTTGCAACTGACGAGAACAAGTTCAGGATTTTCAAGGAAACACAATGTGCAGGATAGGAAAAAGTTCACAACTATAGTGCTGAGGTTTATCATCCTGGCCATTACTTTGTGGACACAAATATTGCTAGATGATACCATCTTTTGACCTAAATGTATGATTCCACTTGAAGCTCTGAACTTTTGACAATTAGCCATTAGAAATAGGTGGGACAAGAGACTTTGATTCAGGCATCCCATGTTCTGTTGGTAGAGTGCTTGCTTAGCATTTAGGAAACCCTGGGTTCAACCCCCAGTACAAAAAAAAATGGGCACAGTGGCCCACATTGGTAATCCCAACACTCCCAGGGTGGTGATGGCAGTGACACGAGGACTTCAAGGTCAACTTTGGCCAGACGGCAAATTCAAGTTTAGTCTGGGATACAGGGGACCCTGACCTGGAAAAGAACAACAATGGCTCACCAACTTCTCAGTTGTAACAAGGTTTCTGGTCCACATGAAAGCCAGAGTATACAATAAGGATGGAAGCCAAATCAGAAGTAGGTTTAGAAGTTAGAATTTGCAGGCAAACATTGGCAATGTAAGCAGAAGGTACTAATACGATGGGAGCAACTCTGCTATTTCCCCATTAGCTTTTCCTCTGCATAGACTGTTCATAGCATTTTTTCTTATTCTCTGGGCTGAAAGCAGGGGAAATGCAACTCATGATAGCCCCTTGTCTGCACGCATGGTAATGATGCATTACGGCTCTGGAGCCACTAGGAACTCAAGCACATCTGTGAGGATTCCCACTGCCTTCTCAATCACTATTTCTATCAGGCCAGAAGCCTACAGATGCTAAAAGCACCACGATTTTATTTCAAACCTGGCTTAGCCTCTAATAGCCCAATTAGGGTTATAATAATGCCATTAGAAATCAATAGTCAGACAAAATAGTCATCTGAACTTTTATAGCTTGAATATGTGTGTGTGTGTGTGTGTGTGTGTGTGTGCACGCGTGCTCACACACACACTTACAACATTCAATTTGTCATTCTTAGCTTTCTCAGGCTACTTTAGTATATATATTGAACATTGAACCACAATGTGTTTTGACCTGCAATCTACTCCATATCTGAAAATAAAATCATATGTGTATATACCAATAAGAGGGGCACACTTGAAGGCTCTCTCCAGAGCCCTCCATACCCAATGTGGCCCTATCAGCTGTCCCCTGTGGTGTGTGTTCCTTCATATCAGATCTCATGTAGTACAGTAAAAAAATGGCAGCAAACAGGAGACACTGGCTGGAAATGGGCTAGGTAAGCATTACTAATATACTAGAGGCAGTCATTTCAATATAGCACTCATACAATTTTTCTTATCTTGCAATTCTTCACTTATTGACTTGGTGGTGTTATTTCAGGAGCTATGGTATTATCTATAAAGTAAAGAGTTAGAATCCAGCTTTAAATCTAAAGCTTTTTTTAATGTTTAGACCTGAGTTTTTGGGAAACAACAAGTATTAGAAACTTTAAGTGCTCTTTACATATTAAAAACAAAATGGAGATATGAGGCCACCTTTTGATTAGCATCCACCTAAAAGGCAAAGGTATATGGTACAAAGAAAACTCCCTGACAAGAATAGGAAATAGCATGTCTTCTGGATGGTGAATAAAGATGAACGTGAGAGAGAAGGAGAGATGTGAGTGACTTGGCTCACCCATTCTTAAATGACATCAAACAAAAAAGACTGGACAGAATCACACAGCATGGTAAATTGCCTTTTTGTTCAGAAAACATCTCAGCTGCACTTAAGCACTCTCATTCAGGCAGCATCAAGAGCACACAAGAAAAGACTGGAGAAGATATATAGCCCAACAGATGCAAAGAAAACATCAGGATGTGCTGCCAGCTTCGGCCAAGTATGGAGTCAGCAGCTACTAGGCTTTATGTCTCTAATAGTTATGAACTATCACTGGCCCAAAAGGCATCTCTTCTGTGATGGTTTGTTTATGGGTAGCCCAGAGTGGTACTATTTGGAGGTATGGCCTTGTTGGAGTAGAGGTGGCCTTGTTGGAGTAGGTGTGTCACTGTAGGCATGGGCTTTCGTACCTTCATCCTAGCTGCCTAGAAGCCAGTCTTCTAGCATCCTCCAGATGAAGATGTAGAACTCTCAGCTCCTCCTGTATCATGCCTGCCTGGATGCTGCCATGTCCCCACCTTGATGATAATGGACTGAACCTCTGAAGCTGTAAGCCAGCCTCAATGAAATGTTGTTCTTATAAGAGTTGACTTGGTCATGATGTCTGTTCACAGCAGGAAAACAAGGACATGCTCTGGGCATATAGTGAAAAGGAGTGAAGCCAGGGTCATAAATAGATTCTTGTACACCACCATTAGCAGTATTACTATCACCATCGCCACAAAGCAGAGACAAGCAAGTCTGACAAATGAGCCTAATGTGCTACATATGTGCAAATGAATAGTGTCCACTCATAAAGAAGGGTAAAAGTCTGATACATGCTACACAGATAAGCCTTAAAGGTGTTGTCTTAAGTAAATGAAGCAAACATGAAAGAATGAATATTATAAGATGCACTTATATGAAATACCTACTTAAATTCAGATGGCTAGAAAGCAAAATGTAGGTTAATAGAGTTGAGAGAAAAACAGAGTATGAAGTAATAAGTACAGGGCTTATATTTAGGACAAGGGTAAAATACTGGAAATAGTGACAGGTACATATTGATTGAATGTACTCCATGCTACTGGGTTTTGTACTTAAATGTGGTTAACATGGTTATTTTATGGTAAGGGTATTTTATTACACGCACACACATGTACATTTTAACATTGACTCTAGTGGCCTCATAAAAGGAACAGGAGATGAAATGTCCAGAAGCCATGGCAGGGGCAGTGGAGATTAACAGTGGATATTCATAAAACATGCCAAAAGTCAAGCACCAAAATGTTCAGAACATCTAGCATTCAGGGAGGCTGATGCACATTTTCACAGAGGCCTACATAAGTCAGAACATGCTAGCAAGGGTAGAAGGGCACCAGACATCGTCCCATCAAGATGCACCAATGCTTAAAAGATGTATAGCTTCCTCCTGGCTTACCCTGAAGCCAACTGGGGGTAAGTAGATTTGGCCCAAACTCTGAGGGAGATACTTCCAAGTGACAAGCTTTTAACTAGAACTGAAGAATAGTAAGAATCCATTTGTCCCCTGCCACCACAGGAGTAAAATTGTAAGGGATAGGATAAGATCAGCTGTTCACAGTTTGTTTGGTTTGGTTTGGTTTGGTTTTTGTTTTGTTTAATACAAGAGCCAGTCTCCTAGGTAACCTGGTAGGTGGCTATAAGGCCTGTAGATCGCTAGGGCTTCATTTAGCAGCAGATATACATTGCTTTTGTTTTCTCTCACTATCTCAACACATTTAAAGCTTTAAACATTTTCTGCAGTATTAAACCACCAAAACAGAATGACTGAGTGCCTCCTTCTAAATTGCTAGATCCCATGCATTCTCTTTAGTGACCTAGACATTTTCCCATCTCTTTTATCTTAACTGCATTCAGTTTGACCTATCTTAATATTGGGGAAAACTTTTGGCCTTACACTCCTTCTATCAACTTTAATATGGAAAGTGTGAGTTCTGAATATTTCTCTACCCCAGACATTAAAAATAAAATAAAAAAATAAAATAAAATAAATGTTCCATTAACTTTGAGGTTATATCCCCATATAAGAAGCCACGAAAACAAACAAAAAACAACCCCAGGTTTCATTACTTCAGGCTTTGTAAGACATCAATTAAAGAGAGATGCTTACCATCTGACATATTGTTTTATTCTCAAGAGACAGAACTTAAATTGACTGTCAGTGATAAGTCTAACTCCCTACTATGAAAGACTTGCTGAGCTAGAAGATTAAAACCCAGCCATACTGGAAAGAAAATGCCCTGTGTGATACATTTATGGAAGAACAAGATCTTAGATTGTGGTTTCTTGTGGTTTCAGAGCTTTTGGGAACTCTTCACTACTCGGTGCAGTTTCTTTGTATCTCATCTGAAGAACCTTCTGGCACAGAAGCTGTAAGGCCATCTGCATTTTCAGTGTGGTCTTCAGCATGGGGATAGTACTGCAAAGTGAACTCTTCAGAGAGACAGAATCCCTCTACGTAACCAAGGCTAGCCCCAAACGTTCGTCTTGCCTCAGCCTCATGAATGTTGCTTCGGCAGAGTGAGCTGCTGTACCTGTAGTATAAACCATCTTAATCCTCAGCGTACTGCCTAGCGTTTGGTGATCGCATGTCACTGTCTAAGTAGAGCACTAGATACTAGTTTCATATCTGTTATTGATATAGTAAAATCCCCCGAAGTCAGTTCGTGTAAAAAAAAAAAAAAGGAGGGGTCATTAAAATAAAACTATGACAGAATTCTTTCCATTTCATTTCCAGCAAACAAACCTATAAATTTCATTCTACTTGGGTTCTAAAGAGCACTTCCTGATCCTTTGTATAAGACAGTCATATATTAATGTCTGGTTTTGTTCTTGCAACAGTTGACAAGTTGCAATTCTATATAGCACAGCATGGTCTATGAGTTCTGTATTGGTGTTCTCTTGCTTGTAGATGCTCCAATTCACCCATAAGCCTTGGAGGAGGAAACAATCTTTGTAGAGACTCTCCTTAGCCTCTGACACTGAGTTGGGCTAGCTCTTCCCACTGAACATACTTTTCCCCTGGGCAGTCCTGGGGGGTTATCTCGTTAGTAGTTTTCTATTCATGATCAAGAATGTGTCAATGACTTATGAATACTCAAAGCTAGATTATGTTCTCTAAAGATTATCTCCATCAATTTATGACAATATCAAGTTTTAATTTTTCCTTTTTGAAAAAAGGTAGAATTTGGGAACAGAGTTATTACATGGATGTTATTACAAAATGAGGTTTGAGAAATAATTCAAAAATAAACCTTCAATATAGTTGCATAAAATAGACCATATATGTTTCAGAAATAAAAAGAAAGGTGGCTTTATATTATAATAATTGTGAGAAGGCTTATGAGCCTGCAAAAGTTAAACCATGAAAAAATGCCTACCTGTGAAGCAGCATACATGATTATATCTAATAATTTATTACATAATAAAAACAGGATATTCAATTCATGGTGAGAATATGAATGACTTAACAATATTGGAAACAACAGCTACATAAAGTTTCTTAGCTTATGCTAGGTAAAATATATTTTTTAGCATATTAAATATTTAAGTATAAACATTAGGCATAAAATACCCAAAGAATATATAGAAAACAATATAATTTGGTGTTGGAAACAGTTTTTCAAGCACTATACAAAAACCACAAAATTTAGGCAAGTATAGAGTCTAAACATTTACCTTAACTGAGCGATTACATATTATAGCAAACAACTCCGGTGCCTCCCACAGAACATTTTAGTGGGAAGGTGGCACTAGGCCTCTGTGTTAAGGAGATCATGGGGTTTGGGGTGTAAAGACATAAGATAGTGGCACCATTTCCAGGGCTCAGTGTGAAATATTTTATATTTTTAAAGAAAATTGCATGTTGACTACTATTGAGCTTTTAAAACCTGTTACAGTTTGAATGTGAGAGTGGGATCTATGATTTGAATATGGCTGGTAGATTGGCATCTATAGCTTGAATATGGCTGGTAGATGGGAATCTATAGTTTGAATATGACTAGCAGGCTGGGATCTATGGCTTAAATATAGCCAGTAGATAGGAATCTATGTGTCAGTATGGCTGGCAGATTGGAATCTATGGCTTGAATATGGCTAGTAGACTGGCAACTATGGCTTAGATATGGTTGGTAGACTGAGAGACATGGCTTGAATATGGCTGGTAGACTGGGATTAATATGCTGGTAAGTTGACATTTTATCTGACAATTTATGAGCTATGGGGAGGTGTGTAGAACCTAAGTGATTTGATCAAGTCAATGGTTGATCATTTGATGGAGTCCTAGTAAGATGGCACTGATGAGGTGGGGAAAATTAGGAAATGGAAGCCTTTTACTATGGATACATCTATGAGGACTATCCCCTCCCTCTCCCTCTCTCTCTCCCTCTCCCTCTCCCTCTCCCTCTCTTTCCCCCCTCTCTCCCTCCCCCTTCCTCTCCCCCTCTCTCTTCCCCTCCCTCTCCCCGTCTCTCTCTCCCTCCTCTCTCTCTCTCTCTCTCTCCCCTACCACACACTCTTCCCACCATGATGTTTTATATAAGTGCATGGAGCCAAGCAACTATGTACTGATCCCTCTGAAACCATGAGCCAAAATAAATCTTTCTTCCTTAAGTTGTTTATGTCAGACATATGTCACAATAACAATAAACACAACAACATAGGATGGATGAATGTAAAACATTAATGCAACACATTTTGTCTTAGGGAAAAATGTGGATAAATAAGACAATATGATTATTCTCTTGCATAAACAAAAATTGTAACTCTGTGTATATTGATACATACCTTAACATCAGCTCCAAAATCTAACAGATAATTTACAAGATTAAACATTGCATTAGCATAACAGTATACCCTGCAAATCAAAGGCTGATACACAAACAAAAGCATGAACACAGCTTTAACTACTATATTGATAGGGATTTTGCAGCTACTTGTGAATTAATTACAATATTTGTCAGCTAAATCTTCAAATTTAACTTGGTACCTCTATGTTTGCAGCTTTTAACTACTTCTAGAAGAAAAAGTATGACCACAGACAGTATCTGAAGGGCTACTTAATAAGGCTACGAGCTGCCAACACCGAATTGATAAAAGTTTGCTTTTAGAAATAACACTAGCTTGCATCTTTATGTAGATCGAAGCTTTTATTGCATTGTTATTTAGTCGCACTGAAGAAAGTAAACCCGCTTGGTGGATAATTATGATTAGAGTGAGTATGGTTAAAGTGAGAAGTGCTCTGAGCCCATTTACATTCTAACCAACATATCCCCAACAGCAGGTTCAAGAAGAACTCAAAACTGAGTAACTTAACTAAATTAGTTTATAGATCTAAAAAAAAAAATCTCACCAAGCAAACCCACATTCTAAGACAGAGCAACACTTCCCCCAGGACTCCATTCATTAAAATTATACCAGGGCAGAGCTGTGTGAACAACACAGTGGAAAGCCAGCCTCCACACTTGGGTAGCAGAGCTGGATATAGAGTCTCAAGTACCCATGCCTTCCCTTTGTGAGCCTCAGAGTCTATGAATAAGTTCCAGGTTGCTTTCCTTCAGACAAGGCTAAATTGTGAAAGCCTCAAACGTACCATTTCAGGCCCAGTGCTCTCGAACTGACGACAGGAGGATGCTGAATAACATTACCACCAACAAAGACAAGTCTTCAAGCATCCAGTGGGTCAAAGTTTTGATGGGCTTTGTAGATCAGGCACAGGATTTGCAGAGAAACCCTAGCATCAGGGCCAAGAAGCACAATCCAGTACCACTTCTGCTCAGCAGTACAAGAACATTTCACTGTAGAACCAGACACCTCCCACCTTTGTTACCATCTGATAGTGTGGGACAACGATAACAAATCTGAATAAAGCATATAGCCTCTTAGGATGGAACACTTGACACATTCCAAGGAGTAGAAAGGACACACTGATGGTCTGCAATAGAGGTGGGAATAGAATGCAATTTTCACAGCTTCTGGTGCGGTGCTATTTGCTCCTTAGAGAGTATACTTGCCACAATGAAGGACAAACTGAATGTTGGTGCAGGGGAAAACTAACTTAATCAGATTTATATAATAAGCAGGGAATATTTCACCTTTGATGGCTGATTTTCTCTGCATTTGCTGACATCAAAACAATAAATATTGCTCATATTTCTTTCTTAAATTTCAATATGGTCAATTATTTTGTGGTACTAATATTCATATTTGAAATGTGTGGAGCTGTTTAACAAATAAAAGAGCAATTTGGCTTTGGCTAGATAAGTCAGTAGGAAGTAAATGATATTTTTAAAATATACTGTACTGCCACATGTAAAAATACCTTAAATATATTAATCATTATTTCAACAATAAAAGCAGGAAATACTTTCAAATATTGTTAATACTATTAACATGTGTCCATTTGATTACATAATGTTTCACTTACACTCACTTGGGTGTTAGATTACGTAAATAAATATGGCAGATTCTATAATTGTTTTATTCATTTTATCTAAATGCATAGTAATGTATTCATTTATTAATTCTTAAAACACCGTAATTAGGGTGTGGTTATCTTAATGTAATAATACTAAGGACTTACAGAGGGCTTTTTGTATTCCAATAGCATACTAAGCTACTGGCATGCATTCCTCATTCGGTCACCATTACAGATGAGCAACTCAGCTTTAGCTCAGATTAGTTCAGTATCCACAGTATGTATAGTAAGATGGCTACATTCTGAGCCTGGGTGATTGAAAATGGACTATGATAAGTCTTCACCCATCACAACAAGAAGTTCAGATGATATCTTTAAATTTGTTCAAAAAGGCAATGGCAAGAAAGTTGTGTTATTTAGAGATATGGAATTAGCTAGTAGAAGGAACATCTATAACTACTTAAAACATAACATGGGAAGCAGGCATGCAGGTTGGCAGATGGGCAGTGCTGAAATTCCTAGTGTTACAATGACCAAGATACGTGCATGCACATGTTCAGTGTGTGTGTATACACACACACACACACACACACACACACACACACATATACTTTTCTACGGGGCAGGTAGAATTCCTGTGCCAAACTCCTACAGAAGAACATCAAATTTACCTTCATTTCAAAAAGTATATTTCAGCTTCTTGATGCAAGATTTATGCTCTCATACCTTCTGTGCTACAGAAGTAACATAAATGCCACTTGGAAATAAAACTCACTTGGTAAGATTTAGTGTACATTGCCACTGCTTTGAAATTTTGGCTTTTTTCTCTATCTGAAGTTAGATGCAATTTACATTTTGTCATTCTCTGCTGGATTCCCTTAACCCTCGCTGCATAATATATTATGCACCAATTAAGTTACCTTTAATTAAATGAAAGTTCCTGCATAAATAAATCTCACTTGCTGTGTACTGGAAGTCTTC
Organism: Mastomys coucha; assembly: GCF_008632895.1. Taxonomy (NCBI): domain Eukaryota; kingdom Metazoa; phylum Chordata; class Mammalia; order Rodentia; family Muridae; genus Mastomys; species Mastomys coucha. The sequence continues at coordinate 18,821,864 of NW_022196909.1, forward strand.
ATTCCTTCAAGACACAAAAGGCAGAGTTCATTTGTAAGTAGTCAACATGAAGTAACCTGTGCTTTCTCAGTCATTCAGAACTGATAAATAAGCACAATTATTCCTGCTGCAGAAGACACTTTAATAACTAGATATTAGCTAGACAAGCCAGTGAAGAGGCTTGCAAATCACTTGCTATGACAATCTTCTTTTTTAATTTACGAGTGTGTCTCATAAAGCTGTCAAAGTTGACTGGCAAGATGGAGCTTCAGAAAAAAAAGAAGCTCTTGCTAGCCAAGAGAATTTTAGTAGGGCATCTTACATCTTTCGATGGATTCTAGACATTTCCTAAGGGGAAGGAGCCTGTCTAACATGTTTTAAATAAGATGTCAGACTTCTCTTGCTTTCTCTTATTCAAGTCAACTTGGTCTTCAGATGAAACGAATAAAAAACATTGGTCAGTCCCCAAGACAGACTGTAAAGATGATGTGAAAAATTTAAATTTGAACTGAGAATTTAGTATGGCTTTGACATAATGGAGAAATAGTCCCCAAAAGGGAACAACAGAAGAGTTATGTCTTGTGTACATAGGGTAGCTAATTTACCTATAAGCATTAATTGACTTCAAGGAAATGTGACAAAAGATTATGAGTAAAATATGATCAATATCAGTTCTATCTGAAAGAATGACAATTTTATTAAAGAGAAACAATTTTCTATCATCATTTTAAAGAGTCTTTTTCAACTGTCTCAACCTGATACAGGGACTCAAAACCAGTTCTTGAATATGTAATGAATCTTATGGGCTTTTATTATGGACTATATGCATTGTTGATAAATTTTTTCTTTTAATTGCTATACTTTTAAACTTAAATGTTATTCAGAAGTCTAAAGAAATGGTGAGTTTTTTTTTTCTATTTAGTGGTTCTATATGATTAATTTCTAATTAAACTTCCTAGCTAAAGTATACATTTTAAAAATCATTTTAAAAAGATTTTATCTATTTATTTTATATATACACATATATATGTATATATATGTGTATATATATATACATATATATACACATATATATATGAGACAAGTACGCTGTGACTGTCTTCAGAAACAGATGGTTGTGAGCCACTATGTGGTTGCTGGGAATTGAACTCAAGACCTCTGGAAGAGCAGGCACTGCTCCCAACCGCTGAGCCATCTCTCCTGCCCTTAAAGTATATTTTTTAATTCATGACAAGCTTGCTATAAGATTTGAATGAAATGCTACGTGGGGGACTCCTAACACACAGTGGGTGCCTAGGGAATGACTTAGACGGTCTTATGTGAAGAGGGTGGAGAATTTTGGAACTTGGAGCTGGAAAAGCAATTGGGCTCTCAGATCCTAGTGAGATATTGTGGAAATTTGGATGATAAAGCTCAAAACAACACAGACAATGGAGACCTGGTTTAAGATGTTTCAGAGGAAAGCAAAGCCTCTATAAAAACCATTTGTGAAATATTGAGGATTAAGACTCTGGGAAGTAAATCTTTTTGTACTTTGTTAAGACAATGGACACTAATTAGCCAGGGCTGAGAAGTCTGCTTGATTAATAAAAGATCATCATTGAGGTAAAATCATCTGGGAAGTTATCCTGTCCCTGCTCTGGCTTTCCTGGATGATGGGCTCTCACCTATATAATACAATGAACCCCTTCCTTCCTAGTTCCGCTTAACACAGCAACAGAAAGTCAACCAGAACAGAACCCAGCAATGGCCCCCACATCACACATCCTGGATGGTTAGGATGCTTGCTAAATCCTGGACAACATTCCCCAGTCTCTATCTTCTCATCTCTTCTTCAGTCTAAGATAACTTCTGAACACCCATTCATCTTTCTTCTTCTTAGATGTGTTCCTGGCATCGAATAACGAAGATCTGCTTCATGAGCCTGCTATGAATTGAATATTTTATCTCGGTTGGAGCAATTAAGTCATTTAATGGTTAGGAACAAGCCAAATCCTGGTACCGGGTGGAGTGGTGTAATCCCAGAATTTGGGAAGCTGATGGGAGAGTCTGAAGGCAGCCTGAACTAAGAGGCCTTGTCTCACAAGGCAAAGCACAAGAAGTCAAATATCAACACTTTCAACAAAGTATATTCCTAAACTTAAGTTACAAAGATAGTATTTCCACTGTCTGTGACAGTTTAAGTATGTCTCAAATGGCACTTCTTAAAAGCAAATTCAAGAACACCATCCAAATTTTCATGAACTAGACCCTGATTTTTAAGGACCTCACACAGATTAACCCAGATGTCCAAAGATACCATAACCATTACTCTATACGATAGAACTAAAAGTAAATCTAAGTTATCTAATTGCTTTATTTTGGATTGTAAACAAATTATTTTATTAGAGATAAGATTATATGTAAGAAAGAAAAAAGTATCAAATATACAAGCAATGAGTTATCTACTTTAAAAATGATGCAAAAAAAGAATAGTCCAACTGATTTATTTGCAGATTAAATACAAAATTATAATTACAGATCTTCATGTAATTTTTATAGCATTTATCTGAATTGTAATAATGAAGCTCCATTTAGTCTAATTAGTTTGAAAAAATTTCAGCCAGGTTTTACAAATCTTCCTTCAAAGAACTGGCTAAGCCTTTGCTCAATAGCAATACTTTCATTTTTTTTCACATTCCAACTTCATATTCAGACATTGTTTTGGTTGGGGATAAGCCACGATTTAGGCAACACAGGGCAGAATAAATTTATTAACTACTTGTGACCAGAAAAGAAAAGATGTCTATAGAAAATGAAGCCAAGAATTATTTCAGCCCAGTTTACCCATGTGACTTAGTTTCTACAGAAAGTAGGTTACAGGTTATTGAAATAGGAGTTCAAATTCTTAGCTTACTGTCCTGTACTAACACAGCCAAAAGCAGGCTATTCTCCTTCTTAGATTTTCTAAGGTTGTTCAGTATGACCACATTCAACACTAACCCAGACAATGGAGACAGTATGACCACATTCAACACTAACCCAG